>NC_039360.1:72343883-72660842 GCF_003573695.1 Papaver somniferum
TGTTTTTAGTTGATCATATGCTGCATCATTTTCTAAGAGGGTCTAAAATACTATGCGTCATGAAAAAATAAAATTTACACCTGTTCTTAGAATAATCACCCAAATTTCTAAAGGTGGAGAATAATTATAGAAAGACAGACGCAAGGAATAATCACGTGGAAAGTTTTGGCATTATAGAATAAGAAAACAAATTCCAAATTTTGGTGCCTTTGGAATGTTGGTAAATCCAAAATTGCGTTGGCCTTAGTTATGCAATTTGCTAGAACTAATGTCCAAGTTTGTTTGTTTTTTTCTTTCTGAAGTAATAATGTCCAAGTTTCTGACGGTTACCTTTATCTTACTGCAACTAGCTCCGCAAGGTTAAATTTTGGAAAATATACTCTTGCTATCCCACTAAAATATGCTTGTCTGCATTTTTTTTTGTTCCTCTAAAATATGTTTGTTTGTCTGGAAAAGAGTGAAAATGTTGAAATTCCTTGTACCATAACTAGTAGGCTTGTCTATAAAATATTGTGTTTCTGGTATTATAAGAGAGAAAATTTTCAAAGAGTAAAACAAGAAAAATTGGAAATTCTTTTGCTACAATGATAGCATTTTCCTTGTAATATGAAAAAGAGAGAGTGAGAGAGTATTCGTAGTCGTACCAGCAGAAGCTGCATCTAGGATATTTTCCTTAGAATTCCGAAAATGGAAATCCAATTTTCTCTTACGAGATGCATTGAAGTCATGGAGAGCCATGTTCATGGAAGTCACGTAAACCTTAACCTCGGCTACATCCAAATCAAGAACCACTCCAACTTTAAACTTCTCAACTTCTTTTGCATCTGCGGCCATCACAGTTATCCCATGACCTCCTAAATAATGGAAAACAAACAAGAACACTAAGAAAAGAGTACCAAGTTGACAGCATTTATGAATTGAGGTTCTCATGCTTCCAATCATCAAAAAGTTCATGTGATTTTTGTATAAAAAATCACTTGAACTTAACAGTTGATGATATTCAATGTCGAGTGGTAGTAAATTATCCATCCATTTATAGAAACAGCGGCAGAGCTGTGTATTGACTAGTGGATCAATTCCGCCCAAAGAAATGAAGAATTTTCTTCTGAAATATCAATTGAGATATGCAAATTCTGTTGGTTCTAGAATCCAAATTTTGTCTCTTTTGGCCACTGGGTCATGAAATACTAATGTCCAAAATTCTTCTTTCTTTGACTAGCCGACTGTTGATTAGTCAAGTACGATTTAGTGAGACTGACTGACATCAAATTTAAATACTGACTAAGATGTTTTTACGCGCAAATTGTTTCACTATCTAGTTAAATCAAATGTACTGATGGGATACAACAGACATAGTGAAGGCACTGAACGTGCATTCCGAAACTCAGACTGGGACGGCGTTTTCATATGTAGGCAGAATATTGGCAATGAGACTAGAGGTGCTCGACTGGCTCCCCCTTCTTATATCAAAGCAAACAAGTTCGTTTTCCATGTGAGCATAACATGACCTAACCGAAAGGATACCAGACTTATCACCCATATCGATAAGAGTTAGTAGAGAACATACCTCATCTACTTGAGTCTGCAGAAGGCGTCTATCCAAGCCTAAGTTCCAGGCTTCACCTCCTTAAAGAGTTGCAGCACAATTACCAATAGTCCACTTCTTTGTAGGGCTAATAGAGTAGATGTTTGAGAAGAGAGTTGAGAACTCACTCATTGATCCTGCCAAAAACAAATGGTGTTCCCTTCTCCAGCCTGGAGAATGAAATTCTTCTTAAAGGATTTTAAATGCTCATAAACACTTTTCCACCTTACACCCATGACAGTTTTAGGAGCTTTGGGACCCTATCAAAACCAGAAGAACTGTAGTTGCTATTGATCTCCTCTAAAGAGATTCCTCATATTTGAAAACTTTTTGGAAACCATCAAATGATTATAATTACAATACCAATCCTTGAACCATGTTTCAGCACCCAACTCATTGACCAGCTTTCCGAGTTCCGCAAGGATGCTGGAACCCTCCTATTGCAGCTTTGGACAGTCTATGAGAAATTACTTCTCTCCCTGGTTAAGCGTCTGAGCTGAATACAAAGATGGTCACATGGGAGAGCTATTGCCTGTCAAATCTCACTCCTTCGAGTGAAGTTGTTGTTTTGTGTAACTATTATCCAACGTTCAAAGCTGTAAAATACCAAGAAAAGAAGCTAAAAGCAACATAAACTGGACCTAGAAATTTGTCTCTATCAGGTAACACAAGATACCTTATCTACAAATTTCTTACTAGATGTGAACCTTTGGTGCTTGGCTATTATTTCAAAACCGATTCCTACAACAAGTTTCTACAAGTTCATAAATTTCTCTCTAAAAAAAAAAACTTAATTAATAAAAAACGTACCTTCCGAAACCAGCGAATTTGGTCATCATCTGCTTCGTAGCCTTCATACGCCGTGTGTGCTTTCCACTCTTACTCTTTTATGCATCAAGGTTAAGGCGATAACTCGACCACAGAAGGCAAAAATACTGAGTTGTTGGGGTTTGATATTTGCTGGGTTGGGAAGAACTAAAGAGTGCTTGGCATACTGAAAAAATACCATTCCCGCAGGACACCATGATCTAATTTTCTTTTTGTAAGAACCTAAAATGAAAAACTGGATCGATCCCACATTGACCCAGTGTTACTAAAATAATCAAAGAAGAAGGCATAAGAAGTATTGTACTACTAGTTTTAGTTTAATGTGACTTTTGTATTTGTAGGTGGTAACACTTAAGGGATTAGAACGGCCTTCGTCCGTTGCTGACTGAGGTCGCAACGGCATATCGCTATTGCAAAATACGATGTGCGTTCGACTCTCGGTCAGCAACTTGCCGTTGCGACATTGTTTATTCGCAAGCGAGATCTGCCGTTGCTATGCTGTTTCTAATTACAGGAATACCCCTATCCGGAACTATGGTTCTGGTTCTAATTTATTGGTTGTGGTTCTAATTTAGCAACAGTAAAAAACGTTGCTATTTTGTTTGCAACAGAAAAAGGTCAGGTCTTCATTGACCTGGTCAAAATCCATTCCCCCCACATTTACCCCACTGCAGTTACCCAGTTCCCCATATTCAGCATTCCACAGATATACAAACTTTTACACTTTCATTTCCACATTCACCATTATGAAAAAAGAATTCTTCAATTGAAGTTAACAACAAGTATGAGTATTTGATACAAACTATGTCATTCATTTAATGGACATATACATAAACATACTTAGTTCCTAAGTTCAGTTTGTATAAAGTTCTGAAATTCCTAAGTTCTTCCAACTTAAATCTCTGTAAGGAGATACTACATTATAACTTACAAATCTTGCAGCTGCTAAGGGACCTAATGGTTGGTGCTTTGCTGCTTTGTTCTCCAACCTTTCTGATCTCACAACAGAGCATCATTCAATTAACCTGCGAACAAAGCATCACATATTCTTCTAATCAGATATCCAGTATGCATATAAAGATTGAGTCGAAGACTAATAGGCTATATAATCAAATCAAAAGAACCCACATACTTCACACTAACACATAGCTTATGCAAGAGATTGAAAGTATCAAATTACACTCAATGAAACATGTATGCCTCTACAGTGGCTATTTCTGAATCAACAATCTCAATGAAAACCATCGTAAACAAACAATGAATAAGAGGATTTCAAGAATAACAAGTGATTAAGCCACTTCAGGATCTACTAGTATCAAAGGCATTTGACATGTCCACTAGAATCTCGGCAGTTCAAGTGATTGACAATAAATGCATCAGCTGTACCATATTAACAGTAGTTGCTATCCAGGCATTGCAATCAAGAAAAGAATTGCTAGTAATAGCAGCTTGAATAATGTCACTTGGGCATTACAATTCACATATTTTGTTCTTTTTTTTCTCAAAGTCATGTCACATATTCTTATATCCCCTGGTAGATGACCAAATCTTAATGAAAGTGTAAGCTATAAGCAACACAGGATAACATGTGTAAGGACTGAGCTTTTTTGTAGTTATAATTTCAATATAACAAAGTGTAATAAATTCAAAACTATCACAGGTTGAATTTTGATGAATGCATTAAAATATTGGTTAGAAAGTTATAAGTTATAACAATCACTTATAAGCATCATCCGAAGGCAAAACAGAAATACTACTCAAGTTTCGGGAAAGTCATGCCAGCTAGCAAACTCAAGTTTCGGCAATATCTGCAGCAAACCCATCATAAATGAACTAATAAAGTATCAAACTCTGCCATGGCTTACTTGCATACATGACTAATACTGGTCACGAACAATTAACAGCAACACTTTAATGTTTACTAAGAGCAGAACATTATAAAATTTTGAGACAACAGAAGTATCTTTGCACAAGGAAATAAATCAAAATCAGATATGATATTTAATGTAACCAGACAAGGACGAAACTGAATAAATTGAATATTACTTAGTGAAGAAGAAAAATATACCTTGGTAAGATCAAGGTTGATCACATGAGCAACTCTAGTGACATCTAAACCACGAGATGCAACATCTATGGCGACCTGGACAGTGAGTTTGGAGGTTAAGTCGTTGCAGGGGTGTAATATAAACACTACACATTTATTTAACTTAATTCAGATACAGAAGGGCATGGAGATACCAGAATATTAGCTGAGCTATTTCGAAAATTGCGAAGAGCTGCTTCTCTTTCACTTTGGCTACGACCACCATGAAGAGAAACAACGTGCAGGCCTTGCGCTATCAGGGCTTCTGCAACTTCATCAACCTAGTCTGAAACATCATACTAACATAACTTGTCAGCATCTCATAGGCGCTTCAAAAGTTCAAGTCATCAATCATGCAAAAAGGTCATTACCTTCCTTTCAACAAGAAGGTAATATATCATCTGAAAGCCAAAAGGTAACCAATAAATGGTATGTACTATTAGACACAAGCATACACACGGTTTAACACTGAAAATGCGACGCTCATGACAACCAAAAAACCAGAAATAACAAAAGTAGGGAGTTCAAGTTTATATAACAGGTTAAATAACATCATATAGATAGTGAACTACTTTTACCAGAAAAAAATTATGCGGACTCACCTTTCAAGAAGACTTTTTCTTAAGCTTGTAAGGGTATTTCTAGTAAATAGAAATGCTGCTGATCACAAGTGGCAATGCCAAAAGACAGTATATAGATGGTGGTTTTCCATCAAAAATAAACTGCAGCAAAGCGGTTACCAGCAACGCTGAAACAATGACAAATCCCTGCATAAATACATGAAAAGATGAACAAAATGCATCAAATTATCTCCCATTATGAGAGACCAATCTGTGAGGGAAGGAAGGATAGCACCTCTCCTTACTGTAGTAACACACCCAATCATCCTGATCTTTTTAAGAAACCTTAAAAGCATGACCACACTTTTTGTTGACTTCTCATTTGAATTTACGGCAGGCTCTAACAAGTGCCTCGACAGATGTCTCTATCAGAGTATCTTGGACACTTTAGAACTTGGTACTAAATTAAAGAAGTCTTCTGGGATTGTAAGGAAGAGTGTCCAGACATATTGGGTAAAGCAAAGGGAATGCAAGAATATTTTCCATACTACAACCTGAAGACTACATATTTACAAAGTTTCTGAGTATTCTACTTGCCTTGCGGACGCCACCGGCATGAGCAGTAACAAGTCCAACAAGGATCCCACCAACAACATTGGTTAGGACTGGTATCTGAGCCAATTGAAACAACATACACAAAGAGAAATAAGACAATAAATAAAAATAACATAGCACCGTACTACTACAACCTACTCGACGGTGCAAAACTTTGAAAAACCATTAATGATTCCACTACGAAATCCCATGTCATACGTTCAACAGTTGCAAAAGATGATAGAAATGGAGACTAATTTATTTTATGCAACTCAAAGCTTGAAACTTCCAAAATTTCCCAATACAGCCTAGTTTCAATTTAGGATCATCAGATGATGAAAGAATAAGGTGAACTATCTCCGACATAAGCAATAAGGTTATGAATAGCACTTACGCTTATATTTATGCAATCAAGATATTGCCATCAGTTAAGTCTTTAGGGAAAATGAACAAATGATAAATGCTGAACATGCGCAAGCTAGAAATTTAGAGACCATGTAACATTTTTATAGATTTGAATGACAATTGTAGTATCGATTAAAAAACATGTCACTTATGAAAGCATGTTTCATAAAATTCATGATAACTTGTTAGAACGATTCTGGATGACTATTACCAGGGTGATTGCGGTCCAACCATAAAAAAAAATCCATGCTTTCTGATCTGTTCTCCATCAGGAGACTTGTAGGTACTTGCCAGCAAGCACATGCTTCCAACAACTGACATTTCTACAGTCATTAGGTATGAACTATGCTTTTTCACCTGAAACATAGAGAACCCATAGCATAAGAGAGAGTTAGGTGCCTTAAATCAAGAAGTGAGTCTCAACTTCGAAAAATACGTAGTATTTGTTAGTAGTGACTAGTGACTAACCTGAGAAGCCCACTGACAGAGAGAATAAGAGAATCCCGAGAGTACAGATGCAACTAGAACAGGAATAATACCATGAAATAAAATCAGATCCGCGTCACTGCCACTAGAGCCCTTGCCCATGCCTTCCCCAACGCTTAATAGAACAGCTGCAAGAATCAACAAGACAAGACCCCCAATTTGCTGAACTGATTGTTTTTGCCTGTAGATAGGACCCAGAAACGACATCGTCAAAGACCGTAGAAAGTGGAAACTATGCTGACCTCTTTACGAGCATAATCGAATCTCGCATCAGGATATATATGACAGTTATGGCTTGTGGGGTATATCTTAATTCTCAGAAAAGCATATACAACATATTCAATTTTTACTATCAGATTACTTTACTGAAATGAATATTGAATGGGAGCAGAGACTATGGTGTCACAATGAAAATTAGTAATGATAGTTGCCAAACCTACCGCAATATGAGATATGTAAAGAAAGCCGTAAAAAGTATCTTTGTCCGATTGAGCATTGAGAAGGTAAGGGAATCTAGATTCTTGTAGGAGATCTGCAACAAGCTATTTTGCAGTGCATATATAGCTGCTGGAAGGCCTGATGTCGTCAACGCACCAATCAAAGTCCACTCTTTGTACATTTTTTTTCAAATTTCCTTCTTTCATAATGAGAAATAATGCACAAGTAACCTATGGAAAAGAAGTTCTAATCATGTCTACATAAAACACAAATAACCAAGCAGCAAAATAAACAACTCTATTTTGGGGCTTACATTTGCTACTTCACATGCCAGAACAGATGAAGTCACGATAACCTCTCGCCTGCAGCAGGCATAAACAAAGAGAATGTCATATAATACGCAACATAAATTCACAATAAATCTTTCTGCATTTAATTTTTCTTCTGGTAGTTTACTAAAACCATATGACGAAAGTAAACATGAAAACATTGCAAAGTTAAGCATTCAACAATGAACCACGTGAAATGGGTGGAGGAGATGGAAAGCAATTATTAGGAGCAGCTGGAAAGCATGGATGTGATATTACCAGAAACTCATAAAACATGTCTCCTAATCAAAAATAAATGTACTAATTCATATAAGCATGCTACTAGATTAAAGTGTTTCATCTAGAAGACAGCATTAACGAGTAACAACTGAGTTTGTTCAGAGTCCTGAGACCCATGTTTGAGAACGAACGTTGGAACAGCTGGCAAGGGTTATTACCATTATAACAGTATATGGGCAACAAAAAGAGGCATGACCAATCACTAATAATTTAAAATAATAGAGCAATAAGATTGATTTTCTAGCAAAGAAAGGTAATTGTAAGAGCTGAAAGCCGTCCCCATTAGCACAGCCATTTGAGCAACTGATTTTAAAAGTACACATTATAAAGTGCAGGTGATGAAGTATGTTATAGCTTGAGATGCAGGTGGTAATGGATTGCTGTAGCTGTATGCAGGTGAGATGAATGCAAACTGGTGGAGATGCAAAAGATGGACAGGGAATGGTGGTGACCATATGCAGTAAGCCATAACCCACCTTTCCTCTTCCAGACATTGCCTTCAATCGTCTCCATTAATCCTTGAAACCGTTGGCAGTAAGCCAGTACCAAGTCATGTGAACATTTTTTCTCGGCAGTAGCTTGAATTTGAGACAACCCATGTTCTTTCTTTGTCTCAAATTCGAATCCATGTCCAAAAAATAAGAACATGATCAAACACACATAAACTAGTGGAACAAAAAACACATAGTAAGTACCATGTCAAACATTGCAATACGGAATTCAGAAAACATGTATTCCTATGATTCTCGTGTCAAGTCTTGCACTAAGGACAAGAGCTATTCCCCTATCTTCTCTCATACTCACAACAAGGCCGGTTCTTCTTCAAACTCTAATGAACTGAAATGACATTTCAAAAACAAACCATAAAATCAGTTTATAATTTACAACCCAAAAATACAAATTAAACCCTAAACTGAAAATACATCAAAATCCCTAAAAAACTTAACATAGAACAATATATCAAACTTATACCTTCAATGTTCTTCAGATCTCCAAAGTACTTCAGTTCTTCAATCTTGACAAACCCTAAAAGGGAAAAAATCAAATCGTATTAGACTCACATATGAAACCCTAAAACCGAAAGAAATAGAAGAAATCGAAAAACTGAAATCGAAATTTTCAGATTCACAAATGAAATCGAAAAACTGAATCAGAGATTGAACCCTAAAATCGATAAACTTAAATGGAACACTAGCATTCTATAAACTTAAATCAAAATATCTCAATCCTAGAATCAAAGTCTCTGAACCCCAAAAATCAGAACTCAAACCCTAGATATATAAATTTGTAAACCCTAAAAAATATGTCAAAGATTATACCTGATGATAGAGTTCTACACGATGATAGAGTAGGGTTTAATCTTTCTGAGAGTAGGGTTTAATCTTTCTGAATAAAGAGCTCAGCTGAGCAGGTGGAGATGGATATGGAGATGGAGAGGATAGAGTGAGTCGAGAGAGTAGCTGCTTCTGGTGGAGAAAAAATGAAGAAGGAAATGGATTAAGGGAGGATAAGGCTAGATTGGGATTAAGGGTGGAAACAAAAAGAAGAAGTCTTGACCAAAGTTTGACTGGGGTGTGTTTATCATCTCTAGTGTTCCGACCGCACACGCGCTTCACACGCTTGAGCAAATCCCGGTTGCAATTCGCAACCTACTGAGCGAGGTTGCAAAATTCGCATCCTATTCTTGTCGTTGCTAAATTTTCGCAACGGGGATTAGCAACAGCCATTTCGCAACGAAGCCAGTGTCGTTGCAAATATGGGTTGCAAATCCCTTAAAATGGTGTAGTGTAAGGCCGGTTCCTATGGGGGTTGGCTAAAACCTCCATTTTCCATGCCAGTTGGCCTGGCAAACTGGCCGCGCCACTATGGGAAATAAGTTAACCGATCGAGTCTCCACCGAACGGTTGAGACTAGACGGCCGTTTATATAAAGACAGCCAGCGGTTGAGACTCGACCGCTAACGGTCTTCGTAAAACCGGTCGGTCTTGGAATCATCGCTTATTAAATAGTGAAGTAACGGCTATTTCCCCCACGTCTCCCTATAAATTCATCCCATTCAATTCAATTTAATCAAACATCATTTTCTCATTAACTCTTATCATCTTACTCTTTTGTACCTTTAATCCTCTGTTTAATTTTTATTTTCAACTCAATGGATTCTTCTGTCGAAGAAGTGCGTATTCATATGGATCGATTTGAAGAACAACAACAAATATTCGTTCAGGCGTTGAAACAAATTGATGATGAGTCAGATGAAGATAAAGAACTAACCAACAATTTGTTGCAGTTATATTCATCGGGGCAAATACCTAGAGATTCAGAGCCAAAAGAAGTGTTCACAAGAAGATATACGTACCGGGGTTGGGATGAATGGCACGAGAAGCTGATGCACGATTATTTTTCTTCCCGACTGTGTGTTCTCTGATGAAAGTTTCCAAGGCCGATTCCGCATGCCCCGAAATTTGGTGGTAAAGATTATTGGTGAGCTTTGCCAGGTAGAACCTCAATTTAATTATCAGTATGATGCACTGAATATTAGAGGTCATAGCCCTGAACAAAAGGTTACTTCGGCCTTAAGGATTCTAAGATATGGCAGACCTCCAAATTCTAATGATGAGTACCTTCACATTGTCAAAACAACCGCATACAAGTATCTTTCGTTGTTTTGCGAAACAATGATTAATCATTTTGGTCCAACCTATTTACAAAAACCAACGGACGCAGATGTTAGAGAAATATTAAAGCAAAATCAGGAAAGGGGATTTCCCGGAATGCTGGGTAGTCTTGACTTCATGCATAGGGTATGGACCGGATGCCCTACCTATTGGGTCGGTCAGTATAAGGGTCACTACGCAAAACCAACGGTTATCCTTGGGTTGTTGCTTCTTATGACTGTTGGATATGGCACGCTTTTTTTGGTCTTTCGGGATCTCAAAACGATATAAATGTGCTACACAAATCGCCTTTGTTTGAAGATTTAAAGTATGAAATTTCTCCTCAGGTAAATTTTAGTATCAACGGGAATCACTACACTCATGGTTATTATCTTGCAGATGGAATTTATCCAAAATGGTCAACTTTAGTTCAATGTTACATCAGCCGCCTGCCGGTGAAATGGGCCGTTCATACTCATATTTTAATAGTAGACAAATGGATCTGAGAAAGGATGTGGAACGGGCTTTTGGAATTCTGAAGCGGAAGTTCGCAATCATTTATGGGCCTTATCGTGGTCTAAGTGCTCGTGAAATGCATAAAACTATGCTGACTTGCATCATTATGCATAACATGGTAATCCGGGAAACTCGTCGTAATAAGAATTGGACTAACTATCAAGATGAAGACTTAAGGCCTGAGATTATACCAGCAAGAGGATTACCTGCAAGGAACTATACGTGAATGACCAGTCATATTGAGAACAAAACTCTGTATAACAGGTTAAGGGAAGATCTCAGAGCGAATATGTGGGTTGAGTTTGGAAGAGATGGAGGACGAATTGAGTAGTGTTGTTTCATTTGTTATTTTTATAGTTTTTTTTTTGAAGTTGTTTAATTGTTTAAGTTTCATTTGTTGTTTCATAGTTTTGTTTTGAAGCTGTTTAAGTTTAAAATTTTTAACGGTCATTAAAAGTAGCGGTCTAGACTCAATCGCTAGCGGTCTAGACTCAATCGCCAACATTCCTTATAAATATACCTTCACTTCATCCATTTCAAAATCACACCTTCACTTCTCTATAAAAACTTCTCTACTTTCTGGTTAATTTATGGATGATCCTAGATTCACTGAAGATGAAGATTTATCTCTTTGTAGAAACTATGTAATATACCAACCGAAGATAGGTGAAAAACGAAAGATGAACGGTTTACCTAGTATGAGTTATTTGGGTAAAATTCATGATGCCTTCTGCACAGAGACAAGTAATCCTCATAACATGGATCGTGCTGCTTTGTTTTGCCGATTCATGACTATCAAAAAAGATCTTGTGGATTTTATAGCTATGAAAAGGATTGTCACTCGATATCGTCTTAGAGGTGACACAAATGTTGAATTGGGAATACGAACTCGAGACGAGTGGCGAATATGGGAAGGAAAAAATTTCGAATACGAAGCGCATTACCAAATTCTTAAGGAGTTTCTAATAACTCGTATGGGATGTTAGGCTTAAGTTTAGTTTTCATGGATATTGTTAAAGTTTAAGTTTTAATGTAATGAAAAAACTAGAATAATTTAGTTATAGTCTTAAGTTTAATTTTCATGGATGTTGTCAAGTTTAAGTTTTAATGTAATGAAAAAAATAGAACAATTTGTAATGAAAAAACTAGAACAATTTCATTCACCATAACCCATTAAAATTAAAGCTGATACATTAATTAATTAAGTGGAACTACTTTATCGTGGTCTTCATCATCCTCATCTTCAGCTTAAACTCCAAATTGTTTTTCCATGTTTCTCTTGTTTCTTTTTTCTTCCAACTCCTCTGCTAACCTGTCCATCTCCATCTCCCATACCATCAATTGTCTGGTATTCATTGTTGAGGTGTTTGCATTTAGAATCTTATTCTTGTCATAGTCTGAAACAAATTTCTCTTGAGTTTGTCGATGTTTTTTCATCTCCCTAGTCAAGAACTACCGGTCTAAAACTCTTTGTTTTTCGACGGTCTTCTGATGCTCTATCAAAGTATCCAAAACACCTTCACTGGCTTCTCCTTCTTGGGAAACTTTTCTCGCTGCTCTTGCATGATTTCTTCCTAATAATTTTCTCTTGATCGCAGCATTGACATTAAAGTTGGAATTGTTGTTTGTTGTAGTTTCTGGTGAAGAAAATGGATTCTCCAAAGGGAGGTGAGATGATTGAGATGGTTGTGAACCTGGTGTTGAAGGAGAAGAAGTGTATGGTGAACTTGCAGGTATATTCTACATGTTTGCTAACACTTCTGGATTATATTTAGGCAACACTTTCAAAATATGATAACAACTTTCATAAGAATTTTTTTTCCCATGTTTATGGTGCCAATCAGTTCGACACTTTTGTTCGACATCAACATCGACAAGACCACTCGCTCGAGCACAAGAAGCTTGCATTAGAGCAGCGACATACAAGGCAACTTGGGCGTTGATTATAACGAAGCGAACGGACAGATCAATTGCATCACGATCGTTGATGTTCATAGTTTCATCATGAAATTTAGCAAATATGTTATTCCACAACTTGGTAGATTGTTGTTGAGCACCATCGACACTATCTTGTGTAAAGAACACATAGTTTCTGCAAATGCTTTCATCTTCGGCTACGGTAAATTTTGCACCCCTAATCTTCTTATTTTTATTAGATTGAGTATAAGATTGAGACATATTAAAGAAATTATACAATACAAGTGAATGAAAGAGTTGGATGATGAAATTTGTTTTAGATTAACAAATGTGAAGAGTAGAGAAGAGAAGGCGTGAGTTAAAATGGTAGAGTAATGTGGTATTTATAAGGAGAAGATTTATGGTCGGTGGATCAGATTCTACTAAGCAGTGTAAACTAGACCGACCGGTCTTATAAGTCCGCTAGCGGTTTAATGAACACCGGACGATGTAGTCTTGACCGAGCGGTCGAGGTGGAAACTTGACCTGGCCTGGCACTTAGCCAGGCCAGTTTGCCAGCTCCATAGTGGGCGCAAAAATGGCAAACTTGAGAATTTTCCACACCCATAGGAACCGGTAGAATTGAAGATTAAATTTACTTAGAAATTATAACATAGGTGGTTAAATGGGAAAAATATGGGTGCTAAATAACCTGGCGAAATTTGGGTATACCCAGATTAATTGGGGTATACCCAGATTTAAATGGACATAGTGCCCTTACTTAGGGGAGATTAAATATGGGTGAGTTTACTTTAATATACTTGAACTAATTAAACTTAAAAACTAAACCTATTTTAATCGATAACCCTAAAATTAAAAACTAAACCAACTATTAATCTTCTCTTCCTCCTTCATCTTCCATTAACCTCTCTGCAAATATCTGCAAATTGTCAACTTTGATTTTCTACAAAAATGGTTGATTCTAAACAATCAAGCAGCAATAAAGATTCAACAGGTAATATCAAAAGATCCAAATCAGAGGGAAAAGAAAAGGGAAAAGTTGGAACTAGTGAAATCAGTAAACCCGAGAATTCAATCTCTGAGAATGTTGAAAAGAACCCTTCACCGGCGAAAACAATACTGTAAGTGATATTTAAACTCAAACCCATTATTGTGTTGTGTGTTTTGATTGTTATATTAGATTAGAAATCGAAAATGATGATTTTCAGGGTCTTTAGTCGGCATTTTTTTTTTAAAAAATAAGATGTCGGCCTTAGGATGTAAGTGGTAGTCGGCAGGGTCGTAACATGAATAACATGCCGGCTTTTCATAATTGTCATGGCGACTGTGAAATATTAACCAGGGTCAACATGGTAATCAATAACCAACCATGCCGACTTTTCTCTAGTAGGCATCTTCTTAGACTTGTACCGTTACGACTTTACGTCACAGAAACTTGATTTTCCTCAGTTAATAATCGACATCTTTCTTGAATAGGACCATACTGACTGTGTTGTAGTCGACGTTGTAGATGAATACAACCTTGCCGACTAAGTATTAGTCGGCACTGTTTAGATTATCGACCATGCCGACTAGGTGACCAGAACCATGTTTCAATGTGTAAAATTTTCATATCTTTTATTTGTGTATTGTTTAGGTTCCTAGAGGAAAACATAAAATATATCCCTTGTCCTAACAATGCAGCAGAGCTATTAGAATGGATTGACAAGCTTCATCCTACTTTAGAAAATCCTGCTGATGAAACTGAAGAGAATTTCCCTATAAGAAAGTTACTTCTGATGGGTAAGAAAGATCCTGAAGAATTTCTAAGGTTTATGAACAGTTCTAGCAATCCCCTCAACTATGTTGAATGCACATCATCATAGGAGGAAGAAGAAGAGCTTGATCCAAGAACTTTTTCCAAGGCATCTGACTTTTCTGGAGTGAACCCCTATTACGATGAGGCTGGTGAATACATAAGTACAGTGAAGGGAAAATCAAAAGCTGATGTTG
Organism: Papaver somniferum; assembly: GCF_003573695.1. Lineage (NCBI taxonomy): Eukaryota > Viridiplantae > Streptophyta > Magnoliopsida > Ranunculales > Papaveraceae > Papaver > Papaver somniferum. The sequence continues at coordinate 72,358,553 of NC_039360.1, forward strand.
GTGAAAAACCTAGTGATGCTGAAAAAGCTAGTGATGTGGAGGAAGATAACAACAATGAGAAGGATCCATGAAACTATTAAACTTATTATGTTTGCGTTATTATGTTTCCAATATTATGTTTTGAACCCTTAGATTGTGGTTTTAGACTTGTCAGTGACTCTTAAACTTATGTTAATTTTCAGTTTCACTTGCTTTAGAAACTTATTCTTTTTTCTGCAGGTTTAAACAATATAAGAGTTGCGGTAAGTCGGCATGGTTTGAATGCTCGATCTTGCCCTTTTTCTGCAGGTTTAAACTTATTCTTACTTTTTCGAACTCGTGCGGTTTCAACTTGGCAACTTAGGAATGTCCAACAAGACTTTGCGGATCTTTATGGTTATGCCAACCAACATCAACTCTATTCATTCTCCACATGTCATCGGTTTCTTTGTTCCTCCAAAAAGTAATCTTGAATGGGCATCCACGCTTCTTTGACTTCGTCTTGTACACCTTAGTCGTCTTCTTATCATACACATAACCCTTTCTCTTGTGACTTGCGTCTGACCCACTACACTCGCATACCATTTCAAACCGTGAACCTTTTTGTTGGGAGTTTTTCACTAGAATGCATATCTTCTCTTTTGCTTTCTCAACAATTCAAATGACTGCGTCATCTTTTTCCTTCCATTCTAAATCATTAGCATAATGTGCGGAAGTATCAGGACCCCTAACCCTTTCAGCTTGAGGCTGATCCATCGTCGATACCAATGCAATCTACAAAACATCACAAGTTAGTTGATATGTACTACAATAGTCGGCAAGGTTGATATATAAAACAACAACGACCAAAGCACAACCGGCACGGTCGAAGAATAAAACAGTGCCGACCAAACTATAGTCGGCAGTGTTGACGTATCCACAACAATGCCGGCTTAAGCATGTCTCAAATCACGTCTCCTGAACTGCAAAAATCTTATAGTCGGCAAGGTTCATATTTTCTACCTTGCCGACTAAACACTGCTCATGAAAAGTCGTGGCATTTGTGAAAAAGTGGGGGTATAACAACCACACCCAATATTTCGCTTAGCAATCTGTATGGACAAACTCCAATATACTTTCTAGAGAATCAACTAGACAGTCAGACTCAATCTAGATAAAAAGTATATCAAAGAGTTTATATCTCAATCTCTCGATTTGATATATACTCAAGCAAATAGAAATCTGCGAGTCTTTATCAAATACTAGAGAGATAACTTGGATGGTACCAAAGACCAATATCCAAGTGTCAATCAATTTAAATCAACGACCAAAACATCGGATATTCTAATTGATTGAACATCGCACAACCTGTGATATTTCAATTATATAACAAAATATAATGCGGAAAAGAAATAACACAGACACCAGAATTTTGTTAACGAGGAAACCGCAAATGCAGAAAAACCCCAGGACCTAGTCCAGATTGAACACACACTATATTAAGCCGCTACGACACTAGTCTACTCCAAATTAACTTCGGTCTGGACTGTAGTTGAATCCCAATCAATCTCACACTGATCCAAGGTACAGTTATGCTTCTACGTCTCTGATCCCAGCAAGAGAAAGTAGAAACTCCAAATTGTACTCGTACAATAGAAACAACAAGATCATATCACACAACTACGAGAAAGTAGTATCGGTCTGGCTTCACAATCCCAATGAAGTCTTTAAGTCGTTAACATGGTTTAGAAGAAGAAACCAAAGGTTAAAGGATAATCGACTCTAGCTTAGCACAACTAGTATCACACACAAGGTGTGGGGATTAGGTTTCCTAGTTGCTAGAGTTCTCCCTTATATAGTCTTTCAAATCAGGGTTTGCAATCAATGTTAGCTTGGTAACAAAGCATTCAATATTCACTGTTAGATGAAAACCTGATTTAGATTCAAGCTAATATCTTTCAACCATTAGATCGAAAACTAGCTTGTTACACACAAATGAAATGCACGTTTCTAGGCTTGTGTAACCGTACCCAAACTTGTACATTTGTTGGTTCAACAATAGTCAACCAAATGGTTAGCCATATGATCACTTTCATATCAACCATATTCTTCTTCACCATAACTAGTTCAAGTGACTCAAATGAACTAGTTGGAGAGTTGTTAAATTGCAAGGAAATCTTATGTAACTTTACAAGACACAATCGAAGCAAAAACTATTTGATTCACTCGAATTGGTTCATGAACTATATAGCCACGGTTTGCAATTTTCATTCCTTAGTTTATATAAGAATAAGTTCACGAACATCGTTTTAGATATAACCTACTCAAGTTCGCGGACTGGGTTCGCGGACTTAAGTTCCCGGACGGAGTTCACAAACTCCAACAGAAATTCTCGGGACAAGAACTTCCGCAAGTTCACGGACTGAGTTCGCCGACTTGGCTCACGCCACTGTGCCGGTTCTCTTGATCAACAAAGTTCGCAAACTTCGGTTCAAGGAATAAGGACTTATACATATATGTGTTTCCACAACAATGCTTATATCCTCCAATGGTTATATAATCTAAACTCTCATTTCAATCATTGGAACATTCTTAGAGGACGTTGATATTATAGTTGTTATCCACAAACTATTTTTCGACAAAATAAGCAATTTCCAAAGTGATTGAAACTTGTCATGACTTTCGTCACTAGGTAAAGATGAACTTGGTTAAAACAAAAGCTTACCAACACATATTTCGAGAAATAGATAGGCGATATAAAATCGGCTCGAAATAACAAATGTGTATAATCTAAGTCTATATAGCAAAACGACTTTTGTCTCAAGATAGGAGATAAATAGACTTTTGAGTGATAGATAAGTTCAAATCTCCACATACCTTTTAGTCGATGAAGATCCGTCGGTTCCTTGAGTAGTCCTTCGCCTTGTATGATGATTGTCATGGAGTTCTTGAGCTCAACTACACTTTCTATCCTAGTCCGAGACCTTAGCTATAGTAGACTAGAGATCAAGACTTATAGTTTTGATCACTAACATTGAAAAACACGCTTTAGATAACAACGCATGTGAGTTCGATCGAGCAATGCTCTAACAATCTCCCCCTTTGTCAATATTAGTGATAAAACTATCAATACATATGGAATACAAAAAATAAATAAATTAACTTTTGTAGCTCCTATTCCATACGCCTAATCTTCAACATTACTTGAAATCTTCGTCACTTCCAAGTACTCCAATGATCCCAAATGTTGTAAGTTCATCATCATCGTTGTTGAAAATCCATAGCTATAACAATGAGAAAACAAGAGTTCTCAATCATTGTTACACAGTGTCTTAGTATCATTATACAACGTCAAAGTTCAATTGTATCACAACTTCAACAACAATACTATGGTGATATGTATCACTCCCCCTTAGTCAATACTCCATCTCACATGGAAACCACTCCCCTTACATAATGATCCGAAAACCATATGTATTTGTAGTGTGAACTACATATTAATTCTCCCCCTTTCTGTCAATAAAATTGGCAAAGGTACAAGAACGGGATCCTAATGAAATTTCCGAAAGAGACATTTCTTGACCAAAAGAAAGCAAAAATATATCATCTTATTTAGATGCAATCATAAAGTCGAAGCTAAATGCATTCATCAAGGAGTTTGTAAAGATACAAGATAACCCCTATAATATTCCACGGCCGCACTCCCCACAAAGATTTGGCAATTAAGTACAAGTTCAATTAAGAACTCTCCCCCACAAAATGTCATTCCCGAAAGAACAACAAGAGCGACCTTAATTTCGAAAGAAAAGAAGGATTTCTTTGGACATAACAAATCACATACAATTATGAATTTGAATCCAAAAATATTCAATTAAACTAACCACAAGAGAACCCATGATTAATTTAATCGACAAATGCTCAACATAAGTGAACTTATGGAGACCTAAAAACATACAATTAGATTAATCATAAGAGAACCCATAATTAATCTAATCGAAATACACAACCAAACTAATCACAAAAGTAATCAATTTAATTGGCCATGCTCGACATAAGAAAACTTACGGAGCAACAACTAAATAACCAAACAAGATGATTAATTTAGTTGAATATGCTCGACATAAAGTACCTTACGGAACAAAAACATAGCTAACCATAAAAATAATCAACTTGGTCGTTCAATGCTCAACATAAGACACTTTAGGGAGCCTCACAGTAATACATAAAATATGGATCAGGGAAGATCAATACTGTGGAATACACAAGGATTCATTCTATTTTCCATCACTATTCGCATAACGACATTCAATAGACATAATCCTTGCAAACAAAAGATTTTAACCTATTATCCATCAATAATTGACATAATAGGCTTGACTTTTATATTTGTCAAAAGTCTATTCATTATTTTATCAATACATGCATATCGACATACGAAAGACTTTACTTTTGACAAGGTATGGGACAATCATAGTTCACGGACGTAAAGACGCATATCCCATAACAAATTTGCAATATATAAAACCATAAAGATTAATACTGCAAAAATCATCTTCCAAACAAGTTTAGAATTTAAACCAATAAATCTAAAAACAGGAAGATGAAAACATTGGACATAGCTATGTGTAATCACAATAATGGCTATTCAAAACTCTAGTTATTCTTCCAACAAAAAGAAAATAGAAGATTTACTAGGCAATAAGACCTTTGAAGAATTCTTTATCGTCCCCGAACTCCTTGTCGTCAACAACCATTGGGACATAAGGTTCATTAAGGTAGGAGTTTATATCAATAAACTTTCGCGGCTGATGTTGTCGAACCAGAGCCTTCTGAATCTCATGAGTCTTATGCAAAAAAGCCTTTATTTGTTGAATCTCCTTTCACATCTCCTTCAACTCTTCAAGAACACCAGAAACTTCTGAGAGTTTGAAGGAACTGCTCTTGCCTTCCTCACATTCCTTCTTTTTCTTTTCAAGGTAGGAGGTAACGGAGATTTCTCTTTTTCCTTCATGATTGATGGCTTAACAATCATATTAACATCTTTTCCATCAGAAGACATCATGCTTGGAGTATCCATACGAATGAGTTTGTGAGAGGAAATCACAAATTGAACTCAACAAGTAGTCTTGAGATAAAAAGAGGTTTTGAGGAAGGAAAAAAATGTAGGGTTTCAAAATATTTAAACAGGTTCGTACACGTCCAACTCACAACCCTATAAAGAGTAAAATTGTCGATAATAACCCTCCTTTGTTGCTAGACAAGGAAGAACAAAAACAAAGAAAAGAAGCAAGAAAACTTTTCCTAAAGCCTGAGCGGTACAAAATCATTGTCTTTTTTGATCACGCACATGAGACAAGATTTTCAAAACAATACAATCAAGTTGCGTTGCGGTGAACAACAATTTGTCCACCATTTTCCTCTTGAGAGGAATCCACAGACCTCTGTCTATCAAAATGATTCGACCATACTCTCTTCTCTAATGATCTTGGTTTATGCTTGGAAACTAACTTCTTAGATGAAGACAAGATCCTACGTACCTCAGCGGTCTTCTGAGCAAGTTTAAGCTTATTTTCTAGTTGATTTGCTCTTCGTTGAAGTTTGTTGACGTGCCTCAATTGGTGTTTGTACTTGTAACACCTTGAAAGTTCATGACCCATTAGAGAACAATACGAGCACGTCAAACTAGGATAAAAGTCAGGCTTCTGAGATGCGCACGCATCTAGACACATGGTGGAACCTGAAACATTACAAACAGAGTTTCCAAGAAATGGGTCAATTTTTTCTTCCAGATTAGTTGGGTTTTCTTCTGAAAGAATGTTGAGATTGATGTATGTATTAATACAGTTATCAAAATCAATATTTTCACCAATAAGTGCAACACTTGATTTCTCGTTTTCATTGGAATCATAGTTGTCAGACATTTCATCAAGAGTTGCAGCAAGACCTTTGTTCCCGGTGTATTTTCTACGATTTGGACACTCGTTTGCAAAATGACCAAATCCCTTACACTTAAAGCACTGAGGCATATCCTCATCATCAGTTTCATTTGTTTCCCTGTTTTTAGGAGGAATACAATTATGAGTTTAACTGATGCTTTAGGATTATCTCTGGAGAACCGTTTACTTCTCTTCAACAGAAGATCCCTAAACTGTCTTGTGATCATCGAGACTGACTTGTCAAGATCTTCATCTGATGAATCTGTCTCAGAGTGATCATCTTCAGAGATATACACTTTTTTACTCTTATCAAGTAATTTAGTGTCCTTTTGTGCTTTGAACGCAGCATCCTTAGTTTTGGATGAATGTTCGTGATCAAAGATCTTAAGCTTCCCAACCAGCGTATTTCTGGAGAGATTATCAAGGTTATTTCCCTCAATGATGGCATGCTTCTTAGAGTCGTATCTAGATGGCAGCTCATCTGAGAATTTTCATCACAATGTCCTTTTCAGGAATAGTCTTACCCAATACAAAGGATGCATTAACAATTTCAGACACTTTGTGATTAAACTCATCAAATGTTTCTTCATCTTCCATACGAAGGTTTTCCCAATCGGAATTAAGGTTTTGAAGCCTAGCTTCCTTTTCACTGGAGTTACCTTCGAATACGGTTTCTAAGATATCCCATGCATGTTTAGACCTCGTGCAATTTGACACATGGTGCTGAAGATTTGGGGTAATGGCATTCAAACCGTCGGAATTTTGTTTTGCAACATTTATCTCGGCAGGGGTGTATTCACCAATAGTCTTGGCAACGTTTACATCTCCAACTGCCACGACGGGAGCATTATAGCCATTAACAACATATACCCATGATTGAAAATCACGTGCTTGAAGAAAAGCTCGCATAACAATTTTCCACCATAAGTAATTAGAGCCATCGAAGACTGGTGGTACGTTAATTGAGATAACACCTCTGTCCATAGAGTCAGATTGCGACAAACACATACTTGTGAGGTCTTGAACGTGTTTGCCTGCTCTGATACTAATTCAAAAAGTATGAGTATAAAAACCACACCCAATATTTTGCTTAGAAATCTGTATTGACAAACTCCAATATACTTTCTAGAGAATCAACTAGTCAGCCAGACTCAATCTAGATAAAAAGTATATCAAAGAGTTTATATCTCAATTTCTCGATTTGATATATACTCAAGCAAATAGAAATCTGCAAGTCTTTATCAAATACTAGAGATATAACTTGGATGGTACCAAATACCAATATCCAAGTGTCAATCAATTAAAATCAACAACCAAAAGGTCGGATATTCTAATTGATTGAACAACGCACAACCTGTGATATTTCAATTATATAACAAAATATAATGCGGAAAAAAATAACACAGACACCAGAATTTTGTTAACGAGGAAACCACAAATGCAGAAAAACCTCGGGGCCTAGTCCAGATTGAACGCACACTGTATTAAGCCGCTACAGACACTAGCCAACTCCAAATTAACTTCGGTCTGGACTGTAATTGAACCCCAATCAATCTCACACTGATCCAAGGTACATTTATGCTCCTATGTCTCTGATCCCAGCAAGATACTACATACTTGATTCTCTTAGCTGATCTCACCCACAACTAAGAGTTCCTACGACCCAAAGTCGAAGAGTTTAATAAACAAATCTGTATCACACAGAAAAGTCTACGGTAATAGATAAATCCGTCTCCCACGAATATATCTACGAGTTTTGTTTCGTATTTTGATAAACCGGACTTATATTCCCGAAGAACATCCTAGTATTATCAGTCACCTCACAATAATCCTAATCGACGCAGCGAAAAAAGATATTGTGGAATCACAAACGATGAGACGAAGTATTTGTGATTTCTTTTATATCTTGCCTATCGGAGAAATCAATCTCAAGCCAATTATTAAAATTGTACTCGTATGATAGAAACATCAAGATCAGATCACACAACTACGAGAAAGTAGTATCGGTCTGGCTTCACAATCCCAATGAAGTCTTTAAGTCGTTAACCTGGTTTAGAAGAAGAAACCAAAGGTTAAAGGAGAATCGACACTAGCTTAGCACAAATATTATCACACACAAGGTGTGGGGATTAGGTTTCCCAGTTGCTAGAGTTCTCCCTTATATAGTCTTTCAAATCAGGGTTTGCAATCAATGTTACCTTGGTAACAAAGCATTCAATATTCACCCTTAAATGAAAACCTGATTTAGATTCAAGCTAATATCTTTCAACCGTTAGATCGAAAACTAGCTTGTTACACACAAATGAAATGCACGTTTCTAGGCTTGTCTAACCGTACCCAAACTTGTACATTTGTTGGTTCAACAATAGTCAACCAAATGTTTAGCCATATGATCACTTTCATATCAACCATATTCTTCTTCACCATAACTAGTTCAAGTGACTCAAATGAACTAGTTATAGAGTTGTTCAATTGCAAGGAAATCTTATGTAACTACACAAGACACAATCGAAGCAAAAACGATTTGATTCACTCGAATCGGTTCATGAACTATATAGCCACGGTTTGTAATTTGCATTCCTTAGTTTATATAAGAATAAGTTCACAAACATCGTTTTTAGATATAACCTACTCAAGTTCGCTGACTGGGTTCGCGGACTTAAGTTCCCGGACGGAGTTCACAAACTCCAGCAGAAATTCTCGGGACAAGAACTTCCGCCAGTTCGCGGACTTGGCTCACGCCACCATGCCGGTTCTCTTGATCAACAAAGTTCGCAAACTTCAGTTCAAGGAATAAGGACTTATACATATACGTGTTTCCACAACAATGCTTATATCCTCCAACGGTTATATAATCTAAACTCTCATTTCAATCATTGGAACATTCTTAGAGGATGTTGATATTCTATAGTTGTTATTCACAAACTATTTTTCGACAAAGTAAGCAATTTCCAAAGTGATTGAAACTTGTCATGACTTTCGTCACTAGGTAAAGATGAACTTGGTTAAAGCGAAAGCTTGCCAACACATATTTCGAGAAATATATATGCGAGATAAACTCGGCTCGAAATAGCAAATGTGTATAATCTAAGTCTATATAGCAAACCGACTTTTGTCTCAAGATAGGAGATAAATAGACTTTTGAGTGATATATAAGTTCAAGTCTCCATATACCTTTTGGTCGATGAAGATCCACCGGTTCCTTGAGTATTCATTCGTCTTGTATGATGATTGACATGGAGTTCTTGAGCTCAACTACACTTTCTATCCTAGTCCGAGTCCTTAGATATAGTAGACTAGAGATCAAGACTTATAGTTTTGATCACTAACATTGACAAACATGCTTGAGATAGCAACGCATGCGAGTTCGACCGAGCAATTCTCTAACAATTTGGTCATAAAAACCATGCCTACGCTTACAGTCAGCAAGGTCGATAATCGTCGACCTTGTTGATACTGCGCAGCAAAAGTGAAAAAAATTCGATCATTTGCATGGAAAAATCACAATCTTCACCACGTAAGTTGGGTACCTGATTACTTGCAGCTCCCTTATCTTCTTCTGGGTATTTGGATTCTACGTTTGTCTCAAGACATTCATCACTTCCATATCCATCTTGAGTTTGAGGAAAATAAAAGTGAGGATCATGCATATAATCCATTTGACCATGATTTTGTATATCATCATACAAGTACTCATCTGTAGGAGGAAAATTAGAAGACTCCCCCACTTCAAAATCAGGATTAGAATCACTCATATCACAAATTTCTCAAAAACCCTAACTTTTCCCCCCAAAACTTCCTCTACTACTTCATTCTCTTTCTTACTCTCAGTTATTTCCAAATCAATGTTCTAAGAAAAGGTGGTGTGCATGTATCTTGGTCAAAGAGCGGTTAAGATCGTCTGGGATTTTGGACGACAAAGATCATTCCACGGCCCAACTATATATGTATAACCTTAACCTAACCATATATATGCCCCGCTAACCTTAACCTAACCATATATCTGCCCGCTACCTAACAAAGCTCTGCTCCGTCCCTAACCAGTGGTTATGTCCAATAATCACTGTAACCTTAGCTTCCCTTATTTTCCTTCACTGTAACTCAAGCTGCCCCTACTTTCTTTACTGTTGTTGTTGTTGTCACCAAACCCCGCTAGCTTCTCCTGTTTTCCTCTCGAACACTAAAACCTAGGTTATCCCTGTAATTGATCATTACTCATCCATGTGAATGTACGTGGAACAACAACAACTTTTGTTTCGTCGATTATTCTCTCTCCACTGCTAGCTAGCAAATATCGATAAAAATCGCCCCCATTTTTATAACATTCATTCCAATTTTATTTGTTATACGTATAAATCAGAGTGGTTGTCATTCGTTGCACCCCTTCTTATGGTTTTGAACAACAATTGTTTTGAACAGATTTTTCCTGAAGTTTTCAGTTCCATGTTAATCATCATAAGTTATGTCAGATTTAGAACCATTTGTTGAAAGTTGATTTGAGGTTTCCTTTGATACCCTTTGTCTGAAGTTGAATAAGTATTTTATAAGCACGGTGACAAAAAGCTATAATACATCTCTTAGGATCCTGGCAATAACCAATAGAGATAGATACATTCTTTACTAAACATTTTAGAGATAAAAAACACGGGATTAAGGGTTAAAAGTAAAACGATGTATAATACTAAGTTTAAGGTTATGGTCATCATCTTAGAGTCGTCTCAATTTTTATAGCCGAATAAGGAAACCTACACTTTCCTTGGTCTTCAGTATCCCATGAACAACAACCGAAAATGAGATTAGGACTCGGTCCCAAACCCCTTTGGCTACCCTTGATCCTCTGACCCTTTTATTCTACTCAACCTATCTGTAACCCATTTCTACCGAAGAGTTTCCTAATCCTAACACATCTCTCCATGATTGACTCTTAACAGTTTTCTATCAAACAGTTTTATTATCTATTTCCATTAAATGTCGTTTCAAATTTGGTGTCGTTTTAAACATATTTGAGTTGGCCGCTTTAATTAAACACAAAATTGGTTAAAAAGACCAAAATCAATAATTCCTGGGTAAAATGGACAATTAGATTTTGATACTGTTTAAATGGACAAAATGTAAAAATAGGCGGGATGTAACCAGTTTTATCGTGCCCATTTTCAAATATTTTTTCTTATTTTTAATTTACACAGGATGTATCCAGTTTCATCCTTGCTATTTTTTAAATTTAAACTAGGATGAAACCAGTTTCATTACTATTTTTTTTTGGCCATTTCACCCAAACTATTTTTACTCGTCCATTTGAACCGTGATTTAAAAATATTTGGACAAATGACCCATTTTTCGTTAATTAAATTTCCATTAAATGTTGCTTTAAATTTGGTGTGCTTAATTATCCATCACGTACACCTCAAAAATTTGTGAGGTGTATCATTCACGGTAGTGAAAGTAGATATGTCATTAGCGATTGTAATGCCTTACTTTTATGCAATTTTGATCACTTTATATATTATTTTTACCGTTCTATATTTAAGCGGTGTGTTTGTAACAGCTTGGCTCACTTCGAAATATATCCGTAGGTGAAAATATTGAGCCGAGAATCATCAAAAAAACTAGAGGCACCAAGCATGGAATGCCCATTTTAAGGTGTTGTTGGAGATCAAGGGAATGATGAGAGTAGTGCTAAGTATATATTACTTAGCTATGATTCTTGATCCAAGGGAGACATACGATCCTACCAACCAAAAGGTCATCTTAAGCAGAGATGTGAGCTCGAAAGGCCGCCGGCACGATCACTGCCTCTCTATGTATTAGTTGACTGATATGCAAAGTCACTTGATTTCCCACCTGCACCACTGTGCTTGAACTTTGGCACAGAGAGTATCTATACATATGTCAGCAAGTACAGTAGGAATTTTCTGGCAAAAAAAAAAGAAAATACAGTAGGAATTTGACATATCACATCAAATTTCATCGAAAAATAAAACTAAAAAAATTATATTACCAAGTATGCAGGAGGAGATTCATCAAAAAAATCAAACAAAAAATTTCAATACCAAGTATACAGAAAAGATAAGGACCGGGACTAATCGCCGAAGGAAAAGAAAAAAAGATGATAGAAAAAAAGGAAATATCTGATATTTACAAAGCTAGGGTGTGCATAACTTAAATGATGGATGGAAAAACTCATTTTCTTGATCGGAATGGGGCAATAATGATCTGATATTGTATAAAAGTTTTTCCTTGACTATGCAGAGGAGGTAAGAATGTTTTACCATATTATATTTCCTTCTACCAATCCAAGAAGTGATTTGGTTGCATGAATGTGAAAAAGAAAAGATGGAGGACCTCATTTCAGAATACTAAAAGGAATGGTAGTATTTTAGATATTTTATATTTTGCTAAAACAAGTTGTCTGTGGATCATAGACACCCATTGCAGCTGCAACTTGATTTCTTCCTGTTACACCTGTTAACTTATGTCTAGGCCTACTCAAAGATAATACTTACCATGAAATATGTATGGCAATACTAACTGTCGTCAAATGGATTGAAAACAACACTGAAATTTATTCCATAGACAATACAACAAATATATATCGAGTCGTCATAATTAAGGAGACTCGGAAATTAACCAAGAAAATTTGTGAACGAAAATTTTAGGTAGTGGACCTAAGGGGCTCATCCGAGCTTAAGCCCAAATTCGGCCTCTCACAGGTCCTATGTACTATCGATAATGCTGCGGCCGTCAAGTGTATTCCAAACAAAATACTCATATTCTCAGGGGGTTTTTTGATTAAAGGAAAATTCATTCAACTAAGCAGAAAACATTACATTTTGGTTTATATTACAGACTTTTGAAAAGAAATCTATCTTCCTAGTCCTGAACCAGCTCTTAGAGTTTACTTCCGACACACCAAACTTGTTCAAATATTTTGGAAACCTATCCGCTAAAAAGTTACAATCCCTTTTGATATAATAGAAAGAATAGGAAGCAAAAGAATTAGAGATTTCTAAAGCCTTGTCTATAAAAGCGTAGCTTCTCCAATTGACAACAAAATTTCTTCTTCTCATGGCGTTGATGACATTGAGATTTTTATTAAGGAAGACTATCCTTGTTGCTCCTATATCTTTGGCCCATCTAGTGGCTTCTCGACAAGCTCTTGATTCTGCTTCTTCTGCTGTTGTGCAGCACCCGTCCCTCCTGCAAAGTCCATAATAACTCCTTTAAAGTCAAACATGACAATGGCTTAAGCAAAGTTTAAGTTAGATTTGTTGAAAGCAGCATCAAAAGCAATGTAGCACGAGTTATTACACATATAGTTGTCCTTTCCAAACTTACAACCAGGATGAGAACATTCACAGCTGGAGCTGTTCTTATGAAATTTTTTATGCTTAACCTTAGAAGTGTTGCCTATATATTGATTAAGATCTCTTTTGATTTTTTCTATCAGATCAACTGGATTTGGTTTTATGTCATCAAAAGCCACTCTGCATCTATACTTCCATGAGAACCAGAGAATATAAGCATACATTTCCCTATTTTCTTTATCCTTGAGACACTGCATACACCAACTATTAAAATCTATAGATTTACCATTATAAAAGACTGAAGAAAGCGACATGCCTCTCCATATAGCTTCAGAAAATTGACATTCTAGAAACATGTGCTTAGTAGATTCACTAACAATTTTATTGCAAAGCACACATTGAACATTTATTAGTATATGTCTACCCAGTTTATCTTTAACAGGTAAGCAATCACTGCAAGCCTTCCATAAAAACATCTGAACTCTAGGAATGACTTTTAAGCTCCAAATCCCTATCCAGTTAACCTTGATATTAATATGATTCCTATTACACAGATAATTATAGGCAGATTTAACAGAAACCTCACCATCACGAGTACCTATCAATTTAATACTATCACTCCCACCTTCCACTTTAGGTTCTAACAATTTAATTTGTTGAATAATTCTAGAGTCAAACATATCCTGCAACATATTATCATTCCAAGTACCATTACTGTTAATGAGAATCGAAACCTTGTTGTTCAAATCAATTGGGTAGTTATTTTTAGGAACAAGTATAGTGTTTTCTGGAAGCCATTTTTCTTTCCATTTCTCCATTTTTTTTTACCATTACCAATATCCCAATTATGATTTTCTTTTATTATGTCAAGACCTTTACAAATACTAGTCCAAACCCAAGACTTAATCTTCTTTTTCTTATAGTTTAAGGGATCCCTATTTCTAAAATATTTACACCTAAGTATCACAGACCAAAGCTTATCAGGGTTTTTGACGAGTCTCCAAGCCAATTTAATTAGCAAAGCTAGGTTAAATTTACGAGGGTTTCTGATGCCTAGACCCCCATTTTTTTACTAATACACATAGCATCCCGAGCCTTAAGATACACACCCTTGTTATTTTTAGTTTTTTTCCACCAGAAATCTCTTTGCAGAGCATCTATTCTATCAAGGGTTTTTTTAGGAAGAGAGAAGCACATCATCTGAAACATAGGCATAACACTAGTGACAGATTTTATAAGCGTAGTTCTACCGGATTGAGAAAGGAACTTAGCTTCCAACCCTGTATTCTATTATAAACTCTATCTAGCAGAAGTTGGTAGTTAAAATATTTCGATCTATTAAAGAAAAGAGGAGTACCTAAATAGATATCAGTTCTAGTAATTCTTCCTACTTTGAGAATCCTAGCTAGCAGTTTACAGTGTTTGTTCTGCACTTTTTTGCTGAAATAAATACTCGATTTTTTATAATTAATAAGCTGACCAGACGAGATACTAAAGATCTTAAGGATGTCTATCATGTTATGAGCTTGTTTAATGTTAGCATTAATGAATATAAACGAATCATCCGCAAAGAAAAGATGCGAAACATACGGAGAATTTCTAGTTACTTTTATCCCTTCAATGTTGCCTATATGCTCTTCATACATAAGTAATTTAGAGAGAGATTCCATACAAATGATAAAAATGACAGGTGATAGAGGATCACCTTGCCTAATACCCCTAGTAGGAATAAAAGACTCCCCTGGGATACCATTAACCAACACAACATAAGAAACAGAAGATATGCAGGCACATAAAATATCACAGAAGTCATAAGAGAAACCCATACAGCTAAAAAAATTAATGATGAAGTTCCACTCGAGCCTATCGAAAGCTTTAGAGATATCAAGTTTGATATCCATGTACCCATTCTTTCTTTTACTAGTTTTCATAGTATGCAGGATTTCATGTGCTACTATTATGTTATATGTAATTTGTCTTTTTGGAATGAAAGGCGACTGGTTTTGAGATATGAGATTATCCAAGTGAGGTTTGACTCTATTTGCTATAATCTTAGCAACTATTTTGTACATAGCATTGTTTAAACTAATATGTCTAAATTCTCCAGGAGGTTTTGGAGTATTATTCTTTGGGATCAAAGAAATGAAGGTATGATTTTCCTTTTGGTGAAATTTCCTAGTTTTAAAGAATTGTTGAACCCAACAAACAATATCAATACCTAATTCATTCCAGTGTTCTTGATGAAAACCTTGGGGAAATCCATCTGGCCCTGGAGCCCCCCAAGAATTCATACTTAAAAGAGCTTCTTTTATTTCTTCCTCTTCAGGAATTTTACAGATATTTCTATTATCCTCCATATTAATTTTTCGTTCTAAAACTCTTTCAAATATAGGGTCAATAACTTGGTCACTAGTTTGATATAGATTTTTGAAATGTTTTGTAGTAAGTTCATTTAGGTTATCTTGACCTTCAATCCACAGACCTCTATCGTCTCTAAGAGCATAAATACTATTAATTCTTTTCCTCTCAGAAGCATTTTGGTGAAAGAATTTCGTGTTATGCTCATTTTCTCTAATCCACTTTTCTTTAACATGTTGCCCCCAGTAAATTTTCTCTATAGTATACTAAGAATCTAATTCATTATGAAGTTGTTCTAGTCTCTTTTTAGTTTCAAAATTGAAATCTTTCTTGTTTTCATTATCTATCTCGTTCAATATACTAGTGATATTTCTAAAAATATTTCCAAATTCTTTCTTGTTCCATATTCTAAAATTGTTCTCTAGTTTATTTAGAATACCTCCTAAATAGGCCTCCCTATTTCTATTGACCTCCAAGGAATTTCCAACTAGGTTTTCGTAATCGTTATGTTCTTGCCAACACTTCATATACCTATATGGATTATTGCCTTTCTCTCTGTTTGGTAATGTTTCAAGTATTATAGGGGAATGATGAGACATAATTCTAGTCAAATGTTGTGTGACTGATCTAGGAAAAAGTTCTAACCATTTATGATTAACTAGAGATCTGTCAATTCTTTCCTAGATGTTATTATTTCCTAATCTTTTATTAGTCCACGTAAAAGGCAATCCTGTAAACTTTAGATCCACTAACCCGAGCTTCTGAATGCAACTATAGACATAGTCTAGAAAACTAGAGTTAGTATCGTTCCCTCCTTCTTTTTCATCACGATGCAGAATGAAATTCAAGTGTCCTATAATAACCCAGGGTTCATTTAAGTTACTAAAACTAGAAATAAAATCCCACTGTTTAACTCTTAAGTTTTTATCAAGAGATCCATAAACAAAAGAAATATTAAAACTAAAATTATCTTTAGTAACATGAAAGTTAAAAACATTATGCATGAAAGAAACAAGTTTTGCAGATACTCCCTGATACCACGCAATAGCAAAACCTCCTGATTTTCCAATAGAAGGGATACCAAACCAATCTTTAACATGCATTTTGTTAAGGACTTTTTCTACTATTTGCATGTTAACTTTAGTTTCGGATAGGAAAAACATGTCTGGTTTATGAGTTTTACAGAGATGACTTAGATGATCTTGTTTTAGATTTGCTCTAATTCCCTGAAGATTCCAGGATAACACCTTAAATTCATTCCCATATTTCGAATCATCCATAACCATATTTTTAAAAAGTAATTTCTGATAGAAAGGTAAAAAGCTATTGCAGGAACATTTCAGAAATAAGCATATAAAATAGGCACTAATTATTGCACAATTTCTAAAAAGAACTGAAATATGTTTAACAAATTTAAGAAGACTAAGTAACAAAGCAAATATTGAAGTAAATTAAGTAGAGATTGTTTCGCACTATAGGGTAAAAAAATGTAGTCATCTAAGTTAGAAGAACATTTAGAAGTATGCTTTTTAAAAAGGGGGTAACCGATGATTACCTCGAGAATTGTAGCATGATCCACAGGGGAAGTATTATCAGAGCTAATACCAGCGTTGGCCATCTCCATTTCTACCTCGCCGTATTTTTCAGCTTCTTCTTCAATTATGCTCCAACAAAGAGCATTTTCAGGCTCATCAGTAATTATTTCAGCATTTTTCCTAGTCACCCCAGCCTTACCAACTTCAAATTTACCTTTCCTCTTATTGATCAAGACCCATGAGTTCTCATTCTTCTTTTCCAATTATGAGTAGTGATCCAGAAGTCTAAACCATTTCTCTTGTCTTCTCTTATGAATACTTTCCTTTGGTTTAGATCCACTGCCTTCTATCATGGGAGATTTTCCTTTAGCAATTATCCTTATTTCTTCATTCAGCCTTTCTTCCATGTTACTATTGCATGTTTCTCCAATGTCACTGACAACACCTGAAGCTCCTTCCTTATCACAAGCAACCTTCCTTCCGTCTCCAGTAACACCAACTCATGTCCTTTCCAGATTGTTGAAGCTGAAATTGTTGTCATCATTCAACCTTCTCCTATTTGTACCCCTTCGTTGCTGATCTTCTCTATCAATCTCACTGTCATATATTCTAATTCCAGCAGCTGCATTGGATAAATTCTCAACTCCTGTATTTGTCTGGTTATCCTGATCCTTCTCATTTCCTATTTCTTCTTCATCATTGTAAACAAACACTTTGGGGCAGTTCCTGTTGTAGATGCCTCTTCTAGCTTTGCATTTCTCTTCAGAATGAGAAGCATCAACATGCCAACACCTGAAGCAACCATGCGGGATTTCCAAAAAGAAAATTTTCACCTTAATCGTCTCTCTGTCATTTGAATCAATGATGATGACCTTAACTTCATGGACAAGAGACGTTTCTTGTGAAATATCAACAACAACATGAGCTTGATACTCTCCTCTATCGTTCAGTGGACCAATCAGAGTAAGAAATTTTCCAATCCTCTCAGCTACTTGTTTCACTACAAATTCTTTTTCAACCAAGTCTCCCCTTAAAATAAAATTAACCCAGTAATCCTGAGTTGTAAAGTCTACATTCTCCACTTTAGATTCATTGTTCCACATTCCCATGAAAAGAAGAAAACCTTGAGCTCTATTCGGGATTCAATATATTGCAGCAACAAAATCCGCAACATTTGAATATCTGATGATGAAAACCTTTGGGTCTGCTGCCTTTCTCACTATTATTCTTCCAGTTGGAGACCAAGACAAGTTCGGAGCATGAAATAGTTCCCCTTTTTTTAGGCCTCTAGGATCATCACCTTTCTTTATCTCCTTGAAAAGATTCACGATAACTCTAGGATATTTCCTGTTTTCAATATCCACAGCAGCATTTCTAAGAAATTCGATATATTTCTTAACAGAACTTGTAAGAGGTTGAGTTTCATCTTCTAGAATATCAGTGAGATGAGAAATATAGTTCCTAGTTGGAACATCAAACATATTTCCTAATCTAAGAAGATATAGGAGTTTATGAGCATTGTTGTGAAGAGGATGAAGAGAATTTTTGTACTTGGTTTTGCAATCCTTTTCTGCAGGTTTTTTCTTAATGTGTTTTGTGAGAGAAATAACTAAATTGCTAGTGTATATATAAGCAAGCTTACTGGGTTTATAAGACACTTGTAGGTGTTTTCAAGGAGGTGACTGAGGAATGAAATGGTTGTAATTGCAGATTTTCTGGTTGCATGCAATCTTAGAACTGTAGAATCTGCAGAATTTTTCCACTTGTATTGAATGTCTCTGCATTTCTGATCCTTGAGGGCTAAGTTTTATCTTGTGTATTTCAGGGGAAGCACTACTTCTCAAGGGAATTGACACTTGTAGTAAAAGTTCTTTATAACCAAAGTTTTGATTTATATAGTCACCGACATGAACTGTATTGCTGATGCTAGCTTCTTTTCTTGATGAAATTATCAAGTAATATATATGTCTGAAAGCAATGATTATTTCATATAAAAAATAGACTGGAATTGTCTTTTGGGGATTGTCCTTACTCAAGATGATTGAAACTTTTCTTGTACCCAAAGTGTGTACTTTTTGCTGACCAGATAGATTTCTGAAACACTGTAGCGAATCGCTCCTTCTCTGAACGGAGGTATTGACCGAAGATGGCCTCAACTGAGTATTGGCTCCAATAATGCTTTCCCTGCAAATACAGAAAAGCAAACAAAAGATTGTGAACAGGTTATTGATGTGGTAATTACTCATGCTTAAATTTAGGTCGAACAAAACCAAAATTGAAGGAAAAAGATTGAAATATGGAAGAGATAAAGTCTTGAATTGGAAATCTAAAGAAGAGAATCCCGCAATTGAAATAGTAAAAAGAAATTTAAGAAAACCGATTGATTTTGAAAACACTCTAAATCTAACAAACATGAGGAATTAAGAATAACTAAAGAAAACCTAGAAACCGATTCAAGGAGAAAAAAGAGGAAAATCTTAAATAAATTAACAATACGAAGGAATTTCAGACTAGCAACGAAGAAAGGGAAGACATGTTAAATTAAGTGAAACTTTCTGCGAAAAAATGGAAGAATTTTAATGGAAATACGAAGGAATTTCGAAACTGGGTTGACTCGGTTTTATCGCCGATTCTCAGAGATTCTTTGAACCCTATGGTTCCTTTCCATATGTTTCTAAACTCCTTATCAGGTTTTGGATACTTAAATTTTCACTATCACATGAAAGCTTAAAATATCCTGCAAATCTTTAAATGGGCATCCGATATCCTGAAGCTCATGAACTTCCTCGAAAATCGGAACAAAAATATTTGCATAAATGAGAATAAGACAATGCCTAGCTAAGGAATAAAAGATTAAGGACGAGCATGATCTAAGCTAACCACAAAAAAGTTGAGCCCGGCCGTAGGCCGGGTGATACCTAGTCCACTCATATAAATCAACTAACTAATCTAACTAATTTAACTAATCTAATCATTTCAATTAAATTAGTGTTAATCATTACATGGACAATCTAGCCATTTAAAAAATACATGATTAAGGGGTGTCATATTTTACTTCAAAATGACTCGGATTTTATCTCAGGTACCAATTATTCTGGATATACCCCAATCTCCGGAGGCTAAATAGGTGTAACTTTTTGTTTGTTTTTTTAATTTATTTTCCTCCGTATTTTCCTCCGTATTTTCCTCTATCACAGAGTGGTCACCAAGCCACTCTTCCACAATTTTCTTTTCCAATATGATTAACAAAAATAATTTAAAGAAAACAACGAAAATAGACGACCTAAACAAATTGTAATGATACTCTTCTGACAAATCCCCTTCAAAATCAAGGCATCGTTTAAGGTTTACGATGTCGAATTTCGGACAATTGGATTTGATGTAGATTGGCATCCCCTGGAGTAGGTTGATCTCCACCACCTACAATATTATGCAAAAAGGGATCAACACCTTCATCTGAAATACTGTCACCATCTGCTCCATGATCTCCACTACAGACCAAGCCGAAATCTTGATGCACAGCTTGTATGAGAGGACCTTCATTATCAACAACACCTTCACTAGGTAAATATCCGCATGCAGATTCGCCTAAGCCATTAGTATCTGATGCATGAACAACAGCTTTGTTTTGATCTTTACGCACATGTTGGTATTCAAAATACGTGATCAAGCGCTTTTCATCATATTTATAGAACTCGTTAAGCAAATGGACGAATTTTTGTGAAACTGCAGTGTTGGAATCAACCAAGATTTGTCTGTTTTCCCACAAGAACATAGCAAAGAACACAGAAATGGCGGAAACTACAAAGCCTCCTGTAAGCCAGAAAAGGACCCGGAAGCTGTCTAGTTTGAGACTAGTCGAGGAACCCAAAGGGTCAATGTCTGGACAATATCTTTTTGAGGTGCTCCCAGAACTAAAAGCAGCTTTTTTTAAGCTTTTTGTTGTACCATTCTCTCTTAATTGTAGAATTGATCTCGAAATATCAGGACCTAAAGGGGAACCTTTTGGGAAGACCTGTAAAGCTCATATGTTCAGCTAAGTTAGTACCAAACAAATTTGCAGTATTACATTCAAGGAAGAGATTTGACAGAGACTTACAAACGACCATCCGTCATTTTGATAGATTTCGCCAACCATCATGTACTTATCACAATATTTTGCGAGGAGGAGTTCGATGTAAGGGAGTTCCTCAAAAGCAGCCACAATACCACCCTTACTTGGCTCCATGGAGAAAAGCTTGTCAAATTCATCAGGGGTGCTGTAAGTTTTCAAATGTGACTCATGAAATTTCATTCCCTTTAACTGGTCCAACACAAATGAACCTTCTTGATAACCTACACTGTACCCATTTCTGATAAGTTCCTTAACATCGGTGTAGGTTGGCTCAAGTCGCTTTATTGTCAACATGGATGCCAGATTAGCTGTATAACTTTGTGTGAGAATTAACACGACAAAAAGCCATATTCCCATGACGATCCTACCCAAAGTGCTTAGCACCCTTTCCTCTGCAAGACAATTAGATTAGTGTGAATATGGTGTAAATAAGGTTCTTGTGCAGTCTATACCAGCCCTATCTTAACGCTAACAATAACATGGTCTGTTTTCTAATTCTACCTATCAACAGGTATTGGAATTAATAGAATGATACAATCATTAGTGTGATTGTGAATCCGCCTAGTGCGAATACACACCGATGAACTGACAGAAAGGTTTGGAGAATATATGATATGCACAGTTTGTGTGTAAAACAAGGCGAATAAATATTGAAATTTCATCAATTACTTTGAGCGAAAACGAGTGTTGAGAAGGAGAACGAAAGCATTGTGCCCAACTGGTAAGCAGAATGTGGCCCTCCTCTGAACTCGCGGTTCACTCTGTGTTCGAGAATCCAAATTGCAACACCAATGATAAGAAAGAAAGCACCTGTTGTTACCCAAAGTTTCCACTCTAATGGCTTGAGGAATATCCAAGCATTCTTACTCAAATCTTGTTTTGCTAACACAATCATTGAAACTCCACCTTCATTATACGGTAATGTAAAATCAACAAACTTTGATCGTTTGGCTGTGATAGTAATATCTCCAACCGCAGCATCAAATTTCTGCATAAGAAATATGCATTGAGTAAAAAAAAGAAAATCAAAGAAAAATGTAAAATAGACATCTCATGGTCTTCCCAAATCCTACATGCAGAAAATTTATCCAGAGCACTTAAGTAAGTAACCGTCTAACCTGATCAATCACTTGTTGTACAAGACCATCGTAACTTCCAGGTTTGCTCTTGTTATTAATAGGAAAAGGAATAAATTTATGCGGAACGTCATAGCCCAGATTATTTACTGCAGCATTAAACACTTCTACAGTGTAACCACTAACATCACTTGAATTCAGTGTTGCTTTCAAGAATTCAGTAAAACCTTTTTTTACTGGAACCCCAATTCGTAACTTTCTCCCGCTTGTTTGGATTTCCCAACCTTTTGGAGCTCACTTTGGATCTCCAGGCCATATAATAGTGCCTAAATTACCTGTATCTGCTGTTTTGCTTTTATTTGTGCCAGGAGTATTATTTATAATACCATCTGAAGGTGTCCATGTTCCAATTTGTCTATACCCATTTCCAACGACATTGAGTATTTCAAAGGTATTGTTCTGCAACTGCCCTTTGACGATATTGAATGTCCCACTCATGGCGTCTTTGCGTGTGATATTTGAAATTTTTCCCAACAGTTCAGGGCCTATTTGCGAAACGCACATTCTCTCCACATCGCTTGAATCTAAAGCTGTTAGATTTCTCTTGTTGAATTTAGGATTAAGACTTCCAAGTTTCTCAACTGCGCTGGCTAATGCCACAACCGTATCATATGCCCATATGCCAAACATATCTAATTTCCTGTCCATCATATTTGGGTGCTCTTGTTGAAACCTTTTTTTCCACCGAACTCTAAATGACTTGAGCTTTTCTGATTCTGGAACATAGGGTCTTATGCCTATTACTCCTTCCATTGTATCAAGAACAGAATTACTAAATGAACTTAAGTAATCGCCCAATCCATCCGTGATTACCCAACAGTACTCTTCAGCCATCATATCAAGTTCTTTGGCTTTAGCAAAAATACGCACTCCGAGTGGCGCGGTCATATGCACAATGAATACTCTAGTTTGCATTCTTATTAATCTATTAAGTTCATCGTCTATTTGCTCATCCGTAGCTGCACTTGGAAATACACTCCTATAAGGAACTCTGGTGTTGATATTTTGAAGCTCGTCTACCAAATATGGAATAATACCTTTCCCATATTCGGTATCTGCGTAAAGAGGTGCAGCTTCTGTCCATCCAAAATATTTAACAATGGCAGCAATAGCGCCCACTTGAGATGAATCGTTTAGTGTTGTGCGAATGAAATAAGGATTTTCAACTGGCGAAATAGAAGGACTTGTTGCACTGAAAGAGATAACTGGAACGTGAGATCTGTTTCCAAGGTGCATCATGTAAACAGTTTGTGCTGATGTTGTTGGTCCAATGATAGCTTGCACTCCTTTCTTTCTTATCAGATATATAGCTGCAAAGTGCCCTCAATAGAAACATATTGAGTCGTTAGTCATGATATATCTCAGATTCTCAATGAAGGGAAAGTTAATGTAAGCATCCAATTCCTATATATACACCCCATCAAATCTACCGTCAAACCCACTGCTGAGGTAGCAATTAAAAGCTTTCTCTTTTGGAAAAATATACCAAGTGCTGGTGGAAATCGTCCCCACTCGCACATGTAAGTGTTCAGTGGATTTGACCGTGGGTTGTTAAACATTCAATGGATGGATTTTTAATTATTATATTATTTCTGGTGGTGGTCTTTCAATTTCGACAAAAATTCTTAACATAACAATTCCAAAACCGTTCCCTCACATAATTCGGTTTTTCTGTTGTGCTCGTAGTCTCGTGGTAAAGAAATGTTATAGAAGGGCAGACACCAGACCTCGGGCCACAAGGAGTAATCACGTGGAAAGTTTTGGCTTTATAGAATAAGAAAACAAATTCCAAGTTTTGGCTTTATAAAAAATCTAAAAATACAAATTATAAGTTTTGGCTTTATAAAGAATCTAAAAAAAAAACAAATTATAAGTTTTGGCTTTATAGAATAAGAAAACGAATTCCAAGCTTTGGTTCCTTTGGAATGTTAGAAAATCCAAAATTGCCTGGGACTTTGTTTTGCAATTTTCTCAACAAATGTCCAACTTTCTTAAGTTAGCTAACCTTCATCTTGATTCGCAAGCATGGCCTATTGGTAAATTTTCCATCCCTTTAAAATATGCTTGTCTGTTTTTTTTTGTTCCTCCGAAATATGTTTGTTCGGTTAGAGAATAGTGAAACTATTGAAATTCTTTGTTTATCATAAGTACTTATCTAAAATGCTGTGTCTGTGGTATTAAAAGAGATAAAATATTTAAAGAGTAAAACAAGAAAAATTGCTAGAATGATTGCATTTTCCTTGTAATCATAATGCACAAGAGGGAAGAAATATGGTAAACAGAGATAGAGAGAGTATACGTACCAGCAGAAGCTGCTTCTACTATATCTTCCTTAGAATTCCTAAAATGGAAAGACAATCTTCTCTTGCCAGTTGATGCATTCAGGTCAGCGAGAGCCATGTTTATGGAAGTCAGGCAAGCCTTAACCTCGGGTACATCCGAATCAACTCCAACTTTAAACTCGTCAACCTGTTTTGCATCTTCGGCCATCACTGTTATCCCATGGCCTCCTAAAAAATGGAAAACGAAGAAGAGCAGTAGTAAAAGAGTACCAAGTTTATAACACTTGACAATCGAGTTTTTCATGGCCTCCTAACCTGTTTTGAACTGTTGATAATATTCCAATGCCAAGTGATAATAAATTGTCCATCCATTTATAGAAGTAGCGGCAGAGCTGCGTGTTGAATAGGGTGGATCAAGTCCACCCAAAGAAATGAAGAATTTTCTTCTCAAATATCAATTGAGATATGCAAATTCTGTTGTCTCTAAAATCCAAATTCTGGCTCTTGTCCAGTGGGTCATGAAATATTGATGGTCAAAAATTCTTCTTTCTCTGACTAGTCAACTGTTGATTAGTCAAGTCGACACTGACTGACATCAAATTTAATACTGACTAAGATGTTTTTAGGTGCATATTATTTCACTATCTAGTATGCTTCAAAAAAAAAAATCACTATCTAGTTAAATCGAATGTACAGATGGATACAAGGGTGCAAAGTGAAGGCATTGAACGATGCATTCCAAAGACTCAGATTGGGATAGTGTTTCCATATGTGGGCAGAGCCAGATTATGGGCAACAAGACAAGAGGTGTTCGACTGACTCCCCCTCACAGCAAAGGACATAACATGACCTAACCGGAAAGATACCAGACTTATCCATATTCCATTTGATTGAATTATCACCCATAACAATACCAGTTAGTAGAGAACATACCTCATCTACTTGAGTCTGCAGAAGGCGTCTATCCAAGCCTAAGTTCCAGGCTTCACCTCCTTGAAGAGTTGCAGCACAATCACCAACAGCCCACTTCTCGTAGAGCTAATAGAGTAGATGTTTGAGAAGAGAGTTGAGAAGTCAGCATCACTCAGATCCTCCCAAAAACAAATGGTGTTCCCTTCTCCAGCCTGAAGAATGCAATTCCTCTTAAAGGATTTTAAATGTTTATAAAACAAAACTAGACTCACGGACAGATTTAGGAGCTTTGGTTTCCTTATCAAAACCAGCAGAACCATATTTGGAAACTAATGATATCCTCCAGAGAGCCTCCACCAAATCTGGAGACCATTAAAAGTTACAATACAAACTTGTAAAGTCCTTAAATCATGTGTCAGCACATGCAAATATTGTTACTTCTCAAACACTTTGTATGTATAATGGAAATGATCCAAATTGCTGCTGCCCTACTCACTGGCCAGCATTCCGAATCTGGCGACGCTGAAAGCACCCTCATATTGCAGCTTTTGGCAGTCTATGTAAGAAATTACAACTTCTCTCCCCACTTATAGCAGAAGCGTTTAAGCTGAATACCGAGATGGGCATGTTGGATAAAATGTAACAACAATCGTAATAATAGAGAAAAAAATACTTAGCTCAAAACCAACGCTTGACTGATGTTCATGGAGATGTACAGATAATTGTAGCAGGAACTAGTAGAGGCACGTATGAGATACGCTGATCTAAAGGCAATATCGTCTGCTACTCCTCTGAGATGCTATAGCAGTTGGAGAGTCACCTCCAGGATACAACTACTGATAGTACCCCTCAATGTAGCATACAAAGAAGGTACTCTAAGAGCTTGGCAGAGATTTAAGAAGAAAATGAAATAGTTAAAGAGAAACTAAAACAGTAGCAGAGAATAATAAGAGAGGAAGAAGCTACTTCTTCTCTGTTGTATTTTTAAAAACTGAGCTTAACAACTCCTTTTATAGTCAGTCAAAAATTCACCTGTTTTTTAACAAAGAAAGATTCCCATGCGTATAAAAATATTTTCTGACTTCTGACTAAAGCTGAAAAGAAAAGCAAATTCAAAAACATTTTCTGACTTCTGACAAAAGCTGAAAAGCAACAGACAAAACAGTATCTGACTTCTGAAAAAAGCTGAAATGAAAAGCAGTGATAAGACTTATGCTTTTGTCAGTCAAAGCACGCGTGTCAGACAAAAAACAGAGTGAGATTCTTCATGTGTGTGACAAAACACGTACAAACAAAAGGCTAAGAGATTCTTCTACATGTGCGGAAAGCACGAATGAAAATTTCAGTAAAAAGATAGGATCTTATCCACACCCACACCCACACCCGAACCCGACCGACCGGACGGCGGCGTGCGTGCTTCGGTTCGAAGCACCGCGCGTATGGGAAAGGCAACCTTTCCCTAGTCTAGGTCTTCTCCCTCACACAAAAGTGTGTTGACCCAAAGGGCCATGCCCTTTAGCCAATTCTATGGTATTTAAGTCTAAAACTCTTTAGATTTTAGTCTATGTGGGACTATTGTTTTATCTATTCACATGAAAAAACAATTAGTGGGAAATAGGTTTAGGGATCAAATCATAGTCCATGCACATTTGGTTCTACAAAACAAAAACCGGTTTTTTTCCAAGAATCCCCCACATGAATGATAAAACATGTCGACAAAAATATGAGAAAACAGAATACATCAAAAATAGGCTAAGGTGTCCCAGAGATTGAACCTTAACTTAGTGAGAGGTTACCGGAACTGCTTGTTGAAACGATGAACACAATGTCTTGAACCGCCAACAGTGAATGCAATTCAGAAATAACAACCACGCCTGATGTCTCAAAGAAAAGCTGCCAAGCTCTTGCCGTTGTGCCCGTTTTGGCCGTGGGCTAAATCCCGGACTTAATGAATGTCTCTAGAGAATCAGCTCAAATTCTCATAGGAAGCGGCCCCACTTCCAACATCCACATACGTGAGTCCATTAAGAGTTTCCTGCTACACCCTGCTTTAAGCAAAGCCATGGTACTCATTAAGATCTCAACGGATCATCCTAAATCATGCAGGTAACACTATCACACAGTTACACCATAGGGAGGGACTAAGATAATGTTGTCCCGACATCACCAAAAATTAGTTGTCTCATTGAACCTTGATCTTGGAGCTCCATTCACAAGGTTGAGTATCCTTCATGGCGATTTATTCTATGAGCTTAAGTCTGATCCCCCTCGATGTGGATCTAACTACCTCTCTAGATAATCCTTTCGTCAAAGGATCTGCAATATTCTCTTTAGACCTCACAAAGTCTATAGAGATGATACCAGTAGAGAGTAGTTGTTTCACTGTCTTGTGTCTTCTTTGTAGATGTATAGACTTTCCGTTGTATACACTATTATTTGCACAACCAATAGCATCTTGACTGTCACAGTGGATTGCGATCGAAGACACAGGCTTGGGCCAGAGTGGAATTCCTCCCAGGAAACCTTGTATCCATTCAGCTTCCTCACCAGCTTTCTCCAAGGCTATAAACTCAGACTCCATGGTGGATCGAGCTATACATGTCTGTTTGGAAGACTTCCATGACACAGACGCACCTCCAAGTGTGAAGATGTACCCACTAGTGGATTTGCACTCATCTGAGTCTGATATCCAGTTAGCATCACAATACCCTTCTAGCACAGCAGTATACTTCCCTAAACTTAAGCAACAGTTTGAAGTTCCTCTCAGGTACCATAGAACTCTGTAGAGAGCATTCCAGTGATCCTGCCCAGGGTTGCAAGTGTACCTGCTCAATCTACTCACAGTGTAGGCAATGTCAGGTCTTGTGCAGTTCATCAAATACATAATACTGCCGATAATACGAGAATACTCAAGTTGAGAAATTCCCTCACCCTTGTCCTTTTTCAAGTTACAGTTGGGATCATAAGGAGTAGATACAGGTTTAGCATTTTCATGATCAAATCTCTTAAGTACAGTTTCAGCATAATGAGATTGACTAAGACTATATCCATCAGACGTCTTTCTGATTTTCATCCCTAAGATTACATCTGCGGGGCCTAAGTCTTTCATGTCAAAATTTTCGTTAAGCATGCTTATAGTGGTATTAATAATATTAAGGTTGCTGCCTAATATGAGCATATCATCAACATACATGCATACAATAACATGAGAATCATCCACAGATTTAATGTAAACACATTTATCAGATTCATTAACCTTGAATCCATTAGATATCATTACATGATAAAAAATTTCATGCCACTGTTTAGGTGCTTGTTTTAAATCATACAGAGATTTGTTCAATTTGCATACTTTGTCTTCAAGCCCTTTCACAACAAAACCTTCTTGTTGGTCCATATAAATTTCTTCATTCAATTCACCATATAAAAATGCAGTTTTAACATCCATCTGATGTATATGCAAATCATAAATAGAAGCAATAGCAATCAGCATCCTAATAGAAGTGATTCTTGTGACCGGTGAATAGGTATCAAAGAAATCTAATCCTTCCTGTTGTCTATAGCCCTTAGCTACCAACCTAGCTTTGTGTTTTTCTATAGTTCCATCTGTTCTAAGCTTCCTTTTGAAAACCCACTTGCAACCTATGGTTTTACTACCAGGAGGTAAGTCTACAAGCTCCCAAGTTTCGTTTTGTTGAATGGAATCCCACTCACTAATCGAAGCTTCTTCCCGGAAGGGAGCTTCCGGAGAACTCATAGCTTCCTTATAGGTTTGGCGTTCAGACTCTACAGTAAGAGTCACAAAATCTGGACTGAAACTTTTCTCGGTTCTTACCCTCTTACTTCTTCTAGGTTCGGTCTCATCATCTAGATACGGGGGCTGACTAGTTGAAGGAACATCTGAGAGGTCATCGTGGACCCTTTTGCGAGGTCCAGACCCTAAAGTAAAAATGTGTTCAAAAAACACTGCATCTCTAGATTCCATTATGGTGTTCTGACCAATGACCACGAACCTATAAGCACTAGTGTGCTCAGGATAGCCTAGGAAAACACAATCCACAGTTTTAGGTCCTATTCTGGTTTTCTTGGAGCGAGGAATGACCATCTTGGCCACACACCTCCACACTTTAAAGAATGCATAGGAAGGTTGTCTACCTCTCCATAACTCATATGGAGTTTTGTCAGATTTCTTAAATGGAACTCGGTTCAAGATATAGCAAGCAGAGAGAATTTCTTCCCCCCACAAGTTTGTAGGTATCCCTGAACTAGCTAACATAGCGTTCACCATATCTATGAGTGTTCGGTTTTTCCTTTCAGCTACTCCATTCGACTCAAGTGAAGAAGGTGCAGTAGTTTCATGAATGATGCCATTAAGTTTTCAAAATTCTCCTATAGGTATCACATACTCACCGCCTCGGTCTGACCTAAGAGTTTTAATTGTAACACCTCTTTGGTTTTCTACTTCAAGTTTATATAATTTGAAAGCGTCTAAGGCTTCATATTTACTTCTAAGAAGATAAAACTGACAGTATCGTGAGTAATCATCGATAAAAGTGATGTACCATTTTTTTACCACCTCTAGTTGGTGTTGATTTCAAATCTCCTAAATCCGAGTGGATTAGTTCTAGGGGAGTTGTACTACGTTCAACCTTTTTGTTAAAGGGTTTTCTTGCATATTAAGATTCAACACAAATTTCACATTTATGACCTCTGTCAATGTTTATTTTAGGAATGCAGCCTAAATTAGCAAGTCTTTCAATGGATTTGAAATTAGCATGTCCTAGTCTATCATGACATACATGTGAGGAGTCACAAACATAAGCAGAAGAATATGCATTAACATTCAAGTTCAAAGAAAGTACACTAAGCTTAATCATGTTTTCAGTGACATAACCTTTTCCTACGAAGTCACCACCCTTACAGATTACAACTTTGTTAGACTCGGCTACAAATTTAAAACCTTTACCAAGTAAGATGGTTTCTGAGATAAGATTATTGCATGTGTCTGGGACGTGATACACGTCATTCAATGCGAGAGTTTTTCCTGAAGTGAGCTTCAATTCAACCTTTCCTTTTCCCACCACTTTCGCGGTGGAAGAGTTACCCATAAACAATTTCTCATCGTCTCCTACTTTGTCATAGGAGGAGAAATCATTTCTGAACTTGCAGACATGCCTGGTGGCTCCAGAATCTAACCACCAGTCTCTCACATTGGTCACATTTGAGACAAGGTTGACTTCAGACACCATGCCAGTAAAATATCCAGAATCGTCTACTATGTTTGCCTTATTTTTTTGTTTAGGATCATTTTTGGTCTTTTTAGGCGCCGTACAGTCTTTGGCCATATGACCGGTCTTACCACAGTTATAGTAGTCACCTTTGATGGTGTTTTTGGAGACACCACCCTTTGGTTTAAGATGGTTACCTTTGGAGTTACGACGTTTGTTACGTTTTTTACCATTTTTGCTGGATGCAGATTTTCCATCATGCTCTTTCTTAGTTGCAGCATTATCATTTAGGACATGAGCTTTGTTGGAATGTCTTTGTTCAGCATCAGGCTCTTGTCCTTGCAGCACAGTAGTTCTTCAACTTGGATCTTTTTCCCCAGCTCTATCATGGTGATTTCACGATTCTTGTGTCGCAGCCTCCTCTTGTACTCGTTCCATGAGGGTGGAAGCTTTTCAATCACTACATATACTTGTAAAGCTTCATCAATATGCATGCCTTCTGCAAGAATTTCGTTGATGATTAGCTGGAGTTCGATGAATTGTTCTATTACAGGCTTTTCATCAGTCATCTTATATTCCAGGAACCTAGCCACCAAGAACTTTTTGCTTCCAGCAGCCTCAACAAGATATTTTTCTTCCAGGGCTTCCCATAAATCAAAAGCAGTAAAATTTTCTTTTGCATTATAAAAGTCGTACAAGGAGTCATCCAGACAGTTAAGAATATGGTTTTTGCACATGTAATTCTTCCTAGTCCACCTATCCAGTCTATCTTCATAACCACAGTCATGAAGCCTTCTCGAGGGTCTTTCTAAGGCAACTTTATCTAACATTTGGTCTTTTAAGAAGAATAACATTTTGGACTGCCATCGTTTAAAGTCTTTTCCACTAAACTTTGGGGGTTTGTCTACAATACTCTTTCCCATGTTGTTACAGCAAAAATATAGTAATGAAGGATATTGCCTTTAGATTGTTGGATAAAATGTAACAACAATCGTAATAATAGAGAAAAAAAAATACTTAGCTCAAAACCAACGCTTGACTGATGTTCATGGAGATGTACAGATAATTGTAGCAGGAACTAGTAGAGGCACGTATGAGATACGCTGACCTAAAGGCAATATCGTCTGTTACTCCTCTGAGATGATATAGCAGTTGGAGAGTCACCTCCAGGATACAACTACTGATAGTACCCCTCAATGTAGCATACAAAGAAGGTACTCTAAGAGCTTGGCAGAGATTTAAGAAGAAAATGAAATAGTTAAAGAGAAACTAAAACAGTAGCAGAGAATAATAAGAGAGGAAGAAGCTACTTCTTCTCTGTTGTATTTTTAAAAACTGAGCTTAACAACTCCTTTTATAGTCAGTCAAAAATTCACCCGTTACTAACAAAGAAAGATTCCCATGCGTATAAAAATATTTTCTGACTTCTGACTAAAGCTGAAAAGAAAAGCAAAGTCAAAAACATTTTCTGACTTCTGACAAAAGCTGAAAAGCAACAGACAAAACAGTATCTGACTTCTGAAAAAAGCTGAAATGAAAAGCAGTGATAAGATTTATGCTTTTGTCAGTCAAAGCACGCGTGTCAGACAAAAAACAGAGTGAGATTCTTCATGTGTGTGACAAAACACGTACAAACAAAAGGCTAAGAGATTCTTCTACATGTGCGGAAAGCACGAATGAAAATTTCAGTAAAAAGATAGGACCCGAACCCGACCAGACGGATGACGGCGTGCGTGCTTCAGTGCGAAGCACCGCGCGTACGGGAAATGAAACCTTGCCCTAGTCTAGGTATTCTCCGTCACACAAAAGTGTGTTGACCCAAAGGGCCATGCCCTTTAGCCAATTCTATGGTATTTAAGTCTAAAACTCTTTAGATTTTAGTCTATGGGGGACTATTGTTTTATCTATTCACATGAAAAAACAATTACTGGGCAATAGGTCTAGGGATCAAATCATAGTCCATGCACATTTGGTTTTACAAAACAAAAACCCGTTTTTTTCCAACAGGGCACATGGGAGAGCTATTGTCTGTTAAATCTCACTCCTTCGAGTGCACAAGTTGTTGTTTGTGTTACTTATCCAAACGTTCAAGCTGTAAAATACCAAGGAAAGAAGCTAAAAGCAACCTAAATTGGACACAAAAAATTGGCTCCATTTGGTAACACAAGATAACCTTTTTCTACAAATTTTTACTAGATGTGAACCTTTGGTGCTTGGTTGTTATATCAAAACCAATTCCTATAAATTTCTACAAATTTCTCTCAGAAAAAACTTAATTCGTAAATTACGTACCTTCCAAAACCAGCGAATTTGGTCATCAGCTGCTTTGTAGCCTAAGACGTCGTGTGTGCTTTCCACTCTTTTACACAGATAGGGTTTACAACTTCCGGGCAACACATAGTCAAGATCTTTCAGCTCTTCCATACCTTGAAAAAACCTTTTCGCCTGCCTCTGCTTACAAAGCCGACAACCTTTGCAGAAAATGATTTGATTTGACGAAGAAATGCTGGATAAGAAGATGTACATATTGATTTTTATTTTTTTTCTGTTCTAGCTATTGACAACAATGTTGTTCCCTCCAGGGCAGAGCTCCACGGTTTTACTGGATCCAAACTCTTGACTTTCCCAGACAAATGTTAACCCCATAACATGTTGGACCGAATGGCCAATCGACCTAATGGTGGATAACCATGGTGTTGACGGACAAAGCCGGCTATTAATGTCAAGCCTCATATCATCGGGTAAAGTACCACAAATATTGTCGTCACTCTCTGCACACACCACTGGCATTCTTTTCTACTACTATATTATATAAATTAATTTGCATTGTTTTAACAAAATGACATCTGGCATGTGCGCACAATATATATGTGGTGGTACAAATAACTGTGTTCTTTAGATGGTCATTTTTGGCCATCTAGATGCTGACAAGTCAGTAGGCATGGGACTTGATTTGGGTGCATCAAGTGAATGTGGGAAAAACTTGGTCTATTTCTCCAACGGGCAAAACTCATTCACTATAACGTATCATTTAAAGGTTGTTGTAGTGATCTACACTACAAATTAGCAAAGAAACAACTCGAAATCTCTAAGGATAGAGATTAGACCGGGGAGAACAAAAAGTGAGAGAGAGAAAAGCAAATTTAATTAATTCTCCTTAATGTCTCACACAGAGACGAATACAGACTAAAACCACTCCTTCACAGGAATAACGTGCACAACGCACGTGTGGTTGACACAATTCGAATAACGGCTATCTAACTCCGTTTAACACTATCTAACATAACTACTGGGGTTCCCTTAACGCACAAGGGGGTACCAAAAACATAAACAATATGGAAGGTTTATGACAAATCCCTCTCCTTCTCCAGATTCTTGTCCTCAAGAATCACTTTGAGAACTGCAGCTCTAGAGATTGTTTATCCTCCCAAGTGGCCTCTTCAAAAGCAAACCCTTCCCACTGAACTAGTACTTGAGCAATGTTCTGGTTGTTTTTCTTTATCACTCTAGTGCTTAGTGTTAGAGCATAGCTCGGTCAACCTCGCATGTGTTGCTATCTCAATCATGTTTGTCAATGTTAGTGATCAAAACTATAAGTCTTGATTTCTAGCCTACATAGCTAAGTCTCGGACTAGGATAGAAAAGTGTAGTTGAGCTCAAGGACTTCATGGCGATTCATCATTCAACGACGAAGATCTATACAAGGAACCGTGGAACTTCATCAACAAAAAGGTATGTGGAGACTTGAACTTATCTATCACTCAAAAGTCTATCTCTTCTATCTCCTACTTCTTATAAGACAAAAGTCCTATGCTATATAGACTAGATCATACACATTTGAAATTTCGAGCTGAGCATTCATTGCTTATCTTTTATCTCAAAATCGTGTGTTGGTAAAGCGTTTCGCTTTGATCAAGTTTATCTTCACCTAGTGACGAAATTCATGAAAAGTTTCAATCACTTTGAGAACTGCTCTGACGTGAATCGGTCTGTGAATAACGGCTACATAGCGTCCTCTGAGAATGTCTCAATGATTGATATGTGAGTTTAGATTACATAACCATGTATTCCTTGAACCGAAGTTTTCGAACTTTGTTGATCAAGAGAAATCGGGAGTATTGTGGAATTGGCTTGCCAAGTCCGCGAACTGTCGGAAGTTCTCGACCGAGAATTTCTGCTGGGATTTTCCAAAACTCGTTTGTGTGCTAAGTCCGCGAACTCAGTCCGCGAACCCAGTCCGCGAACTGACGGAAGTTCTCTTTCCGAGAATTTCTGCTGAGTTTGGAAAACTCAACCGATTAACTTAAGTCTGCGAACTTGTTTGTGAATTTAAGAGGTTATGATCTAAAGATGTGCTCTGAACATGAAACATTAAATTACTAAGGAATGCTTTATGCAAACCGTGGCTATAATGTTCATGAGCCGATTCAATCGAATCGAATCATCTTTGTTTCAATTGTGTCTTGTGTAGTTACATAAGATCTCATAGAAATTGAAAAACTCTTTAACTAGTTCATTTGAGTCAATTGAACTAGTTACGGTGAAGAAGAACAAGGTTAATATGAAATGCTCATATAGTTAACCTTTTGGGTTACTATGGTGAACCAACATACACGTACACGTTTGGGCATGATTTTCACGAACCCAGTAAACGTCTACCAAAATGTGTGTGACAAGCTAGGTTTTTCGATCTAACGGTTGAGAAATATTAGCTTGAATCTAAATCAGGTTTTCATCTAACGGTGAATATGGATTGCTTTGTAACTAAGGCAAAACCCTGATTTGAAGGCTATATAAAGGAGACATCTAGAATTGTGCAAAACTAATCCCCACACGTCTGTGTGCTACTAGTGCGCCCGCTAGAGTCGATCTCCATTAACCTTTGATTTTCTTCTCTAAAATCAGGTTAATGACTTAAAGACTTCATTGGGATTGTGAATCCAGACCGATACTACTTTATCGTAGTTGTGTGATCTGATCTTGCATCTTCTATCGTACGAGTACAATTGATTGATTGACTTGAGATCGTGAGAGTTCTACGATAGGCAAGATAAAGAAGTCACAAACATCTTCGTCTCACTGTTTGTGATTCCTCGACAATCTGCTTGTGTAGTCAGGAAGGATTGTAGAGAGGTGATTGATTAATCTAGGATGTTCTTCGGGAATATAAGACCGGATTATCAATTGGTTCCTGTTACTTTGATTTTATATCTAAAGACGGAACATAACCTAGGGTTTATATGTGGGAGACAAATTTATACTCTTATAGACTTTTCTGTGTGAGACAGATCTGTTTATTATCAAGTCTGTGATTTTGGGTTACAGTAACTCTTGGTTGTGGGTGAGATCAACTAAGGGAATAAAGTCTGTAGTATCCTGCTGGGATCAGAGGCGTAGGAGTACAACTGTACCTTGGATCGACGGGAGACTGATTGGGGTTCAACTATAGTCCAGTCCGAAGTTAGTTTGTAGTAGGCTAGTGTCTGTAGCGGCTTAATACAGTGTGTATTCAATCTGGACTAGGTCCCGGGGTTTTTCTGCATTTGCGGTTTCCTCGTTAACAAAATTTCTGGTGTTTGTGTTATTTCTTTTCCGCATTATATTTTATATAATTGAAATAATACAGGTTGTGCGTTCGTGATCATCAATTGGAAATCCAACCTTTGGTTGTTGATTGATATTGATTGATCCTTGGACATTTGTGTTTGGTACCTTCCAAGTATTCCTTGTATTTGATAAAGACTCGCTATTGTTTTTAGCTTGAGTAAAAATCAAATCAAGAGAGAGATATTAACTCCTTGAGATACTTTTATCTAGATTGAGTTTGACTGTCTAGTTGATTCTCTAGCAAAGTATTTCGAAGTTAGTCCATACAGATTGCTAATCGAAATATTGGATGGTGTTGTGAGACCCCCGCTTTTTCAATTGGTATCAGAGCAGGCAACCACGTTTAATACCTCACCAGTCTGTGTTTGTAGCGATCTGACTCTGTGGACAGAATCTCATACGCATACTAAAATGCCTCCTAAAGCTGTCAACTTTGTCAAGTGTCTCGGAAATACCTCAAAGGGTCACTCCTTAGATGATTCTTCCGAATCCCGAGGTAAGAAGAATGTTTCATCTTGTGTCAATCATTCTTCCTCCAATGAGACATTGGATATAATGGCTAAATCTGAATTGGAGCTAACCAGAATTTCAAAAAATTCTACTGAGTGTATTGATCTGCAGGATCATGGTAAACTCATTGATGAATTTGAAAAGTCTATTGATCGTGAACAGGTACTCTATAACATTATAGGGTCTTTCTCTAAGGAAATTGAGAAACTTCTTCAAGAAAACAACATACAGCGTGAAAAGATTTGTGATCTTGAAAATCTGGTCAAAGAAGTTTCAATTAGAGAAAATTGTTTGATCAAGACGCATTCATCTGATCTAGACAGACTTCGTATTGAGAGGGAGAAACTTGAAGCATCGCTTGTCTTAGCCCATGGACAGTGCAAATCCTTGGAAAAGGAAAACTCTGTTTTAAAGAAAAATTCTTCTGCACAAACTAATTCTCATGAGTTACCGTACGGAATGAAATTTTCTCCAAGAGAAGATTGTGTCAAGAAAAGTTTTCATAACTTACAATCTTCTCCAGTGGCTATGAAGTTTAAACAAGTGCCAGTTGTTGCTTCTCCTCCACGAATATGTACCTTCTGTGGAAAAGGAAATCACTATGCTATCCACTGTTTTGTTAGAAAGAAACGTGTTTCTGAACTCCACAAGTTGCTTCTTTCTACTGTCAATGGAGTAAATAGTCGAACGACTACTACAGTGAATGTCCCTTTCGCAGGAAACCAGGTATCTTATAAGAATGATCTCTCTCCTAGAAATCATTACAGGACATTTGCAAATTCCCGTACTACCAATGAAAGTATGTCATGTGCTTATAAGAACATATCTGATAAATCTAAGACTAGTGTGTGGAGACTAATTTCAGAAAATCCCCTAGAACCTATTTCTAGAGATCCTAGACTTTGCCATCAATAGGGTTTCCCGCCTGTGATTCCCAGAAGGAATGCGAGACACACCCTTTTTCCTGGAAGCTGTAGTGAAAGGATAAGAATTGCTGAGATAAAATATCCTAGAAGAATTTATAGGTACTCTCTCAGAACCGATGGTGAGACTATGTCTCCCTCTGCTACCTAGCAGCAGAATGTTCTATCCTTGTGTCTAACTTGAGAGATACAAGGATGAGGATTTGAGAGATGCTCAAGTATTGTACTATATTTTATCTAGGATTGTATATTCATTGTTGTAATGATCTTCTCTAGTATCATTTTCCTTTCGTCTCTTTGATCTTTTGGGATGGTGGACGTTTTGGAAGCTGCACAGTATCTCTTTCTAGGGCCATTCTTGGTCGGCCACAAATGCATGTATCTCCTGAAGGAAATCTAGGGTTTCTAGCCAGGGTATTCACGAAAATATATAAATCTTATAGGTGCCTCATTTTTCTTCAGAAATGAGCTCTATGGAAACTGTTCCCGAAGAAGAAGTTAACCCTATGGTTGAGGATGATCTCAAAGGATGTGATTCTGGTCAAGAGTTTATACGGAAGAAGATGCTTGAAATAAAAGAGTATAACACTTGGATTGGTGAATCTGTCAAGGATTTGATTCGTGTTCAGGATGAAGTTAAGAACGAACTAACTAACCTTCAATTGCAGATAAACCAGCTGATTGATGGACACGCGAAAATCCTTGGTACTCAGAATATCTTGATCAGAAATAAGAAGAAAGTTATCCTTGATTGTGCAAAGGCTCGTCATTATGCTCGCACTATTGATCGAAAAGTCAACGTTCTAACTTTTGAACATGGTGTTTCTACGGTCAACAGGGTCTAGGATATCAGTGACTCCTACTTTGATGGACCATTTCATAGGTATGAAATCATCAAGGAAAACTGAGTCTTATATGCCTAGTAAGTCTTCTTTTTGGATTAGTAGGAAGAATAACTAGCGCTTTGAATAGCGATGATTGTGACTACACATAGTTATTTTTGTTTTCATCCTCTTATGTTATTTTTTAGGTTTATCGGTATTAAATTCTAAAAATATTTGGAGGATGAAGTTTATTGCAGTATTTTAATGGTTTGTGATATTGCAATATTTTTATGGGATATGTATTGTTTACGTCAGTGAACTTGAAGGTCCCGTATTGCAGTCAAAAGTAAAGTCGTTCATGAATCGGTATTCGTATGGATGAAAGGACGAATGGACTTTCAACATATACAAAAGTTATGCCTATGCAATCATGTATTTGATGAAAAATAGGATAAAATCTTTTGTTCAACAAGGATAAAGTCTATTATGTCGTTATGATGGAAAATAAAATAGATCCTTGTATGTTATCCATGGTATTGATCTTCATTGATCCATTTTATTATGTTTTACCGTGAAGGCTCCATTGTGTGTCCTATGTTGATCACCTTACAACTAAGTCGATTTACCTTGGCTTTGTTGGTTGTTCCATAAGATGATATATGTCGAGCATTAAGAACTAAATTAATCAACCGGTTTGGTTATTTAGTTTGTACTCCATAAGTTTTCTTTCTTATGTCGAGTACATGTACGGCTAAGGTTGTCATATTCTATGATGAACTTAGTCGGGATTCCATAAGTTCTTTTATGTTGAGCCCAAAATAATTAAACTGATTACTTAGGTGATTAGTTTTGTTATTTGTATTTCAAATAGATTAATTATAGGTTCTCTTGCAATTAATCTAGTTGAGTTTTCATATATTCCACAAGTTCTTGTGTTGAGTATATGAAAGGCTACACTATCATGTTCTTTGGTTAATGTAGTCATATATTTCGTAAGGTTTTCCTTATGTTGAGTATTTGAACGGTTAAGTTAGTCATCTCCGTGTGATTCACTTAGTCGTAGCTCCGCGAGTTTACTTATGTTGAGCACTTTCAATTAAATTGATCACTTTTCTAGTTTGATTTAGTTGCGTATTCCAATTGAATTAATCATGGGTTTACTTATGATTAATTTGGTTGAGCTTTGGATATAGAAAATCATTCCTATGGTTTTTGGTGTCCAATAAAAAATCCTTCTTTTCTTTCGAAATTAAGGTCGCTCTTGTTGTTCCCTCGGGAATGACATCAAATTGGGGAGAGTTCTTTTGAACTTGTGCTTAATGGTAATATCTTGCTAGGAGTGCGGATGTGGAATTTTATAGGGGTTATCTTGTATCTTAAAACTCCTTGATGAATGTTGTTAGCTTCGGCTATTAGATTGCATCTAAATTAAGTTGGTATGTATTTTTCTTGTGGTCATGAAATATCTCTTGTGGAAATTTCATTATGATCCCATTCTTGTACCTTTGCCAATTTTATTGACAAAAAGGGGGAGAAATATTGTAGTTCACACTACAAATACATATGGTTTTCGGATCATTGTGTAAGGGGGAGTGGTTTCCATGATCGAGATGGAGTATTGACTAAGGGGGAGTGATACATATCATCGTAGTATTATTGTTAAAGTCGTGATACAATTGGACTTTGATGTTATATAATAATACTATGACACTGTATAATAATGATCGAGAATCTCGATTTCTCTCATTGTTATAGCTACGGATCTTCAACAACGATGGTGCTAAACTTACAACCTTTGGGATCATTGGAGTACTTGGAAGGATGAAGATTTCAAGGAACGTTGAAGATTAGACTATGGAATAGGAGCCACTAAAGTTTATCTTTTTTGTATTCCATATGTATTAATAGTTTTGTCACTAAAATTGACAAAGGGGGAGATTGTTAGAGCATAGCTCGGTCAACCTCGCATGCGTTGCTATCTCAAGCATGTTTGTCAATGTTAGTGATCAAAACTATAAGTCTTGATTTCTAGCCTACATAGCTAAGTCTCGGACTAGGATAGAAAAGTGTACTTGAGCTCAAGGACTTCATGGCGATTAGATTGATTAGTTGTGTAGATCGGCATCAATACAATTCTTTGTGATTAAAAGTATTGATTGCAAAATCTTAACAATTACTTTGGTAGTTAATAATAAAATAGATCTAAGAACCTGACAAAGGAGTTTATTGAGATAAACAGAAGAGACTTTTGTCGAACTCACATCACTTGGTTGAAAAGATTTGATACCAAACATATTTTTTGTTCCTTTAGTGTTTGGAATACGAACCAAAGGAATTGTTCCAAGTACGTGACATATTACAGGTCGGAGGCGTGGGAATACAGACGGAACTAGGTGAACTATAGGTTTAGTTGCTTGGTCTCAACTATACGAAGTTGGTTTGATTTTGTATAGCGGCTTAATCCTTAGAGTATTCAATTCTGGACAAGGTCCCCGGGTTTTTCTGCATTTGCGGTTTCCTCGTTAGCAAAATCTTGCTGCGTCATTTACTTTTATTTTCCGCAATTATAATTGTTGTTATTATAATTTAAAGTAAATTACACAAATGTTAATTCCTATTTACTTGATAAGTAATCCTATTGTGTTTTGTTAAGTCCGAACCTTTTATCAAATAAACATATTTCGTTGTTGTATTGTCTCGATCTCGTATCCATAGACGATTACACGAAGTGTGAACCGATTTGTTGTATTGTCTCAACTCAGTCCATAGACAATCACTTTCGGAAAAAGGACTTATAGGTGGAAAAGTTTTAGATTGAGGTATATTTGGGTACCCTCATCTTTTCAGTTCATTCACCTTCCTATAGTCTACACAGAACCTCCAGCTGCCATCTTTCTTTTTGACTAGTAATATAGGTGAAGAGAAGGGACTGTGGCTTGGTTTTATAATTCCAGACTTGAGCATTTCTTTTACTAACTTCTCCACTACCTCCTTATGAACAAAGGGTTTCTGTAGGGCCTCTGGTTAGGTGGGGTAGCTGAGGGTTGTAAGGGTATATGATGGTCATGGGACCTTTGAGGTGGTAGAGATGTGGGTTCTTGAAAAATACTGAAATAGGAGGAAAGTAGTGGTTTAAGAATTTCAGATGTTTGGGGGATGACCTCCTTGTTAGAGCACTGCTCAGTCTAACTCACAAGCGTTGCTATCTCAAGCTTGTTTGTCAATATTATTGATCAAAACTATAAGTCTTGATTTCTAGTCTACTTATAGATTTCTCGGACTAGGATAGATTGTGTAGTCGAGCATTAGACTTCACGACGTTCATCATTGAAGACGAAGAACTACTAAGGAGAGCTTGTGGAACTTCATCAACCAAAAGGTATGTGGAGACTGAAACTCATCTATCACTTGGAAAGTCTATTTCTACTCTATCTCCTATATGAGACATAAGTCGTGTTACGATATAGTTTTATATTATACACATTTGAGATTTCGATCTGAGTTTAACTCGCTTAAATATTTCTCGAAATATGTGTTGGCAAGCTTTCGCTTCGACCAATTTCATCTTATATTCTTGACGAAAGTCAAAAGATGATCATGTGAAAATTGCCGAGTAAAATCTTACATGGTTTGTGTGATACAATCATTTGGTGTAGACTTGGAATGTTTCGTTATGAAAATTTCAATAACTTGAAAAGTGCTTTGATGCTAATAGTGTGTGAAAACGGCTATTGTCATCCTCTAAGAAAGTTTCAAAGATTAAAATAAGAGTTTAGAACACTTAACCATTATTAGATTGTGACATGTTGCGTACTCTTGCACATATGTTGTCCATGTCCGGGAACCATAGTATGCGTACCCATACGCATACCTTTTGGTTTGAGAATCCCGAGAACCTAAGTATGCGTACTGGCGTAAGGTTCATGTCTGAGATTTTCTGCTGGGATTGGAGGTATGGGTACCCGTTTGCATACTGGCGAAACCCAAACTCAGTCCGGGTATTTCAAGTATGCGTACCCGTTTGCATACTTGAAGGTTAAAGTTATAAAATCGGTTATGTACATGAACTAATACATTTATATAATAAGGAATGCATTCTTTGCAAATTGTGGCTATAATGTTCATGAATTGATTCGAGGGAATCAAACCGATTTTGCTTCAGTTGTGTTCTTGTATACTTCTATGAGAATATAACAGTTGAACAACTCTTTATCTAGTTTCATTTGAGTCATTCGAACTAGTTATGGTTAAGATGAATAAGGTTGATATGAGAGTATTCATATGGATAACCTTTTTTAACTATTGTTGAGCCAACATGGTGTACACGTTTAGGTACGGCTACATAAACCTAAATGAAGGTACATTTTATTGTGTATAACAAGCTAAGTTCGATCTAACGGTTGAAAGATATTATCTTGAATCTAATGGTGAATATTGAATGCTTTGTTACCAAGGTAACTTAGATTGCAAACCCTGATTTGAAAACTATATAAATGAAAACTCTAGAAACTGGGAAACCTAATCCCCACACCTTCTGTGTGATACTAGTTGCATAAGATAGAGTCGATTCTCCTTTAACCTTAGATTTTTTACGAAACCCTGTAGGTTAACGACTAGAAGACTTCATTGGGATTGTGAAGCCAGACCCAACTATTTTTTCTGTAGTTGTGTGATATGATCTTGCA
Organism: Papaver somniferum; assembly: GCF_003573695.1. Classification (NCBI taxonomy): domain Eukaryota; kingdom Viridiplantae; phylum Streptophyta; class Magnoliopsida; order Ranunculales; family Papaveraceae; genus Papaver; species Papaver somniferum. The sequence continues at coordinate 72,401,865 of NC_039360.1, forward strand.
TCTTCTATCGTGTTTGAGTACTATCTTCTTTAAGATTGGCTCGAGATTTATTCTCCGATAGGTAAGATAAAAAGTATTCACAAACATCTTCGTCTCATCGTTTGTGATTCCACAATATCTTGTTTCGCTACCATACGATTAAGATTATTGTGAGGTGATTCATATTTCTATGATGTTCTTCGGGAATATAAGTCCGGTATATCGATTGGTTCCTGTTCACCTTGATATATCAAAACACGGAACAAAACTCATAGGTATTTATGTGGAAGACAAATTTATCTATTCCTATAGACTTTTCTGTGTGAGACAGATTTGTTTATCAAGTCTTCGGCTTTGGGTCGTAGCAACTCTTAGTTGTGGGTGAGATCAGCTAAGGGAATCAAGTGCGTAGTATCCTGCTGGGATCAGAGACGTAAGGAGCGCAACTGTACCTTGAATTAATGTGAGATTGATTAGGGTTCAACTACAGTCCAGTCTGAAATTCATTGGTAGTAGGCTAGTGTCTGAAGCGGCTTAATACATTGTGGTGTTCAAGTCTAGACTAGGTCCCGGGATTTTTCTGCATTTGCGGTTTCCTCATTAACAAAACTTCTGGTGTCTTTATTGTTTCTTTTCCGCATTATATTTTGTTATATAATTGAAATATCATAGGTTGTGCGTTAAATCGATCAATTAGTAAGTCCAACCTTTGGTTGTTGATTGAAATTGATTGATCCTTGAACATTGGTCTTTGGTACCGTTCAAGTTATTTCTATTATATTCAATCGGGCTTGCAAATTCCTATTCGCTGATTGCAGACTGAATTGAGAGATAGAGATATAAAACTCTTTGATATACTTTTCTCTAGATTGAGTCTAACTGTCTAGTTGACTCTTGAAAGTATATTGGAGTTTGTCTATTCAGATTACCAAACAAAATATTGGGTGTGGTTGTTGTACCCCCGCTTTTTCAATTGGTATCAGAGCAGGCAAACACGTTAAAGACCTTATAAGTCTGTGTTTGTAGCGATCTGAATATGGACGATCTTGTCTCTAAAAACGCTTCACCAGAAATGGATAAAATCAACTTTAAGAATGTTCTAGAAACCATCGATATGGTTGAGAATCCTGATTTTAAAAAAATCATCAATAATCTTTGTCTAGAGAAACGTCGTCTGATAAGGAAAATTGATGGACTTCATTGCAATATTTATATAAGAAATTCTGAGCTTCGAAAACGTTCTGAAGAGGTTGTTGATCTCCAAAATAAGTTGGATGAACAAATCCGGATCAACTCTGATCTTGTTGTAAAATCATCTTCAATGGATTTGAGCAACTCCACTAATTCTTCGTTGAAGAATTGTCGTACGCCAGGTGATAAACGAGGTTTAGGCTTTGTGAAAACTGAAAGTGCTCAGACTTCTTCGAACAAGAATAAAGATGTTGGTACATGCGTGTTTTGTGATTCTCATGATCACTCTAGATATGTATGTTTGTCTTTTAGAAAAATATTAAATGTTGCACGTAATATTCACAAGAATGTTGTACAACTTTTGTCTGCTCTTAAAAGACAATCAATACTAACAAGAAAGCCTAATTTGGTTAGTAGTGCTATAGTATGGGAGCTTTTGCTCTAAAATCAACATCACCCTTTCAATAGTTTCTTAATAGTGGATGTAGCAGGCATATGACTGGAGATCTCTCGTGGTTTGTCAACACAAGCGACTTTGATGGTGGTCCAGTAACATTCGGCGATGGAAGATGCTGCTACATAAGCAAGAAGGGGACGATCAAATTACCTGGTGTTCCTGAAATTCAGGATGTAGTATACTTTAAAGGTATGACTGATAATCTTCTTTCTGTTAGTCAAATATGTGACAGAGGCCATAAGGTTGTCTTCAATGCTAATTGATGTAACATTGAAGACAAATATGGAAAAGTGATTTTTCAAGGATCACGTGGCAAAAATAACTGTTATATGTTGGATACTCAGTTCAGTAATTGTTGCAATTTGACTAAGGTGTAATCTACACATCTTTGGTATGAACGTTTTGGTCACATCAATTATCGTCTTCTAACTAAGATCATTAACAAAGAACTTGTTAGAGGTGTTCCCAAAATCAATGTTAAGATTGAAGGTGTATGTGGCGCCTGTCAAAAGGGTAAACAAACGAAAGTTCCACATAAATCATCTCGAGATATTCTCACTAAAGCTCCACTTGATTTAATTCATATGGATCTCTTCGGCCCAATTCAACAAACCACTGTGGGTGGAAAGAAGTATGCTTTGGTTATGGTAGATGATTACACCAGATTCACTTGGGTAGCTTTTTTGGATCACAAGAATGAAATCCTCAATGAATTCAAGATTATTGTTAATAGAATCCAGAATGAACAGGATCGCAAACTAAAGAAAATTACAAGCGATCGTGGCACGGAATTCAAGGACACCAAAGTGTTTGAATACTGTGATTCTCTGGGGATTATTCAACAATATTCTTCACCCATTACTCCACAATCAAATGGAGTTGCAGAAAGAAAGAGTGTGAACATTTAGGAAATTGCAAGAATAATGCTTCATAACAAAAACTTACCGTTGAAGTTTTGGGAGAGGCGGTTTTTACAGCTTGCTACTTGATCAATAGTGTTTACCTAAGGTCAAAGACCTTAAACACTCCCTATGAGTTGTGGTACGGTAAGAAACCAACTTACACTATCTCAGAGTGTTTGTAGTAAGTGCTACATTCTAAAAGACCGTGAACATAAAGGAAAATTTGACTCGAAAAGCGATGAAGGTATTTTTCTTGGCTATGCATCTGACAGTCGTGGTTTTCGAGTATTTAATCTCAGAACCCAAGTCATGATGGAATCTGCAAATGTTATCATTGATGATCTAAGTAATTTTCGTCATGATGACTCTCCTGCTGAATTGCCTCCTACCGAGACAATTAAGAAAATCAAAGAAATCCCAGAATCAGTAGAAGTTATTCCAACAGTTACTGATCCTGACGTTTCTAGTGATGAGGAGAAAAGCCCTAGTAAGGATATTCCTGTTGAACAAGAACGCGCACCTCCATGGCATCTGTGGGTTTAAAGGAATCATGATACTAACAGTATTATTAGTGGGAGAGATTCTACAGCTAAGACGAGAGGATAACTTCAAAATATTTGAAATTTTGGTTGTTATCTATCGCAAGTAGAACCTAGAAACATTGATGAAGCTCTTAGTGATCCCTTTTGGGTGAGTGCAATGCATGAAGAGTTAAACCAATTTCAAAGACAAGATGTATGAAAACTCGTACCTTGTCCTCCCAATATCAATATTATTGGTTCCAAATGGATATGCAAGAACAAGTCTAATGAATTTGGCACCATTGTCAGAACAAAGCTAGATTTGTCACCCAGGGATATTTACAGATTGAAGGAATCGACTTTAACGAAACCTTTTCTCATGTGGCACGCCTTGAGTCCATTCGATTGTTATTAGCTCATGCTTGTTTTCTAAAGGTTAAGCTATTTCAAATGGACATTAAATCTGCTTTCCTAAATGGAAATTTAAAGGAAGAGGTCTATGTCGCTCAACCGAAGGGATTTGAAAACCCTGACTTCCCAGGATCATGTCCTTAAGCTTAATAAGGAACTATATGGGTTAAAACAAGCACCTCGTGCCTGGTTCGAAAAATTGACTACTTACCTCCTTAGGAAAGGTTTTTCGAGAGGTGGAGCTGATAAAACATTATTTACCAAATGGAGTGGGAAATATGTTGTTATTTCTCAAGTATATATAAATGATATCATATATGGATCAACATCTGGGAAACTTGCAAAAGATTTTCAAGTCTCTCTTGGCAAGGAGTTTGAAATGAGCAATGTTGGTGAATTAATTTTTTTTTTGGGTTTACAAATTCAACAACACAAGGATGGAATTTACTTATCTCAAGAAAAATATGCAAGGGATCTTGTCACAAGATTTGGTATTGATAAGTCCACTCCAAAACTGACTCTCATGCCTACCATGGGTAAACTACATCGAGATGAGAAAGGTGTAAATATGGATCAAAAACTCTATCAATCTATCATTGGAAGTCTTATATATCTTACAACTACTATACCTGATATTGCTTTTAGTGTTGGTTGTTGTGCTAGGTTTCAGGAAAATCCCAAGGAATCTCATCTTGCAGCCGCAAAAAGGATCATAGGATACGTCAATCACACTGTCGGGTATGGTCTATCTTACACTTTTGATAGTAACACTGATCTTTCTACCTATTCAGATGCTGATTAGGCAGAATGTGTGGAAGACATAAAAAGTACATCAGGGGGTTTCTACTATGTAGGATTGAATCTTGTGGCTTGGCATAGCAAGAAACAAAATTCACAATCCATGTCTACATGTGAAGCAGATATATTGTTGCAGGCTCATGTTGTACTCAACTTCTTTGGATGAAGCAAATGCTAGCTGATTACGGAATTGATACTGGATTAGTGAAGATCTTTTGTGACAACTCAAGCGCGATTCGAATCACTGAGAATCCCGTTGAGCACTCAAGAACTAAGAACATTGATATAAGGTATCATTTTATTCGAGATCTATATGAAAATGGTATCATAAATATGGAATTTGTGCCTTCCGAACAACAATTGGCTGACATTCTCACCAAACCATTAGATACTGCTACTTTTCAACACTTACGACAGTCTATTTGTGTTGCTTTGGTTCATTATTCCTTCATAAACTCTTGCCCCTGCACTTATCTCGATTTGTTGGGCAATTGAGTTTGGAATTCCAGTTTATTTCAATTCTGCATTTGTTTCAGTAGTCGAATTTCTGTTAGGTATCCTAGTGTCGTTCATTTAAATCCTTATTTTCTTATAAAAGTAAGGTCGCTCTTGTTGTTCTTTCGGGAATGAAATTTTATGGGGGAGAGTTCTTAATTGAACTTGTGCTTAAATGCCAAATCTTTGTGGGGAGTGCGGTTGTGGAATATTGTAGGGGTTATCTTGTATCTTTATAAACTCCTTGATGAATGCATTTAGCTTCGGCTATATGATGGCATCTAAACAAGTTGATATGTTGTTATTTTTTGGTCATGAAGTATCTCTATGAAAATTTCATGAGGATCCCACTAGTTTTCGTACCTTTGCCAATTTTTATTGACAAAAAAGGAGAGAATTAATGTGTAGTTCACACTACAAATAGGTTTACAGATCATTATGTAAGGGTAAGTTATTTTCATTATGAAATGAAGTATTGACTAAGGGGGAGTAATACATATCACCATAGTGTTAGAGCACTGCTCGGTCGAACCCGCAAGCGTTGCTATCCCAAGATTGTTGTCAAGTTTAGTTGCCAAAACTATAAGTCTTGATTTCTAGACTACTCATAGCTAAATCTCGGACTAGGATAGAAAGTGTAGTTGAGCTGTAGACTCCATGGCGATCATCATACAAAAACGAAGAACTACTCAAGGAATTGGTGGAACTTCATCGACTAAAAGGTATGTGGAGACTTGAACTTATCTATCACTCAAAAGTCTATCTACTCTATCTCCTATCTTGAGACAAAAGTCGTATTGCTATATAGACTATGATTATACACATTTGCTATTTCGAGCCGAGTTTATCTCGCCTATCTATTTCTCGAAATATGTGTTGGTAAGCTTTCGCTTTGGCCAAGTTCATCTTTACTAGTGACGAAAGTCATATTAGTTTCAATTACTTGAAAATCGCTTTGACGAAAAATAGATTGTGAACAACAACTATATAACGTCCTCTAAGAATGTTTCAATGATTCAAATGAGAGTTTAGAATATAACCTTGAAAGGATATAAACATTGTGTGATAACTCATATATGTGTAAGTCCTTATTCCTTGAACCAAAGTATACGTACTTTGCTGCTCAGGAAAACCGGAACTGAAGTCCGCGTACCAGTACGCGCACTGTCGGAAGTTCACACCCCGTGAATTTTTGCTGCAGTTTGTGAACTGAAAACAAACTTATTCCGGGTACTTAAGTCCGCGTACCAGTATCGTAGGTTATTTTCTAAAAACGATAATTCGTGAACTTAAACTTATATAAACTAAGGAATACATACTTGGAAACCGCGGCTATAAAGTTCATGAATTGATTCGAGTGAATCAAATCGTTTTTGCTTCAATTGTGTCTTGTATACTTCTATGAGATCTAAGCAATTGAACAACTTGAAAAAGCGGGGGTACAACAACCACACCCAATATTTCGATTAGCAATTTGTATGGACTAGCTCCAATATACTTTCAAGAGAATCAACTAGACTCAATCTTAATAAAGTGTATCAAAGAGTTATATATCTTTTTCTCGATTCAATTCTTACTCAAGCAAATAGAAATATGCAGGTCTAATTGAATACAAGAGAAATCACTTGAGCGGTACCAAAGACCAATGTTCAAGGATCAATCAATTTCAATCAACAACCAAAGGTTGGATTTCCCAATTGATTGATTCAAACGCACAACCTGTGATATTTAAATTATATAACAAAATATAATGCAGAAAATAAATAACACAGACACCAGAAGTTTTGTTAACGAGGAAACCGCAAATGTAGAAAAACCCCGGGACCTAGTCCAGATTGAATACACACTATATTAAGCCACTACGGACACTAGTCTACTACAAACTAACTTCGGTCTGGACTGTAGTTGAACCCCAATCAATATCACACTGATCCAAGGTACAGTTGCGCTCTTTACGTCTCTGATCCCAGCATGATACTACAAACTTGATTCCGTTAGCTGATCTCACCCACAACTAAGAGTTGCTACGACCCAAAGTCGACGAATTTAATTAACAAATTTGTATCACACAGAAAAATTTACGGTAATAGATAAATCTGTCTCCCACAGAAATGCCTACGAGTTTTGTTTCGTCTTTTGATAAATCAAGGTGAACAAGAACCAATTGATAACCAAGACTTATATTCCCGAAAAACAGCCTAGTAATATCAATCACCTCACAATAATCTTAATCGACGCAGTGAAAGAAGATATTGTGGAATCACAAGCGATGATACGAAGATGTTTTTGGTTACTTTTATATCTTGCTTATCGAAGATATAAATCTCAAGCCAATCGTTACGATTGTACTCAATACGATAGAAACAGCAAGATCAGATCACATAACTACAAGAAAGTAGTATCGGTCTGGCTTCACAATCCCAATGAAGTCTTCAAGTCGTTAACCTTCAGGGTCTCGGTAGAAACCTAAGATTAAAAGAGAATCGACACTAGCTTATACAACTAGTATCACACAAGAGGTGTGGGGATTAGCTTTCCCAGTTCCTAGAGTTCTCCTTTATATAGTCTTTCAAATCATGGTTTGCAATCAATGTTAGCTTAGTAACAAAGCATTCAGTATTCACTGTTAGATGAAAACCTGATTAGATTCAAGCTAATATCTTTCAACCGTTAGATCGAAAACTTAGCTTGTTACACACAAATGAAATGCACGTTTTAGGTTTGTGTAACCATACCCAAACATGTACATTTGTTGGTTCAACAGTAGTTAACCAAAAGGTTAGCCATATGATCACTTTCATATTAACCATATTTTTCTTTACCATAACAAGTTCAAATGACTCAAATGAACTAGTTAGAGAGTTTTTCAATTGCTTAGATCTTATAGAAGTATACAAGACACAATTGAAGCAAAAACGATTTGATTCACTCGAAATGAACTTTATAGCCACGGTTTGAAAACTTGCATTCCTTAGTTAATACAAGTATAAATTCACGAATAATCGTTTTTAGAAAATAACCAACCTAAGTACGCGGACTACGTACGCGTACTTAAGTACCTGGAATAAGTTTGTAAATAGTTCACAAACTCCAGCAGATTTTCTCGGGAAGAGAACCTCCGACAGTACGCGGACTGGGTAGTGGACTGGGTTCGCGGACTCTGTTCCGGTTTTCCTGAGCAGCAAAGTACGCATACTTTGGTTCAAGGAATAAGGACTTATACATGTATGAGTTACCACACAATGCTTATATCCAACAACGGTTATATAATATAAACTCTCATTTTAATCGTTGAAACATTCTTAAAGGACGTTATATAGTTGTTATTCACAAACCATTTTTCGTCAAAGCCATTTTCAAGTGATTGAAACATAATATGACTTTCGTCACTAGGTAAAGATGAACTTGGCCAAAGCGAAAGCTTACCAACACATATTTCGATAAATAGATAAGCGAGATAAACTCAGCGCGAAATAGCAAATGTATATAATCAAATTCTATATAGCAAAACGACTTTTGTCTCAAGATATGAGATAAAGTAGATAGACTTTTGAGTGATAGATAAGTTCAAGTCTCCACATACCTTTTATTCGATGAAGTTCCACCAGTTCCTTGAGTAGTTATTCGTCTTGTATGATGATCTCCATGGAGTTCTTGAGCTAAACTACACTTTCTATCCTAGTCCGACACTTAGCTATAGTAGACTAGAAATCAACACTTATAGTTTTGATGACTAACATTGACAAACATGCTTGAGATAGCAACGCATGCGAGTTCGACCGAGCAGTGCTCTAACACAACTCTCTAACTAGTTCTCTTGAGTCATTTGAACTAGTTATGGTTAAGATGAATATGGTTGAAAAGGCGAGGGTACCCAAATATACCTCAAGCTAAAACTTTTCCTACCTATAAGTCCTTTCTCCGAAAGTGATTGTCTATGGACTGAGTCGAGAAAATGCAACTAATCGGTTCACATTTCGTGTGATTATCTATGGATACGAGATCGAGAAAATACAACAACGAAGTATGTTTACTTAATAAAAAGGTTCGTACTTAACCAAACACAATAGGATTGCTTATCAAGTAAATAGGAATTAACGTTTGCGCAGTTTACTTTAACTATAATAAAAAAATTATAATGCGGAAAATAAAAGTAAATGACACAGCAAGATTTTGTTAACGAGGAAACCGCAAATGCAGAAAAACCCCAGGACCTTGTCTAGAATTGAATACTCTCAGGATTAAGCCGCTACACAAAATTAAACCAACTTCGTATAGTTGATACCAAGCAACTAAACCTATAGTTCACCTAGTTCCGTCTGTATTCCCACGCCTCCAAATTATGAATAAGTCACGTACTTAGAACAATTCCTTTGGTTCGTATTCCAAACAGTAGATGAACAACAAATATGTTTGGTATCAACTCTCTTCAACCAAGTGATGTGAGTTCGACAAAGGTTCTTCTGTTTATTTTAACATAAACTCCTTCGTCAGGTTCTTAGATCTATCTTATGTTCAACTACCGAAGATAATTGTTAAGATTTTGCAATCAATATTTTTAATCACAAAGAATTGTAAATATTTAATATCTTCTTTATCTTCAAATCTTCTTAGTTCTTCAATAAACACCTGCACACAACAACTTGAATCTCTTGTGATCAATCACGCACAGAACGGAGTCTGTTAACGATGGATTATCACAAGATCGTCTTTAGCACTAACAACAGTCTAAAGATCCATGTCGAAACTTCGATCTAGTTTGAGTGAATCTTATATCATAAGAGAAGATTCTCAAGCATAAATAAAATAGGTGTAATCAAAGTTCAACCACTGTTAGTCAATCAAATCAATCGAAAACACAAGATAAACCCCAATTATCAAGTTTCCCACCAACGATACTCGTAGAGATTCCCAATCCCAAAGAAGACTTTAAACTGAGCGGCCGTAAGATATTTCTCCAAATTAGGTTACTCTCCTCTCCAAATAGGCGGCTACACCAGTAACAACACAACCGAGGAAGTTTGCTGTCACGAAGGATTAGTTTGCTAGAAATGCAAACTTCAAGTATTTATAGACAAGGAAGTTTGGACACCAAGGAATTTCCAAAACCGAAAATATTCTCAAAGATATTCAATATATTCCAAATTCGGTTTCCATAATTCCTGGAAATGCTCTGTCCAAAATAATGACCGAAAATCTCTTTGGAAAATCTCAACTAGTAAATGCACATTACTAATTCTCATTTTCCTAAAATAAAATTAACAACCTCAATTCAAAGATTTTTAACTTATTTATATTTCAATCCTGGGATTTTCTTCCTGTAGCTATTAAGGAATAACTTTGAACAATGAAAGATAAACATTATTGTACGTGTTCAAAGTATGTCGACATCCTTACTTGTAAGTCCTCTTTCATACTTACAACCTTGAAGCCGATTTTCCACACTTCCAAACAACTTTAGAATTGGTTCATCTGACTTTCAAGAACTATGTGATTGATCAAGAACACTCAATCACAAATCATGGGTTTAACGGTTCTACCAAAACAAGTTTTGGTTCTACCTCCATGTGAGTATTGTGCATAGTCACACTAACTTTCCAAAATTCGGTTGACTAGGTACTAGGATCGGTTCCCCACATATATATGGTATCTAACTTATATGTGTTGCACATGTCCATGGGATCGGTTCCCCTTTGCCTAAAAACGTGTTGCACATGTCCATAGGATCGGTTCCCCTTTCTGCTACAAACTTGTTGCACCTCATACAAAGATCGATTCCCCTTTGTGATGTGTTGCACCTCTTCATAGGATCGGTTCCCCTTTACCCAGATTCGGTCCAACAAATCACAAACTCGATCATACCATCTTGGGTGATTACTTAAGATCGGTTTCACTAATAAAAGTCATACCAATACATAAGTCAGGCCTTTGTGTATAGTTTTACCAAGAACACAAACAAGTCGTGAGCGGTTATACTAAATCACACATACTGGATGTTCACAAGATATGCAATGAATAACAATCCCAATAACGCCTGGCGATTTCCTTTTCGATTCATAAACAAGTTTATGAACTTACTTCATTAAAACACATGTAGAACATTGTTTCCTAGGATGAAATCCTCACCTAATACCCATACATAATCACAATAGTATTTAAATGATTATGTCGATGTCTTATCTACAAAGTTTAATGGTTAAGCAATAAACTTCATATTGTATTCCTTAATACTATGTCTATCTAGAGTGTTTATGCTTCGCAGTTTCGTTTTCAATATGTACGACTTGAAAGATACGTTAGGGAATGAAACAGTTCAAGTCAAATATCACTAACCTCAAGTGGAAGGATGATGCGGTCGTTGTAGATTCTAACTTCTTCACTTATTCAAGTCTTCGCAATACTTTTAATGTCTCATATCCTAATACTTTCATGCTAACCTATATGAAGTTGACTCTAGTACATAATCAAGCGACTCTTAAAATGAGTGTTGATTCACTAAAATATGACAACCAAATTTGGCATACCAACGCTTGGTGGGTTCAACCGTGCTATGCTCTAACAATCTCCCCCTTTGTCAATTTTAGTGACAAAACTATTACAATCATATGGATAAACAAATTACAAGAATTCATTACACAACATCACAATAACCTGCATTCATTCAATCCTTAAATGTCGTTGTTGACATTATAATAACAAAGATAATACTCCCCTAAAGGTGAGATAAGTGGATTTCATCAATCCACACGTCTTTGTTATGCCAATTAATATGATATGCTACTCCCCCTTAGTCTATGTTTTCACTCTTTCGTTAGATAAACGTTTAAGCACAATTGTTCTTTTCCTTAGTGATACCAATCAATATAAAATCAATACCAGAATCACTTATTTACTCCATATATTTCTCCCCCTTTTTGTCACAAAATGACAAAGAAACGAAAAAATAAAGGATAACACGAAAAGAATCTTACAAATCTCAAAATAGACTTGCAAACCTATAGAATTAAGCACGAGGGTTCCACACACCATTTTTGATAACCAATATCAAAACCGAAACTACAAAGTAATTTGTTTTGATATGTTATCAAGGAAACAATTGTCTGAAGAAATTTTCCCAATTTAGTTTTGCAAACCAAAATCAATTAAGCGCCTTAGTCCCTTTGCTAAATCGATTGTACAAATACAACCGCTTCATTCGATAAGACCAAAATAAAGATAACTCTATTTTTCTCATCAGGTTCTAATTTTCCATATAACTTAGACCTTTAAATTTTAAACAAGACAAATACTAGGTTAGTTAACTAGCATTTCTTATTAAGGCATTCGATTAGACATGAATAACCGAAACCTCCACTTTGATAAGTTTAACTAAGATAAACTTAGCTTCTCTTATCCGGAATCGAATTGGACTAAACAATCCATCCCGTAAACCTTTTCTTTCGTTAAGCCATAAATAATTCATACAAACCAAATAAATCAACTTGCATAATTATTCACCTCAACCGGAAACAATTGAATCAACATAAGTATTACAACACCGCAATTGCACCGAAATTTTGTAAGCCTAAGCAATTGATACCACACAGTAAAGCAAGATAACAATAGTTTTTCTTAACTGGAACCAATTGAATTACACACACATCCATACATTCATAATAGAATAAAACATCAATTGTACCGAAATTTTGTTAAGCAAAACCAAAATATATATGAAATAAAATCAGGCTTTTCTTAAACAGGAAAGCAATTAACTAACAACATTGTTACCTCAAATTTCGCATCCACTTCTAAAATATGTTTGCATCTTCCATGGAGAATTGATATCGAAATATCATTATGTTGTCATCCTTATTCAAAAAAAAAGAATAACAACAACCAACCTTTACCAGAGAAAGGTTGAAAACCGGTTTTAACAATTGCAAGCAAAAGTTGAAAACCGTCGAAACACATATGCTTTTATGTAAAACCAAAACCGATTCAACATATTGTGACTTTTTTACATATTGTTTCTACCAGAACCCCTCATGATCCTTTGATAAATCCTACCAACATGGGCTAGAACTTAATCCTGCTAAATCAAAAAGTCACCCAAACCGGGTTCACAACATTATGAGATCGAATATCAAGGTAATAAAACCGAAATCAAACATCCTATAAACACAAATGCAATACACCATAAATATTCAATAAAGAATCAAGTATTGCAATTACCTCTATCTGGTAGGGAATTGAATTGCGAAAACAACACAAAAATAATGAGGTCATTCCGAGTTCGGACGAAGAAGTTATGGGAAAAACAGTTTACACTTCTTCGTGTGGGGACCTCTCACTAGGATCGGTTCCCCATATTGCACCTATCACTAGGATCGGTAGCCCAAGTGTTAGTTGTGACGGATCATAACACTAAACTGTTTTTGACATAACTTTTGCATACAATGTCCGAATTCAGTGATTTTTGGCTCGTTTTAACCGTAAAAACAGGAGCTACACATATATGATCAGTAGATATCAACATCCTAAACTCAAAATTACCGTTTCTATCAAAAGCTCAAATATAGAGAGAGAAAGTATGAGTATAGAAGAAAAGAAATCTCCTAAAGATGTTAATTAGTCATATAATAACCGAGAGATCATGTGCTCAGTTTCATGTACTTCCTCACCTTTCAAAAAATTGAGCACCAAGGTGAATGTGCACATTCTAACACAACTAGGTTGTGTTGAGTTGATCCTTGTCTTGTTCGTCATGAGTGACTAAGATAAAATCATCATTCTTGACCTCTTGCTTGGTTTGTTTTCTCTTGTTCCATATCTTGTTTTTCTTCTTTTACTTGTGATGAAGAGTGTCATTATCACAACCTTTACTAGTACAAGAGATTTCAGACAAAATTTCTTTCTTTAGTCTTTCAAGAAAACTCTTGTAATTATTGTCACCACCAATTAACAGCTGAGAGTCATTCTTGTGACTAACTTTTGGTTCCTTCTTGGCTATGGAGGACTTCGGGACCCGTTTAGAGATGGGTTTCGCAGGAGTGGATTTCTCCTTCATATCATTAGGACGATTGTCCTTTTGAGTACTTTGCGAAACATCCTTTCTCCAATTTGGAACATCAGATCTTGTCTTTGCATTTGAAATGTCATGTCTCTTTCTATAATTGGGTATTTTATGAGATGACCTTGTCGAGTCATATGCAAAATTTGTACTATCATTATAATAATTCTTTTGCCTAAACTTAGGACAATAACGATCTGAATTCTTATGAGGAGAAAACTTAGCTAATTCGTTTGATACAAAAGAAAGTGCATCTTGCATCTTACGAACTTTGCATCCCCATTGCAAGTGTTCTTTATTACCACAATAATAGCAATGCTTAGTATAAATATACGAAGTATGAGTTTTGATGTTACCTTTTTGCGGATCCTCTTGCATTGGAGTTCGACGAGTTTTCTTCTTCTTCTTCTTGTCTTTGTTCAACGTTGTTGCTTTCTTGACATTAGCAGAAATGCCTTCTTTGATTACTGCTGGTTGAACACTATTCTTAGGCTTGACAGACTTTTCTTATTTGTAAGAAATGTGAGCATATTTTTCATCAGTGGAAGCCTCTGGTTTAGAAGAATTTTTAGCTTTAATAAATTTACCTCTTTGCTAATATTTGAAGCATCTATTCCCTTATACCCAATCCTCGTGTATCACGATGATTTCTACTTGCTTCTAACATTGATGTTAAATTGTTTGAGCTAACATTGAACTTTTTAAGGTCCAAAATTTCTTCTTCCAACGTCTTAATTTTATCAAGAGCACCATCTAGATCAGCCTTAAGGTGTTTTTCTCGTGAGAGATATACACCTTCTTTCTCTTCAAAACTCTCTGGTTGAGATTAACCCTTGCTTCAGATTCAACAAGTTTCTTTTTCGACAAAAAGAAATCTCTTCGAAGATTTTCACATTCTAATTTCTTAGAATTTAGCTCATTTGTACGATATTTAAGAAGATAATCACCGGTGCGGTAACCAATACAATATCCATGAAAAACCCTCCTCAGTTTCTTGTTCTCAAAGAGGAGTCATAAAACCAAGAAAATTTGAAGTTCTCAGCTTTTCATTTTTCAAAGGTTCCAGTAGTTTAGAGTATTCTGAGATATTCTCTTCTACTTCTTGTTCAAAATCTGAGTCGTCATCATCGGAAATTTCATCTAACCTTTCTTGTAGACGTATTTTCCAGTCGTCATCGGTTTCTACATTATTAACAAGATTAACTTATCTCGTAGAATCTGTAGAAATGATTTCTTCAGATATTGAATCGTAGATGCCATCATCAAGTGTTAATTCAAAACTCTTTACCTCTTTCTTTATGTTAATAGAATCATTCATTAGACTCAATTCTTATAGGTTGGATCGCACCAAACACAGAATGTTAGATCTTTTCGTGTTTGCGCGCTCTGATACCAATTGAAAAGGCGAGGGTACCCAAATATACCTCAAGCTAAAACTTTTCCTACCTATAAGTCCTGTCTCCGAGAGTGATTGTCTATGGACTGAGTCGAGACAATGCAACTAATCGGTTCACACTTTGTGTGATTGTCCATGGATACGAGATCGAGACAATACAACAACGAAGTATGTTTACTTGATAAAAAGGTTAGGACATACCCAAACACAATAGGATTGCTTATCAATTAAATAGGAATTAACGTTTGTGTAATTTACTTTAATTATAATAAAACAATTATAATGCGGAAAATAAAAGTAAATGACACAGCAAGATTTTGTTAACGAGAAAACCACAAATGCAGAAAAACCCCGGGACCTTGTCCAGAATTGAATACTCTCAGGATTAAGCCGCTACACAAAAGTAAACCAACTTCGTATAGTTGAGACCAAGCAACCAAACCTATAGTTCACCTACTTCCGTCTGTATTCCCATGCCTCCAACTTATGAATAAGTCACGTACTTGGAACAATTCCTTTGGTTCGTATTCCAAACAGTAAAGGAACAACAAATCTGTTTGGTATCAACTCTCTTCAACCAAGTAATGTGAGTTCGACAAAGGCTCTTCTGTTTATCTTAACATAAACTCCTTCGTCAGGTTCTTAGATCTATCTTATGTTCAACTACCGAAGGTAATTGTTAACATTTTGCAATTAATACTTTTAATCACAAAGAATTGTATTGATGTCGATCTACACAACTAATCAATCCAATCTACCACAAGGATAAACCGATTATAGTTGGATCCTCTTATACCGAAACAAGTATTGTGCACACCAAAGATTATGACCCCAAATCAGAAATATTCAATATCTTTTTTGTCTTCAAATCTTCTTAGATCTTCAATAAGCACTTGCACACAACAACTTGAATCTCTTGTGATCAATCACGCATAGAACGGAATCTGTAAACAATGGATTATCACAAGATTGTCTTTAGCACTAACAACAGTCTAAAGATCCCTTTCGAAACTTCGATCTAGTTTGAGTGAATCTTATATCAGAAGAGAAGATTCTCAAGCATAAACAAACTAGGTGCAATCAAAGTTCAACCATCGTTAGTCAATCAAATCAATCGAAAACATAAGATAAACCGTAATTATCTAGTTTCCCACCAACGGTACTCGTAGAGATTCTCAATCCCAAAGAAGACTTTAAACTGAGCGATCGTAAGAGATTTCGCCTAATTAGGTTACTCTCCTCTCCGAATAGGCGGCTACACCAGTAACAACACAACCGAGGAAGTTTGTTGTCACGAAGGATTAGTTTGCTAGAAATGCAAACTTCAAGTATTTATAGACAAGGAAGTTTGGACACCGAGGAATTTCCAAAACTGAAAATATTCTCAAAGATATTCAATATATTCCAAATTCGGTTTCCATAATTCCTGGAAATGCTCTGTCCAAAATAATGACCGAAAATCTCTTTGGAAAATCTCAACTAGTAAATGCACATTACTAATTCTCATTTTCCTAAAATAAAATTAGCAGCCTTAATTAAAAGATTCTTAACTTATTTATATTTCGATCCTGGGATTTTCTTCCTGTAGCTATTAAGGAATAATTTTGAACAATAAAAGATAAACATTACCGTACGTATTCAAAGTATGTCGACATCTTTACTTTGTAAGTCCGCTTTCATACTTACAACCTTGAAACTTATTTACCACACTTCCAAACAAGTTTAGAATTGGTTCATCTGACTTTCAAGAACTATGTGATTGATCAAGAACACTCAATCACAAATCATGGGTTTAACGGTTCTACCAAAACAAGTTTCGGTTCTACCTCCATGTGAGTATTGTGCATAGTCACACTAGCTTTCCAAAATTCGATTGACTAGGTACTAGGATCGGTTGCCCACATATATATGGTATCTAACTTATATGTGTTGCACATGTCCATAGGATTGGTTCCCCTTTGCCTAAAAACGTGTTGCACATGCCCATAGGATCGGTTTCCCTTTCTGCTACAAACTTGTTGCACCTCATACAAGGATCGATTCCCTTTTGTGATGTGTTGCACCTCTTCATAGGATCGGTTCCCCTTTACCCAGATTCGGTCCAACAAATCACAAACTCGATCATACCATCTCAGGTGATTACTTAAGATCGGCTTCACTAATAAAAGTCATACCAATACATAAGTCAGGCCTTTGTGAATAGTTTTACCAAGAACACAAACAAGTCGTGAGCGGTTATACTAAATTACACATATTTGATGTTCACAAGATATGCAATGAATAACAATCCCAATAACGCCTGGCGATTTCCTTTTCGATTCATAAACAAGTTTATGAACTTACTTCCTTAAAACACATGTAGAACATTGTTTCCTAGGATGAAATACTCACCTAATACCCATACATAATCACAATAGCATTTAAACGATTATGTCGATGTCTTATTTACAAAGTTTAATGGTTAAGCAATAAACTTCATATTGTATTCCTTAATACTATGTCTATCTAGAGTGTTTATGCTTCGCAGTTTCGTTTTCAATATGCACAACTTGAAAGATACGTTAGGGAATGAAACAGTTCAAGTCAAATATCACTAACCTCAAGTGGAAGGATTATGTTGTCGTTGTAGATTCTTACTTCTTCACTTCTTCAAGTCTTCGCAATACTTGTAATGTCTCATATCCTAATATTTTCAAGCTAACCTATACGAAGTTGACTCTAGTACATAATCAAGTGACTCTTAAAATGAGTTTTGATTCACTAAAATATGACAACCAAACTTTACATACTAATGCTTGGTGGGTTCAACCGAGCTATGCTCTAATAATGGTTGATATGAAAGTGCTCATATGGATAACCATTTGGTTAACTACTGCTGAACCAACTAAGTGTACATGTTTGGGTACGGTTACACAAACCTAAATAAATGTGCATTTCATTTGTGTATAACAAGCTAAGTTCGATCTAACGGTTGAAAGATATTAGCTTGAATATAATCAGGTTTTCATCTAACGGTGAATATTGAATGCTTTGTTACCAAGGTAACTTAGATTGCAAACCCTGATTTGAAAGACTATATAAAGGAGAACTCTAGCAACTGGGAAACCTAATCCCTACACCTTCTGTATGATACTAGTTGTATTAGCTAGAGTCAATTCTCCTTTAACCTTAGGTTTCTACCGAGACCCTGTAGGTTAACGACTTGAAGACTTCATTGGGATTGTGAAGACAGACCCAACTATTTTCTCTGTAGTTGCGTGATCTGATCTTGTTGTTTCTATCGTATTAAGTACAATCGTAAGATTGGCTTGAGATTAATTTCTCTGATAGGCAAGATATAAAAGAAGTCACAAACATCTTCGTCTTATCGTTTGTGATTCCGCAATATCTTCTTCCGCTAATCGATTAAGATTATTGTGAGGTGATTAATAATTCTAGGTTGTTCTTCGGGAATATAAGTCCGGGTTATCAATTGGTTCTTGTTCACCTTGATTTATCAAAAGACGGAACAAAAACTCGTAGGTATTTCTGTGGGAGACAGATTTATCTATTATCGTAGACTTTTCTGTGTGATACAGATTTGTTTATTAAAGTCTTCGACTTTGGGTCGTAGCAACTGTTAGTTGTGGGTGAGATCATCTAAGGGAATCAAGTGTGTAGTATCTTTCTGGGATCAGAGACGTAAGGATCATAACTATACCTTGGATCAGTGTGAGATTGATTGAGGTTCAACTACAGTCCAGACTGAAGTTAGTTTGTAGTAGGCTAGTGTCAGTAGCGGCTTAATACAGTGTGTGTTCAATCTGGACTATGTCCCGGGGTTTTTCTGTATTTGCGGTTTCCTCGTTAACAAAACTTCTGGTGTCTGTGTTATTTCTTTTCCGCATTATATTTGGTTATATAATTGAAATATCATAGATTGTGCGTTTAATCGATCAATTGGGAAATCCAACCTTTGGTTGTTGATTGAAATTGATTGATCCTGAACATTGGTCTTTCGTAGCGTTCAAGTGATTTCTCTTATATTCAATTAGACTCGCAAATTTCTATTTGCTTGAGTAAGTATTGAATCGATAAAGTGAGATATAAGTCTTAGATATACTTTTATTAAGATTGAGTCTGACTGTCTAGTTGATTCTCTTAAAAGTATATTGGAGTTTGTCCATACAGATTGTTAAGCGAAATATTGGGTGTGGTTATTATACCCACGCTTTTTCACATAGTATTATTGTTAAAGTTGTGATACAATTGAACTTTGATGATGTATAATGATATTATGACGTCGTATAACAATGGTTAAGAGCAACTGTTTTCTCATTGTTATAGCTATGGATCTTCAACAACTATGATCTGAGTTGAACATATTTGGAATCATTGGAGTACTTAAAAGTGACGAAGATTTCGAGTAATGTTGAAGAACAAAGGAGATCAACAATTTGGATGAGAAGCTACAAAGTTTATTTATTTTGTAATCCATATGTATTGATAGTTGTCACTAAAATTGACAAAGGGGGGGATTGTTAGAGCACTGCTCGGTCGAACTCGCAAGCGTTGCTATCTCAAGCTTGTTTGTCAATGTTAGTGATCAAAACTAGAAGTCTTGATTTCTAGTCTACTTATAGATGACTCGGACTAGGATAGATTGTGTAGTTGAGCATTAGACTTCACGACGTTCATCATTTAAGACGAAGAATTACTAAGGAGTGATTGTGGAACTTCATTAACTAAAAGGTATGTGGAGACTGAAACTCATCTATCACTTGGAAAGTCTATTTCTACTATATCTCCTATATTGAGATATAAGTCGTGTTACAATATAGTTTTCTATTATATACATTTGAGATTTCGAGCTGAGTTTAACTCGCTTACATATTTCTCGAAATATGTGTTGGAAATCTTTCGCTTCGACCAAGTTCATCTTATATTCTTGACGAAAGTCAAAAGATGATCATGTGAAAATTGCCGAGTAACATCTTACATGGTTTGTGTGTAGACTTGAAATGTTTCGTTATGATTATTTCAATAACTTGAAAATTGCTTTGATGTTAATACTGTGTGAAAACGGCTATTGTCATCCTCTAAGAAAGTTTCAATGATTGAAATAAGAGTTTAGAACACTTAACCATTATTGGATTATGATATGTTGTATACTCTTGCACATATGTTGTTCATGTCCGGGAATCATAGTATGTGTCCCGTATGCGTACTTGTTGGTTTGAGAAGTCCGAGAACCTAAGTATGTGTACCCGTATGCGTACTGGCGTAAGGTTCATGTCCAATATTTTCTGCTGGGGTTGGAGGTATGCGTACCCGTTCCCATACTGGCGAAACCCAAATTCAGTCTGGGTATTTCAAGTCTGTGTACATTCTTGCATACTTGAAGGTTAAAGTTCTAAATTCGGTTATGTACATGAACTAATACATTTATATAATAAGGAATGCATTCTTAGAAAATGGTGGCTATAATGTTCATGAAGTGATTCGAGTGAATCAAACCGATTTTGCTTCAATTGTGTTCTTTTATACTTCTATGAGAATATAGCAATTGAACAACTCTTTAACTAGTTTCATTTGAGTCATTTGAACTAGTTATGGTTAAGATGAATAAGGTTGATATGAGATTAATAATATGGCTAACCTTGGTTAACTATTGTTGAGCCAACATGGTGTACACGTTTAGGTACGACTACATAAACCTAAATGAAGGTACATTTAATTTGTGTATAACAAGCTAAGTTCGATCTAACGGTTGAAAGATATTAGCTTGAATCTAATCAGGTTTTCATCTAACGGTGAATATTGAATGCTTTGTTACCAAGGTAACTTAGATTGCAAACCCTGATTTGAAAACTATATAAAGGAGAACTCTAGCAACTGGGAAACCTAATCCCCACACCTTATGTGTGATACTAGTTGCATAAGCTAGAGTCGATTCTCCTTTAACCTTAGGTTTTTCACAAAACCCTGTAGGTTAACGACTTGAAGACTTCATTAGGATCGTGAAGCCAGACCCAACTATTTTCTCTGTAGTTGCGTGATATGATATTGCATCTTCTATCGTGTTTGAGTACTATCTTCTTTAAGATTGGCTCGAGATTTATTCTCCGATAGGCAAGATAAAAAGTAGTCACAAACATCTTCGTCTCATCGTTTGTGATTCCACAATATCTTGTTTCGCTACCATACGATTAAGATTATTTTGCGGTGATTGATATTTCTAGGTTGTTCTTCGGGAATATAAGTATGGTATATCAATTGGTTCATGTTCACCTTGATTTATCAAAAGACGGAACAAAACCCGTAGGTATTTCTATGGGAGACAAATTTATCTATTCCTATAAACTTTTCTGTGCGAGACAGATTTCTTTATCAAGCCTTCGACTTTGGGTCGTAGCAGCGTTTAGTTGTGGGTGAGATCAGCTAAGGGAATCAAGTGCGTAGTATCCTGCTGGGATTAGAGACGTAAGGAGTGCAACTGTACGTTTAATTAGTGTGAGATTGATTAGGGTTCAACTACAGTCTAGTCTGAAGTTCATTGGTAGTAGGCTAGTGTCTGTAGCGTCTTAATATAGTGTGGTGTTCAAATCTGGACTAGGTCCCGGGGGTTTTCTGCATTTGCGGTTTCCTCGTTAACAAAACTTCTGGTGTCTGTGTTATTTATTTTTCGCATTATATTTTGTTATATAATTGAAATATCACAGGTTGCGCGTTAATCGACGAATTAGTATATCCAACCTTTGGTTGTTGATTGAAATTGATTGATCCTTGAACATTGGTCTTTGGTATTGTTCAAGTTATTTCTCTTATACTCAATCGGGCTCGAAAATTCCTATTTGTTGATTGTAGATTGAATTGCGAGATAGAGATATAAAACTCTTTGATATACTTTTCTCTAGATTGAGTCTAACTGTCTAGTTAATTCTCTTGAAAGTATATTGGAGTTTGTCTATTCAGATTTCCAAACGAAATATTGGGTGTGGTTGTTATACCCCCGCTTTTTCACTCCTTAGCTGTGATGCACTATAATTGCCTCATAATCCCATCTGTGCTCTTCTTGATATATCTCTGGCAAGCCTTAACTGGCATCGCAGAAATATTCACCTCTTCATTATTACCATTCAACTCAATATTCTCTTCATCTCTAAAGAATGAGCTAGTCATCTATTTGAAATCAAACTTTATAGGGCTTATAGTCCTCATCCAATCTACTACAAGTACCACATCACACCCACCTAAGTCTACAAGCCTAACATCAGAAACAAACTTATGCCCCTTGAATTTTCCAAGTGAATTGTGGGCATCTAGAATCACTCAACACCTTATTTCCATCAGCTACAACTACTTGCAGATCAGTAGTAGGCTCAATGATTGAGCCACTCAGCCTACTATTCTTGGGTCTAAGAAGCTGTGGGTACTTCCACCGTCTACCAGAATGGTAATGTCTCTATTATTCCAAGTGAACCCTTGTATCTTAATGGTATTATGATCTACATTACCAGATAAGGCATGTAATCAAATTTCCACTTGCTCTTCCAGCTCTTGTATAAGTGGGGAACTGTTTGGTGAAGCTTCCTCTGAATTAGTTGCCTCCATCTATTCCTCCTCTCCTACCAGCATGTAGAGTTGTTGTTTAACACACTTATGAACCCTTTGATAAACTTCATCACAGTTATAGCACAAACCTTGCTCTCTCATTTTTCTCATCTCAGTATATGTCAACTTTTTGATGTGGGGTATCTTTGAACTACTACTCCCTCTAGGTGATGGAGAGTTTGACTTACGAGGAGTCACAAAACTTCTAGAACTTCTCCCAAATATAGTTAAGGGAGGAAGTTTGGAAATATACTTAGCTTTTCTATCCGTTTTCTCCAGCAGGGATTCTTGCATTCTGGCTAAGTAAATTGCCTGGTTGAGAGTGGATGGGGAATGCATATGAACAACCATTCTAATCTCCTCCTTTAATCTACTGATAAAGCTTGATGTAAAGTAAGATTCAGTGAGGTAGTGGTTCTTAGCTATCATGAGAGCCTTAAGCTCCTCAAAGATCTCTTGATACTCTAGCTTTGTACCTTCCTGACTCAGTTTGTTAAACTCACCCACTACATCATCATGGATTAATTCCTGAAACTTAAAATTTATATCAGTACAAAATTCTTCCCACAAAATCACCTCTCTACCTACTTGGTAGTCTTGATACCACACATCTGCTTTACCATCCAAATATAAAGAGGCCATCATAACTTTCTTCTCTTCGTCTAACAAGTGTAGCTGGAAGAATTTGTTATATTTTCTAATCCAAGACCTGGGGTTATTCCCATCAAATCTAGGAAATTCGACTTTTGTCTTATGAGAATGTGAGATCTGATTAGCGAGAATATCTGTGTTACCTTCCGGTTCTGAACCCTTTCCGGCTGATTGAGATGAAGGTTTGTTTGGTGTATTAAGTATTCCACCTCCCGTCGGTTGATGGTTAAGAAATTTAGCCTCTAGTGAAGCCATTCAAGTATCAAACAAATTCCCAAATCCTGCTAGCAGCTCTGAAAAGATCGTACTCTGAGCTTCATCCATCTTCTTACTCAAACCTTTGAAACCTTCACTCTGCTCCTTGGATAATTCATTTACTCTTTTGTTTAGGGCATCAAATTCCTTCTGAGTCACCATGATTACACGGGAACACTCGGATCGAGTGCTCTGATACCAATTGTAGTGATCTACACTACAAATTAGCACAAAAACAACTCGGAATCTCTAAGGATATAGATTGGACTGGGGAGAACAGAAAGTGAGAGAGAGAAAAGCAAATTTGATTAATTCTTCTTAATGTATCATACAGAGACGACTACAGACTAAAACCACTCCTTCACAGGAATAACGTGCACAACACACGTGTGGTTGATACAATTCGACTAACGACTATCTAACTCCGTTTAAAACTATCTAACAAAACTACTGGGGTGCCCTTAAAACTCAAGGGGGTGCCCAAAACATAAACAATATGGAAGGTTTATGACAGTTGTTGGATCTGGTATAGATTTGTTATGTGTTATACCACTTCTTTAGGAATGGGAGAAATATTTGGCAGAGTGGGTTGAACGTATATCGTCTTGGTAGTTCTATAAGAACCCAAGCTTCTGTTATAGCAAATGACCATGTAATCAAAAGTAACTCATCTCTCCGCCATTAATACAATTCTTTATTTTGCTTCTTATCTTCTCTGTATTTTCATTTGATTACTTTTCTTTCTCCGTTAGAAAAGATCTCTAGACCTAATATTGATATCAGAGCCAGGTTTAACTAATCTGTGAGAGTAGTCAAAGTCAAATCAAGTTGTGAAACGGAATCCAATTAATTAATTCAAGTTCACAACTAGTCTCAATTTAATATTTGGTATGGTTCGTTGATTTTTCAAAGAGGGAAAAGCAAATCAATCCGTGGGCTACAATAATTTGGGGTTTTTTTTAATTTTGTTTCTCATAACAAGACGTGGGCTGATTCAATCAATTAACTAAAGACGTGATCTATTTCAATTCGGGGATGTTATTAATCTTTTTCAGTTGAATCAACTGGGATCCTGCTTATTTAATTCCTTCATAAAATTATTCCATTGTTGATCGATTGGAGGAGTCCGACCTGCTGCTTGCTCACTTATCAATTCACAGTAAGATCCATTTTTGGGGTTTTCCTTCTCTTATTTGTTTACTACCAAATTAAAGGTCAGTACCCCTTAGAAACTTTATCGGTGATTAATACTTTTGGTTTGCCTGAATTTTGTGTTGTTCTATTATCTGTTTAGTGTTCAATGGCATATAAGGCAGTAAGTCATGAGCTAAGTAAGACTGAACGTCTCAAAGGTTCCAATTTTTCAACTTGGAAAATACGCATTAGGCATATACTGTTTCAAGACAAAGTAGAATATGTTATTGATGTTCCTACTCCAGAAGAACCTGTTAATCCCAGTCCCGCTGTTAGACGTAGTTATGATAGTTTTCTAGAGGATGACAGACTAGCTAGATCAACTATGTTAACTTTTATGGATCCATATTTAGAAATTATATATCAAGGTTACCAAACAGCAAAAGTTATGTTTGAGGCTCTCACTCAATACTATGGGGGACAGTCTGAGACGTATATACAATTGTTGATTCAGAAATTTAATATTACTCGTATGAAAGAAAATGAGTCTGTTATTGATCATTGCAGTCGTATGACTGTGATTTCAAAAGAACTAGCTGTTGCAGGAAACCCCATACCTGATAGGATGCAAGTTTCTACTCTTTTGCATAGTCTTCCTCGTTCATGGGAATCTGTAGTGGTAGCTACTAATATGTCTGGTAGAGATGTCAATATGATTATTTTACCTATGTTGTTGAGTGTTGAAGCGCAACATCGTGAAAAAAGAGGTGAATCATCACAATCTCATGTTACTGAAGAAGTTGCCAAACCTAACAAGAACAAGAATTTTGGACCCAATAAGAAGCCATTTAAGAAGAACTTTACCAAGTTTAACAAGAAGAAGAATTTTAATGCAAAAATTATTACTTGTTATTACTGTAAGCAGCCATGACATTATCAATCCAACTTCCCAGAAAAGAATAGCAACTCTAAGTCTAGTGGTAGTGGGTCTAAGGATATTGTTTGTGTTGTCTCAAAATCTCTATTAGTTGATTGTGATACAGATGCATGGTGGATCAATTCGGCTTCATCAAGACATGTGACAAAATCTAGGGATTGTTTTGTTAACATTAAGAAGATCAAAATTGGCGAACACAAAGTAATAATACTTATTGTGATGTCTTAGGCATCGGAACTGTGAGACTGTCTTTTCCTGGTCAAAATAACTTAGTCCTTACTGATGTATTGTTCGCTCCTAATATGAGGCGAAACTTAGTGTTTGTACCGTGTCTTGATGATAAGGGTTTTGAGGTTATAATTCGACCTGGAAAAGTGTCTGTAGGAAAGCATGATAGAATTTTATTTCGGGGAACTAAAGTTGATAGTCTGTATCGCTTGAACCAGAAATCTTCTGATTTTAATAAAGTTGTTAATTCTTCTGCTTATTCCTATGAGTGTTCTAATTCTCTTGATTTTTGTGATTCGCTTAAGTGGCATATGAGATTGGGTCACGTTAATAAAGATAAACTATCTCGCATGTCTAGCAATGGTTTAATTCCTAAAATTAAAATTGATTTTAACATATGTGAACCATGTGTGATGGGTAAAATGTCTAGGAAAACTTTTGGTAAAGCTATTAGATCAAATGATTTGTTAGATATCATTCACAGTGATATATATGGTCCTTTGAATGTTAAAACTCATAGAGGTATGACATATTTTATGACATTTACCGATGACTTTTCTCGTTTTGGTTATGTTTATTTGTTGTCTAAGAAATCTGATGCTTTAGATATTTTTACCGCATATAAAAATGAAGTAGAAAATCAGTTAGGAAGAAAATTAAAGTTCTACGCAGTAATAGAGGTGATGAATATAATTCTGAAATTTTTGGTGATTTTTGTAAGAACCATGGTATTATTTATCAATTTACTATGCTTAATACGGCACAACAAAATGATATGGCTGAACGTAGAAATCGAACTATTCTTGATATGATTAAGAGCATGCTTAGTCACTCAAAATTAGGTACTCATTTTTGGGGTGAAGCTTTATCTAATGTTGTTTACATTTTGAACAGATTGCCATCTAAATCTGTATCCAGCACACCTTATGAACTGTGAAGTGGTAGAAAACCAGACTTAAGTCACTTTAGAATTTGGGGAGCAAATGTACATGTTAGGGTGTTAGATAAAAATAGATCTAAATTAGACCCTAAGACTGTTAAATGCATTTTTATTGGTTATGTTGATCATTCTAAAGGTTATAGATTTGTTGTTCATGTTGATGGATCTATAAGTGTAATTGAAAGTAGAAATGCATATTTCATTGAAGAAAACTTGGAACCAATGTCTAATAATTGTATGGTTGATTTGTTTGAAATTCCTAAAGATAAGACACCTTCTTTAGATAATGAAAATTTGATTCAGTCCCCTCCAGTGCATGATACAATTACTAAGATTGTTAAAATTAGGAATCCACCTTCTTATTTAAAAGATTATGCAGTTGTTTTGGATGAGAATGAATTTTATGATGATGAACATTTTTCTTGTGATGAGGACACATCTGATGTTGATCCCTTAAACTTTAAACAAGCTATGAAATTGCCTGATGCTCAAAATGGAAAGATGCCACAGATGAAGAAATAAAATCAATTAATGAAAATGATGTATGGCAGTTTGTTGATTTACCTGAAAACAAGAATGTTATAGGTTGTAAATGGATTTTGAAAAAGAACTTTAAGGATGATGGGTCACTAGACAAATATAAGGCTAGACTAGTAGCTAAAGGTTTCACACAAGAAAAGCATATAGATTATTCAGAGGCATATTCTCCTGTAGCTAAATTGACATCCATAAGAATCTTGTTAGCTATTGCTGCTAACTTAGATTTAGAAATACACCAAATGGATGTTAAGACAGCATTTCTAAATGGAAACTTAGAGGAAGACATATACATGGAACAACCTGAAGGTTACATAGATAAAAATAATATAGATAAAGTTTATAAATTAAACAAATCTCTTTATGGGCTGAAACAGTGATCTCCTCAATGGTATTTGACTTTTCATGATGCTGGCACTAATTATGGTTTTGTAGCTAATGCTTACGATCCTTGTATCTATGTTTCGAACAGTGAGAGTACTTTTGTTATGATATCTCTTTATGTTGATGATATATTACTGTTAGGTAATGATTTAAATTTGATTGTAAAG
Organism: Papaver somniferum; assembly: GCF_003573695.1. Taxonomy (NCBI): domain Eukaryota; kingdom Viridiplantae; phylum Streptophyta; class Magnoliopsida; order Ranunculales; family Papaveraceae; genus Papaver; species Papaver somniferum. The sequence continues at coordinate 72,429,890 of NC_039360.1, forward strand.
ATTAAAACTTGGCTTAAATATCGTTTCGAGATGAAAGATATGGGTGAAACGAGTTTTATATTAGGCATCAAGATAACTAGACATATATTTCATAAGACAATTCGGTTGTCTCAAGAAGCATACTTAGATAACGCTCTAAAGAAATATAAAATGGAACATTGTGGTCCTGTTGATACACCCATCTGTAGAGGGACCAAATTATCTAAGAAAATGGCTCCTGCAAATGAAAAAAACGAATTCAAATGAATTCAAAACCATATGCATAGGTAGTTGGAACTTTAATGTATGCTATGTTGTGTACCCGACCTGATTTGAGTTTTGTTGTAGGATTCGTAAACAGATTCTAGAGTAATCCTGGTATCGCTCATTGGATAGCAGTAAAGCACATACTGTGGTATATGCATAAGACAAAGGGATATAAATTGACTTACCGTGCTAACTCTTTACTTGTTCAAGGGTATAGTGATGCAGATTTTTTAGGAGACGTAGATGGATTAAAGTCTACCAGTGGGTACGTATTTACCCTGGGTGGTGTTGCAATATCATGGTCCAGCGAGAAACAATCATGTGTAGCGAAGTCTATGATGGAAGCTGAGTATATTGTTTGTTAACCATACAACAAGAGAAGTTGTATGGATCAAAGGTTTCTTTCTTAATTTGAAATTGATTCCTGATAATCCGATCAACATTTTTTGTGATAATCAAGCAGCATTATGCACCATTGCAAATGGTGAGCTTCGCGGTGATCCGGTAAAGAAGCATATTGAGAGAAAATATTGATATGTGCTTGATATTGTGAAGAAGAAGAAAATAACAGTGTGTTATTTGAGAACAAATGACATGATTGTTGATCCTTTGACGAAAACTATAGTTACAGAAGATTTCAAAAAGACATGTTATCTCCATGGGTCTCATTGAAGACCAGCCGAATGGCCAAATGAGAGATGTTGGACTGAATGGCCAATCGGCCTAACGGTAGATAACCATGGTTTTGACGGACAAAGCCGGCTATCAATGTCAAGCCTCACACCATCGGAAAAGTACCACAAATATTGTCGACACTCTCTGCACACACCACTTGCATTCTTTTCTACTACTATATTATATAAAGTAATATTTGCATTGTTTTAACAAAATGACATCTGGCATGTGCACACAATATATATGTATAGTGGTACAAATAACTTTGTTCTTTAGATGGTCATTTTTGGTCGTCTAGATGCTGCCAAGTCAGTATGCATGGGACTTGATTTGGGTGCATCAAGTGAATGTGGGAAAGACTTGGTCTATTTCTCCAAGCGGCAAAACGCATTCACTATAACGTACCATTTAGTGGTGGTTGGGTCTGGTATAGATTTGTTATGTGTTATACCATTTCTTTAGGAGTGGGAAAAATATTAGACAGAGTGGGTTGAAGTTTTGGTAGTTCTATAAGAACCCAAGCTTTTGTTTTGTTTTAGCAAATCACCGTGTAATCAAAAGTAACCGATCTCTCCACCGTTAGTACAATTCTTTATTTTGCTTCTTATCTTCTGTGTATATTCATTTGACTACTTTTCTTTCTCCGTTAGAAAAGATCTCTAGACCTAATATAGCATCTAAATCAACAAAATCAGCATCCATCTCCAAAATCTTTGCAACTCCTGTACATGACCGGGTCTGTACAACGTATGTCTTCCAAAGATATTTTCTCCTCGGCTAATTGCAAGAAGGAAGTTCCTTTATATACCCCACAAAATACTAACGGTACCCCAAATAATTAGTTATGTTAGTTACAATTTGATTAACATGAAAATCACAAAAACTTTTGAAATTTTTGATAACGATACTCCTCTCTAAAATTTGATAGATAATTATATTTAAAACCATAAAGGTAAAACAATTGAAATCGATTATCAATAATTATAATCGAGGTTTTCTACACCATTCACTACACTCATATTTTGCCCAAATTGATAATTTTGTGATTTCTTGTTCTCTTTCGATTCATGTTTCTTCTTTTCCATAGAGTGTATAAAAACCCTAATCCGCCTAGATGCGACCATTTTTATTTCTTTTCCTTTCTCACATAACATGTAGCCACTCTTAGCAGCTCTGCAAATTCTTGTTTCCCTTTATCTAGCGTTGTTTTTCTCTTGATCGGTTGTATAAAGCATTGTTAGGGTTTCCATTTGAAAATCATTAAGTTCCTTTACCAACACAATTTTCATTATTCTATTTCACTGTATAGTGCGTCGTTCTACAACTTAATCGTTTTTCCATCAATCTCCATTAGTGTCACTAGATATTTGAGTTTGATCTCACACTAACTAAAATAGGAAAGTGAAATATATTTACGTATAAAACAGTCTTGAGATTTGCACAGTTCATGAACCCATATATCCATGTTGAGCAGTGCTGTCCCACGCAGCTGTGTGGGACTGCTCCACAAGCAAACACGTTATCCGTCGTTGGATGGATTCAGAAACCGTTAGATAAAAATCATTTTAGATTTTTAGTCAAGATACAGCTGGCAAACTTGTTTAATTAAATGTAGGTCCTTTAATTAATAAGCATTCTGTATTGTATCCTTTTCTTTCTTAGTAATTAAATACAGCTGGCATCTTGTTTTTCATTCTCGTCAAGAAGTGATGTCCGGACTCCACTGGTTAAGCGCTTATTCGACTGGTCAAGCTTTATGGCTTCTATACCTTTTAAATGTTGCAATCGAGCTGGTCTATAAAAACTGGAAGGAACGAGGAAAGGGAGAACTGAAAGTGCACATCTCTACCTCTGTTGCTGATCGAGCTAGACTTATAATGAGAGCCAGAGGTAACTTAAGATTGATATTGAATGCTAGGCTTTTTCCTGACATGAAGCTTGCTAACATGGACAAGAGAGGTGTAACTTCTGTTTGCATTAATTCTTGTATTGGTGATGAGGGGAAAGATGCCCTTTCTACTTTTGCATTGAAGTTTAGGGATGCGTCAGTAGTAGAAAAATTCCGTGCGATTGTTACCACACACAAAGGTAAGAAGGCCGCACCTTTAAAGACCCCCGAGAACTCCCCAACAGGAAGTACAGTTTATGGTGATACATTTTCATGTCCAATTTTGTTAAAGAAAGACCTGAATTCGGACCAAAGCTCTTCCTTGCATGATCTTCTTGGTAAGCTATCTCTTTCTCTTGTTTATGGACGGTGAAGCTGTTGTATGCTGGAAACAATATTAGTTAATTGTTGTTTTAAGGTTTTTAACTAAATAAATTTAATTTTGTTTTCTTTGTAAATGAAACTTATTAGTCCCACATTGTGGACTTTCCGTTTTTTAGTAGTTTTAAGAGACTATATAAACCTTTTAGTCCCACATCGGGAAGTTCCTCTTCTTAAGTTGTTTTTGTCAATTATATAAAAAAATTCACTATTTTTGTAAAATCTATGGGAAATGGGTTTCTCTATATATTTTAGAGGGACCCCTAAAGGGAAACTATTTTATAGCGTTTCTTAAGCGTTCGCGATTTTCCTTAATGATTTTTTCGGAGTTGCCAAGCTCAAATTTGAGCATCTACTACATATGCTAGTAGTAGGGTGTTTTATCCTGGAGATATCCGTTCTGTGAGGGCTATAGCATCACTCTTGAGTGTAGCCGGGTGCTAATGTCTTAAGGGCAACGTGTTGAACACGTGACTCACTCTGTTTTTCCAAAGTTTTGCCTTGTTGCTGTTGCGGGGATTTGGGGAGCTCGTCTGTTTCATCAAATTGATCACTTCCACTATAAAGGCGCTAAGTATCAATAACTTTTGCTTATTTGATTTTTTTCTTGTTTTTGATTAGTGCACCCAACAATCTTAAGACATTATAGTTTGTAATAGTCATGGATGTTAATTATGGAGTGAAAAAAACGATTTTTTGGTCAGTTGTAGAGTTTCAAATTTATCTCTCAACCTAGAAGGAATTTCGACGAACCATTTTTACACAATGTAGTATACATCCTGATAGTTACCCACGTAAAATTTCAGAATTTTTGGAGTTGTAAAAGTATTTTTTTGATATTTTACAAAGCAGAGAAACGTTCCTGAAAAATTCTGACGGGCAGAAATTTGTTGTTAACTGAAGTAGTTTTTATGGGGTAACCATGAGTTTTTTGAAATGGTGATTCAAACGAAGTTTGTAGATCTAGATGTTATCTTCAAAACTCATATATTATTTTCCGATTCGGAACTCAGGTTTGTGAGATGTGGTGTATTAGGTGATTGGTAAATTACCGTGTCTGTGGTCAGAGTATAAACGAGGATTGTGACATGAAATTGAAAAGGAACATGGCTACCAGGCGCATGTGGATGAACACAAGTCTTCCAAAGATGACAAAGGGGAGAACATCCAATACAACTTAAGCGTAGTCTTCATAGGAAAGGTATATTTCGTAAAACTGAATCCGACATTACTTTAATTATGGGTGATTGTTATGTTTGTAAAATTCCTGGCCATACGACAGTAAAGTGTAGACAACATAAAACCTTAATAAGTTGAAAGTTAATGCTAATTTAGTTGAAACAAATTAAAACGAGTTCATTGACATGATGTCGGAAGTTATTTTAATAACCAATGTGAGAGACTGGTGGGTGGACTCTGAAGCCACTAAGTATGTTTGTTGAAACAGAGACATGTTCACCTCTTATCATAGGATAAGGGATGTCGAGAAACTCGATATGAGTAACTCATCTGCGACAGAGGTTGCATAAAGGGAAAGGTCGAGCATAAGCTCATATCTGTAATATTCTCACACTGAATGGAGTTTTCATGTTCCGAGCATATGCAAGAATCTTTTATCGTGTTCTCTTGAAGATGGTAAAAGATTGAAGATCTTAATTAAATGTGGGAAACTTGTTATAACTAAGGGCATCGATTTTTTAGGCAACAGTTATAGGACTTAGGGTCTATATAAGCTTAAAGGAAAATCTGATGAAGTGAACATAATTGATTCTTGTGCTTTCTTTTGTGTGTCTTTGAATATTTTGCATAGTAGACTTGGAACCATAAAATTATAAGTCAATGCATAAACTTCCTAGCATATGCTGCGTACCCAAATTTAGTTTGGATCTTGAACACAAAAGTAAAATGAATATGATATAAAATCTTTCAGCACAAATGTTCAGAGTAATTCTAAGCCCTTAGAATTAATTCAGTTAGGCCTAGTTGACATGAGTTCAACCCAAAACCTCTGTGGTAAAATATGGTTTATAACTTTCGTAGATGATTGTACGAGGTACCATCTTTTATACTTGCTTAGGGATAAGGATGATGCCTAAGAAGCCTTAAGATGTATAAACTTGAAGTTGAAAACCAATTGGAAGCCTTGAACATAATAATTGTATCCTTAAGGAGATAAAAATTACCATGTTGATTAGTTCAGGATTACCCGCGGCCTTGTGGGGGGGGGGGGGGGGGTGGGGGGGGGGGGGGGGGGGGGGGGGGCAGTCCTCTTAACTAGTATATCCTGAATAAAGTACCCTTTTAAGGATCAGATGAGTATGGAAAGGTAGATGACCTCCTTATGAATGCGTCAAAGTGTGGGGGTGTTTGACTAAGATTGTCATTCCTCTTCCTAAAAGAACTAGATAGAAACCAAAAATGTCGATTGTGTATTTATATAGAGTATGCTGAGTATACTTCTACATATAGATTTTTGGTTGTGTGTTCTTATTTTTTGTGACTTTGGTGTGAATTTTATTGCGGAATCTAGGGATGCTGAGTTCTTTGAACATGTTTATTCTTAATCATGTACCTCACTAGAGATGTGTTGTTGATCCTCTAGATTTATTTTCAAATAGTCAGAACTTATCTTAAAGGAAGATGAAGTTAAGGTTGAGCCTAAGAGAAGTAAAACAATTAGACTTGAGACTTCTTATGAAACCGACTTCATAACTTTCCTATCTTAGTATGAGCCCCGGACTTGTAAAGAAGTCTTGATATCTACTGAAACCCCATTCTTGTAAGAAGCTTCATTTAGTGAAACGGACTCAGTCCGTCGGAACCAGACTTGGGAGCTTGCTAGTTTACCTCTAGGGAGTAAGACCATGGGATGTAAATGAGTCTTTAAGAGGAAACGTTAGATATATGGAACTGTGGAAAAATATTAGGCTAAGTTGGTAGCTAAAGTCTATAAACTAAAAGAAGGTGTAGATTTCCTTGATTCTTATTCACTTGTGACGAGAATTACTTCTGTTGGGATGCTAATTGATATTGCTGCCATAAGCAACTTGGAGATACATCATATGGATGTTAAGACAGCTTTCCTAAAACCGTGAATTAGATAAAGAAATTTACATAGACCAACCTGAGGACTTTGTAGTGAAAGGTTATGAAGACAAAGTTTGTAAGTTGAACAAATCTTTGTATGGTTTATAAAATAAGCACGTAAACAGTGAAATGAAATTTTTTGATCATGTGATAATGTATAGTGGATTTAAGTTAATGAATCAGACAAATATATTTACAAGTAACTTGTTAAGGATGCATGTGTGATTGTATGCTTGTATGTGATGATATGCTTATACTTGATACAAACATATATGTGATTAATTCCACTAAAAACATGCACTGAATGAGAACGTTGACCTGAAAGACTTGGGCCCTTTTGATGTAATCTTAGGGATGAGGATTAGAAGATAATCAAACATTTATAGTCTTAGTCATTCTCATTATGTTGAATTTGTGCTTAAGAGATACAATCAGTCTGATTGTAAGCATGCTTTTACTCTATATGATTCTTCTTGTAGACTCAAGAAAAATAAGGGTAATGGAGTATCTTAACTTGAATACTCAAGAGTTATGGGATGTCTAGTGAATTTAATGAACTGTAAGAGTCCAGACATTGCCTATATTGTGAGTAAGTTAAGTAGATATACTTGTAATCCAGAGCAAGAGCATTCAAATGCACTAAGTAGAGTATTATGGTACCTAAAATACTCTATTACCTTTTATTTGATTTATGAAAGGTATCTTGATGTCCTTGAGGGACTTTGGGATGCAAACTGGATAGTTGACTCAGAGGAGTATAAGTCTACGAGTGGATATGTTTTCACTCTAGCGTGAGGGTTTGTTTTTGGAAGATTTCCAAACAAATATATATTGCTCAATTCATTATGGAATATGAGAGTATTGCGTTAGATAAAGCACGAGAGGGGGCCGAGTGCCTAAGATGCTTTTTAGAAGACATTCATCTCTGGCATAGGCTTGTGCCAGCTATATCTATACATTGTGTTAGACAAGTTATAATAGCTAAAGCTAAAAATAACTAATCTCAATCGGCATTATTTCCATTGATTGGATAAAGTCCAAGGAGAATATCGCGCAACCTTTGACGAAAGGTTTATCCAAAGAGATAGTTAAAAATGCATCGAGGGGGATGGGGCTTAAGCTCATAAATTAAACTTGCCATGAAGGATACTCAACCTTGCTGACTGGAGATCCCAAGATCAAGGTTTCGAATGAGACAACTAATTCGTGGTGGGTAAAGGTAAACACTATCAGAGAATTTCATTCTCTGCCCCTTCCCTATGATGTAGACGTGATAGTGTGACTGCATGTGAAGGATGACTTTTAAGAAGTCTTAATGAGTTCTATAGTTCCAATTTAAGATTGAAGTAGGGTGTAGCAGTAACACTCTTGATGGAAACTCACTTATCTGAATGAGGAAGTGGGGCCGCTTCCTATGAGAATATGATCTTTGATTCTCTAGAGCATTCTGAGAAATAGGATATGTCCAGGGTCAAATTAGACAAAACGTCACGAGCTTGGCAGCATCCTTGGAGATATCATTCGTGGTTGTTATCGCGAATTACATCAAACGCTAGCAGTTCAAGACATAGTTCACTGTCTCTAGCAAGTAATTCCGGTAATATCTCACTAAGCAAAGGTTCAAGACCTCATGGACACCTCTGCCTAAAATGGTATTTCCTACGCTTTTTTATGTGATTTTCGTTTTAATGGTTTTGGTATTACTGGAACTTAGGACCTAAGGGTCACTAAGGGTTCACTAGTTCATGCTTTTTTCACTTTGGTGAAAGGAACCTTTAGTCTCACTTGTGAGGAACTAAAGATGAAAGCTCTCTATACTATATGATTTTTGCAATCCATAGTATGACCCTGGGGTCAACACACTATTGTGTAAGGGAGAGGACGTAGAAAGGACTAGTATGGTTTCAACACTTGCACGATCCGTATATATGTTCAGTATGTTTGGGTCGTGAGATTGGGATGTTGATTTACCAAGATCTATCTGTACTTTCATGTTTTATTGAGGTTTTCATTCATGTGGGGGATTGTTGGAAACAATATTAATTAATTATTGTTTTAAGGTTTTTAACTAAATAAATTTAATTTTGTTTTCTTTGTGAATGAAACTTATTAGTCCCACATTGTGGAGTTTCCGTTTTTTTAGTAGTTTTAAGAGATTATATAAATCTTTTAGTCCCACATCGGGGAGTTCCTCTTCTTAAGTTGTTTTTGTCAATTATATAAACAAATTCACTATTTTTGTAAAATCTATGGGAAAGGGTTGCTCTATATTTTAGAGGGACCCCTAAAGGGAAAATATTTTATAGCGTTTCTTAAGCGTTCGCGATTTTCCTTAACGGTTTTTCCGGAGTTTCCAAGCTCAAGTTTGAGCATCTACTACATATGCTAGTAGTAGGTGTATTAGGGTGTTTTATCCTGGAGATATCCGTCCAATGAGGGTATAACATCACTCTTGAGTGTAGCGGGGCGCTAATGTCTTAAGGGCAACGTGTTGAACACGTGACTCACTCTGTTTTTCCACAGTTTTGCCTTGTTGTTGTTGCGGGGATTTGGGGAGCTCATCTGTTTCATAAAATCGATCACTTCCACTATAAAGGAGATAAGTATCAATAACTTTTGCTTATTTGATTTTTTCCTTGTTTTTGATTATTGCACCCAACATTGTACAGGCCAGCCGGAAAGCCAATTTTTATGGCCCCTTAACTAATATCTGTAGGCATCAGCTCCTTCATATACCCGATTTAAAAATACTGAATTAACCAGTAAAATTTTACTATAGTGATGTTCATAAACAAAAAATCGCAAAGTACCCAACATGAAGACAATTTAGAATTTTTTTCTTAAGTTCCCAAAACTAAATATGATTTTAGATACGTTTGTCTTGCGAAACCAACCAAAAAATATGTAACTGAATAATCCATGACTCCTAAATTTATAGAAACTATGAACTGCATGACTTTCTCTTTAGTTCTTTTTGATAGCAAGCATCTGCCTTCCGTCGTCGGTAATGAACGTCGGCTTGGATGGAAGCATATCAATGATACCAGCATCATCATTCTTCAAGAACCTAGGCTTCTCTCTCGGAGGAATCTTACTTCCATTCAAATAGCTAAATCATGTAGCCCATATAAGAATATATGGATTAGCGACCATGGGCAATAGTATAAACCTCAAACTAAATATATGAAAAGAATATTACCCAACTATGACCAGTAAGATCAATATTAAGATCAATTTCGTTTGGTTGGTGTCGGATATCAGCATTTTCAGGTTGATGACTGCTTATTTCAGTGAAACTTCCTTTGTTTGATGCTGGAATATATATGCGTAGTTAGCAGGTATAATACTAAACAAAAAGAGGTTGATTATAAAAAATGATTGAATAATAACTATGCACATACATTTTTTTTCTTTTCTTTTGTTCTTGTCTTGAGAGTTGGTATTAACCAATGCAACTGATTTGTTCTTTTTCCTTTTTCTCGGTTGTTTATCTTGAGAGTTGGCGATCTCCAATTCAACTGCTGGCAACCTGCATGTATAAAAAAAGAGTTAATGTTTTACATAGTGATTACTAATTCTAATAACTTAATTTATTACAGTACCTTGGTGAACTTCCTGATCCTCTTTTTCCCTTTGTTTCCTTGTTCTTTGGTTTCCTATTGAGCGCATCAACCCATGACTTCCTTCTACCAGGTTTTCCTTTACGCTTTACAATTAGTGGTTCTTTCAATGGTCTTCGAAAGTTTGGTCGGTTTTCTACAATTTCTTCTTGTCTTGTAATATCCTCATACTGTGTAACGTCAGGTTGTCCATCTGGGTTTACTTGGGAGGATTTTATAGCTTCCTCGATTTCTTTTAAAGCTTTATGTAACGCTTGTACTGCCACGTTGTACACCGAGATTGATGTCGAACCTTTAACTGCAATATTGATCGCATCTTGACAAAGTTTATTGTATCTAACTGTAACCATATCCTGACAATCAACTACAATTTCTTCACCTTGGTCAAACACCACCGGTCCAAATTTAGCATCTTTGGTCCACCGTTTTAGAACATGTTGAGTTGGAAGATTTTGAACATTCTCGACTACGAAAACCTTTAAGATGTGTCTGCACAAATAACCAGCAAACTCGTACAGTAGACAACTGCATTGAGCACTCTTGTTAAAAGAGTCAAATATCACTGTCCGGTGTTTATGCGCATATCCAACTCTAGATACCTGATAAGTAGACAATGTTCCACTTTTGTTCACTCTTTCATGAGAATAAGAAAAACATTCAGTTAACTGTTCTTGGAATTTAGTAAAAATTATCTTTGTGTACACCAAAGTTGCGTCCTCCTCAATACACATTCGAAATCTCAAAACTGGTTTTGTATATATTGTTTCATAATCCATATTGTTCTTTGCCTCTCTTCTTGCAACTACTGCTCTTACATACTGCCGGACAAATTCACACAAAGGCATATCTCTTCTTAAAAATCCATCAAAATAAGAGTTTATACTCTCACTTCGCTGTGTTGTATACATATCAGCACAAAATACATTACGCGTGTACACTGATGCCCAATGTTCGCGTTTGTTGTACAATGTTGATAACCATTTATTTTTATCTAAATTGTGATTTTTAAGCATTGTAGCCCAACCTAGCTCAAACTGTTCAACCGTTTCATATCCATATAAACAATTATTGAACTCCGAAACGAATTCTTTGCTCACATTGGACAAATTTTTCATAGCATTTCTACATATATGCCATAAGCAATATCTATGACGCGTACCTGGTAGAACATGTGCAATAGCACCTCCAATAGCTGATTCTTGATCTGTAAGAATAACTTTGGGTGCTTTGCCGTGCATTGCCCTCATCCATGTTTTCATTACCCACTCAAATGAATCCTCACTTTCATAATAGAGCAAAGCTCCACCAAACAATACAGTTTGATAATGATGATTAACTCCCACAATAGGAACAAATGGCATATCGTACTTGTTTGTACTGTAGGTAGGATCAAAGCAAACTACGTCGCCAAAATAGTAATAATCCATCCGTGATTTAGCATCCGCCCAAAAAAAATTGGTCATTTGGCCTTCAGAATCAACTTGGATTGAATAAAAAAATGACGGATTCTCCATTTGTTGCTATTGAAAGTAATCAAGTACAGCTTGTGCATCTCCATGTTTTAGCTCTAATTGTCGTTTCATACTTAAATAATTTCTTCCGTCCTTTGCAAGAAATCCAATATTCCTAATTCCACCCGATTCAACTGCCAAGTAATTCATCATTTGATTTGTTTTGACACCTGCTGGACGCATGTTCACAATAACTTGTTTATGGCTGCTCTTTATGACTCTCAATGACCGCATGTTATGCCTTTTACTCGGAGACACAAGTTTATGACTATGTTCTTCTGTAACACTAGTTACAACCCATTTACCATTTTTCTTCGTTATAACCATATCAGCATTACAATTTTCCCTTGTATCAGCTTGGTTCCTTTTCCTTTCTTCAACCGGCTTAGCTCTACGATCCCGTACCCCTTGACGACTACAACAAAATATACGCCGTATGACTTCGAAAGGCTCAACTCTAGACTTGTTAGTGGTCTGCCGACGAATACTAAATCCAATATTACCTGCATAACAGTTGTAGAAATCATAGGCTTCATCTTGTGATTCAAATTCTTTACCGATAAATGGGCGAATACTGTTGATCTCTTCTTCCGATAATTCTTTTGTGTTATTTGGTGGAACTATTTCATCATCAAGCTCGTCATTTTTTTCTCCATTAACTGGAATAATGTTCTCATTGTTTCCCATACAGTTACGTGTGTCTTCTTTATAAATATCTTCCTCTTCATACAAAACTTCATAGATCTCTTGAAAATCTGTATATTATCATTGAGTTAATTATGGAACATTACTGAGTATAACAAGTACAAATCAAATTAGTAAAAATATTTATTAAGTGAATTACTGATTAATTATTATTTAAACACAAACCCTAATTTATATATTACAAAAATAATTAGGGTTTTGGTTTTTACAATCCCGTAGGATTAAAAGCTTAATAACCCAATTACTAAAACGATAAAAAAAAGAAAAAAAATTAATCAGATGAAACCACAAGACTAAGAAGTTTCTTTGAACTTATATACCTTTATGTTGACTTGATTCTTCCAAACTATTGTGAGTGTTCCATTCACTAAAACCAAAATCATCTAATAAACTAAGATCAAACTGGTTTTTTAAATTTCGTCGAGGATTCATTGCTACAAACCCATCAACAAAAGATATCAGAAGAAGAATACGAGTTTTTGATCACAGAGAAGATGAGTATTCTCTTAAGAAACTTTTGGTATTCTTAATCTTAACAATTAACAGTATTAAGTCTTTTGATGAGAATGGTTTTGATTTTATTTAATATGACAAGGGACCTACTTCTAATAACCTAAGTTTTGCCAATTATATTTAAGTTGAAAACTAAACTGATTTTAATCCAACGACATTGGGTTATGATCGGACGACGGATAACGCGTTTGTTTGTGGAGCAGTCCCACGCAGCTGCGTGGGACAGCACTGCTCATCCATGTTTGTACAGCGAAGTGATATACACCATTAAAAAATCCGATTGTCCGATTTTACGTTCGGGAGTTAAAGTTGTTAGAGGAGAGAAGATACAGGTTTCTGTTTGTATTTCTTTTGGGGTATAAAAATTTATAAGGTCGGATGGGGTAGATAATTTGTTGGGTATGTAGATAAAGGGGTACCATTAGCATTTCTAGGGGTATACACAAGAACACCCTTGCAAGAAAACACTCGACCACAAAAGCCGAAAAATTTGAATTGTTGGGGTTTTGATATTTGCGATCAAAAGTTTACCCAGATCAATAACATATACTAGTTGAAAATGTTTTCAAACCAAACCACCAATTTCTAACTACAGATGCCAGCAGGCTGCCTCTTGGATTTCGTTCATAAGCGCATTCCATATACTACAAAATTTACTGCACAATTTATTGTAAGAATTCAAGCCTGGGACTCACGAAAGCCGAGAAACTGCTCGATAAAATTTTGATTGAATTCTCCTAATTAGAGACAAAACAATTCTATTCGGTTGAGTTAAATGATTATTTCCCAACTGAAGGTAGGCAAAAAGAAAACATAAAGAATCATTAAATTCAAGTATAGGGTGCATCATAAAGAGAACTGATTCTTGTTCTTTCTCCTTGTCAGTATAGATAGTACTAGTACTCGAGAATATACTCACTACGTATAAAACTACTAGATATTGATGCTGCTAAGCACAAACACACATCTTCAACCTCAAACACAGAAATAGTATTTTGTTTCACCAACCCTAAGACGAACAACACCCACCCCTCTTCACTGCAGACGCGTCGTCTTTAACGTTTATTCTCTCTCCTTTAATCGGCACATTAGAAGTAGCTCCCTCATCTCCTGTTTCAACTGACTTTTTGCTCACGATATGGTGAATCTGTGTCAGGACTTCAGCAAATGCATTCTCCACATTTGTTGCCTCCAGTGCAGAGGTTTCCATGAAGTACAGGGACTCCCTCTCAGCAAAGGATGTACCATCCTCACTTGAGACGGCCACAAGGTGACGCAGATCAGCTTTGTTGCCTATGAGCATTACAACAATGTTAGGGTCAGTGTGTTCTCTCAGCTCCTTTAACCACCTCTCGATGTTTTCAAAAGTAACGTGTCTAGTGACATCATAAACAAGCATTGCACCAACAGCTCCTCGGTAGTAAGCACTGGTAATGGCACGGTACCTGTGTAAAATAAAAATTGGGCAAGTTTTAAGAATCAGGAGTTTGTGGCCTGCATTTACATATCTGAACACAAGCTCCAAAGGAGACAATACTGTATCCCGGCAGAAAATGGAGAATACAAAAAAGTGGAGAAAAACCTAAGCAAATAATTGGATACCCAAAACTTAACTTGTTCTCTAGCTGTGGCGCTGTACTAATATGTGGTGAGTGAAATGTAAAAAATAAATAAATAGAGTCACAGAGCCAATAGGTCGCAGTTACATGACACATTCACATCAATTAACCTCATATTGACAGTTCCAAAGAACATCTCAGACAAGTTGATTCACTAAGCGAATAGTCTAACTTAAATTCATGGAGATCAAAAGTGTGATTGTGAAACCACCATCTGTTTTGGACTTCCCATGTCATGGGTGATCGGTGATAGGTCACACTGGGTCAGAATTCTACTAAATCTGTTGACTGATTACACTGTTAAACATTTACCATCCCATGGGAAGTCTTAAAAGGGTTTACGTAGTGGCCCTCGTGATCTTTCAGACTGGACTCTAACTGGAGATGCATAAAACCATAAAACAAAATGCCACTTCTTTGGCCATTTTCATACAAACACTGAGTTACCTAATCCCCATATCAACTTATTTGTTCACCAATACACCTACGGTCATGCTCAATTACCTCTGATTTTGGTATCTGATAGGTTTAGTACTGATCATAATATAAAAATATAACCAAATATACTGACCAAGAGTTTTGAGAGAGAGATTTCAAATTTAATGATACAAAAACATATCCAGCATAAATTGCATGCACAGAAAATGAACACAATTTTGAGAGAAAGATAATGATGTGAAACATATCCAGCATAAATTGCATGCAGAGAAAGTGAACACAATTTTTGTTTATCGTTCCCTTCACTGTTTCTGGAAAAAATTTAGCGTATAGAATATCTTCTTCATTTCTCGAAACATAACAAACAAAGTAATCTTTATGTAAGTTTAGACACTCATTCATGTCTCTATGTTGCATCCTTCTTACTATACCTAAAGTATAATTTTAATATGCAGATAACAAGTACCTGACAGAGACCTTTCTCTCATCTGTGTAGAGAATATAAACAATACCAAAATTTTCTAAAACCAATCTGTTTACTTATCTCTCCGAAGTTAACCTATCTGTTTACTTATCTATCCGAAGTTATGCCTATTAGTATTTATTCAACTACAAAAGAATCATGGAAATGCTTTTTAACTACAAAGATAGCAACAAGGAGAGGCATTCATTTGATAACTTAAATCTAGGTAATGAAAACCTAACACTGCAATCAAAAACCCCACATTGCAATCAAACTAATGTTTAATTCAGTAATGGGGATGAGGAAGTTCAGGATCCCAGAAACCTATGCAAATTCCTCAGTCACAATACAACGTGTAAGAAACTTCTAGACCTCAAGAAAACAAGCAGCCGACAATCGACTCAATCATACTGCACAATGAAGTAGCTTCCCAACAATGAAGCTTATTATATCTCATTCTATTAGCAAAAAAAACTTCAAAGCATCATTCTTATCAAGCACCAAAATATTCAGGACTCATTCACAAGCTTATTTGACAAAACCCTAAAGTATGATCTATCAAGAGCAGAATTGTGGTGAAGCAATCGTATAGTAGCCCCTGTGAATCCAGTGCTTTCCCTCACATTCTCAACCACACGAAACGAAATTCAAACCGAATACTAGAATATACCGAAATCACAAGTCCCGGAGTTTCCAAACGAAATCCAAACCTAATACTAGAATATACAGATCAATCAGAAATCTAAAACATCAAAAAAAAAAATATAAATAAATAAATGAAGGATTACCTCTCCTGACCAGCAGTATCCCAAATCTGAGCTTTAATAACTTTGCCATCAACATTTAAACTTCTAGTAGCAAATTCAACACCAATTGTAGACTTGGATTCAAGACTAAACTCATTCCTTGTAAACCTAGATAGCAAATTAGTTTTACCAACTCCTGAATCACCAATTAAAACCACTTTGAATAGATAATCATAATCATCTTCAGCTCTATATGTTGCCATTCTTTTTTTCTTTTCTTCCTTTTCCTCTGCAAAATCTACAACTTTTAGAAAAGCTAAATAAAATAAAATGTAGGCTACAGAACTTCTAATCTCTTTCTCTATCTCTATCAAATAAAACCGTGTGAGATGTTTGCAGAGAAGATGAGTTGTTTTTGTGCTGGATTTGGGTGGACTTCTTTTTTAAGAAAATAAAGGAGTCTTTTTGAAATGGAAGAGACTACTAATGTCGGCCTGGCTGGACTCTATAGGGCCGAAATTAGGACTAGGAGGATGAACTTATGCGTGAAAATACGTAACTAGCCACTAATTAGTCTTGATGACTTAACATAAAGGTGAGGAAGGTGTGGATTCGCTGGAGGTTATGTTAGTCATTTTCAATGTGATTAAAAATGGTAGATGAAGTTGGTTATGGAAGGTGATAAGAATTAACTTTTCAGGAGGTTGACATTTAGGTCTGAAATCGGTAAAAAGCTAAATATGGGTTTAAACTTGCCCGGAAAAAATGGGTGGGGGCTTATGAATTTAGTCCCATCCCAAGACAATTATATGGGGTGTCTAAAATAGGTGAAATAACCAATTGCCCTCAACGCGTAATTGAAGATCTAATGTGCGTCATTTTGGAATGAATTTGGGAGATAAGTATTTATGGGTGAAAACTGTTTCTGCTGGTTTTGGTAAATTTGGGTGTGTGTGGATGAGAAACGAATCTAAACCCTAAACAAATGCACTGCACGGGAGTGCTTTGGATTCGAGAGATCAATCTATACAATTCTGGCCTAAACCAAGAAATGGTCGTTCCAGACTTGCTTCGGTCACAAAGTGAAGGAGATGGGGTTGATCTTAGGGAAGGAAGCGAAGAAGATGTTGAGATTGTGAAGGTGTTGGATGTTTATGACTTGTATTAGAATGATGAACTGGCTTGCACAGCATAAGCTATCAGTTCTGAGTGTTTTCTGAATACTATGACAACACTTGGTTTCTCTCCGTCTGTGTTGTTTAGAAATAGGTGAAGGACCTATTTATACAAGTCATTGAGCGCGATCCTCATCTCGTAGGAAGTGGAGGAGGTGAAGTGATGGAGCAGTGGGGTCGTGTAGGAGTGGTGATTGTCACACGATTACACCTTTGCCCACTTCCCTCATCACTGTTAACCGTCCACCTTTTCCTGACACGTTCTTGTAATGGCGCGTTGCACGCTGCACGCTGTAAACCGCCAGACCAATACCCCAGTAAGTATCCCCCAGTTTGTGACATGCTTGATGTCTCGAACGAGCGGATCGTGGGACCCACCGCGGGAAATAGCATATGGTGCTAAGTTATTTAAGGAGTTGGTATTCGTGAAATATCGTGTATGCATGCATCGAAAACAATCAATATGTATGAAGCATCGCTGTTTTAAAGCTTAACCGAATAAGTCGCGGATTAAGCGTCTTAAAATAGCATCACGTCCGACCATCTTCAAGTGATCGTTTGGAGGCCGCACGGGCGAGCACCCCCTGGTCGATCACTCCCTGTGAAAGAGTGGAGGACGATGATCACCGAGGTGCTTCATTGGTCGTCTAGCTTTTAACCTGGGTTGTCCGTCCAAGCTGGAAAAGTTGGACGGATGAGATGGTTTACGGCATATATCTACGACTGTTGATGGAATTTTAGGGTTTTTAAGAGGTGCGTAAGCATCCCTCTTTGGCTTGATCGAATTCAAGCATGGGCATTACTTTTGGTGGGACCGATCGGTCACGCATGGAGGCGGTCCGTTGTCGTGCACGTCTATACCTCTCAGTCCCACGAAGGCTTGATCTAGGCCACTCAAATTGACTGGCAAAGATGAGTGGTCGTGATCGATTTGCGACAGAAATCCATTGCCGCAAAGGATTTGGAAGCCGCGTGACATGCCACTTTCGGGCGTGCATTTCGAGATGCTCGGCCATGGTTCGCCTAGGCCGGCCGGTCACACGCACAGATGGGCCCACGGTGATCACGTCGACATCCTTGGGACCTCTTGAGTTTATATCTACACCCTCCGTTTAGGCTGGCGAAGATGGATGGACGCGACCGAAGTACGACAAATATGCATCGCCGCAAACCCTAATTAGGGTTTTTAAACGGTCACGTACGCGTGACTTTGGCCAAGCGGTTTGGCAAACCACGCTTCTCCTTTGGGAGGACCGACCGTGTGGGTCCCACGTTGGGCTGACAGTGAACATATGTGCACCTTCCTGATGGTCCTAGGTACGATCTAAGCCATCCAAATATGCTGGCTAAGTTGAATAGTTGTGATCGTTTTAAGACACTAGTGGAATTTCCGCGATCTTTCAAAGCATCACGCCAGCCATGCTTCGATCAAACGTTCATTGCTCCATGGCTTTGTCATGAGAAAACCGATCGGGTTGGTGAGGAGTGGTCCCGCCAACGTGTGCGTTGACGCTTCTCTGATCATTCATGGGATGATCTAATCCGTCCAACCACGCTTGCGAAGTTGGACAGTTGCGATGGTTTTAGACTGCCCTGGACAGTCTACGTTCGATCGGACCTCTACAAAGCAGCACGGTCACCCTATTTAGGGTTGGCGTTTGACGTTGCTGGGAGGTGTTCGTGTGATGTTCGACTGGCTAGGGCACAAGTAGGCACACCGGTGGTCATCACGTCAATCGCCCATTCTTGCCAAGTTTTGGCTAGGCTTGTTAAATTGCGCGTCCAACTTGTGTGGCTGCGATCGTTTCTGAGACTGATATAGATTGTCCAGATTTTCCTTAAGGAAATTAAATACGTTCGATCGAGCTGAGAGCGCATTGATTCGTAATTCTCTTTTGTGAGAGAGTGATGTAGCATGTACGGGTATTTCGTACATGTCTCAAAATTTGTACTTGGAGATTCATGTTACTCTGCTGAGAGTGAACACTCAGTCGTCATGTCATGCTAACAATGAGAGTTCGGCGAGGAACAGCACAGGAAATACTAGGAAAATCATGCATCAATTAATAATGCTAAATTCACAGAATATTTGGGAATGTTGTTACATGCACCATTATGGGTGAATTTTGTATATTTATTGAATTGCTTCAAATAAATCAAGTGAAGAGGTACTCATAACTTATCAAAGGGCTTTACCCTTTGCAGGATGTCAGCACATTAAATACTGGTTTTACAATTTTAGCTCTGAACTAAAATCCACCATCAACATTAAGTCCCCTGCCTAGCACGTAATGGTTTCATTATTGCGGGGTATGCATTAGATGGTGACAGTAAAATAAATTCACATGAAAGGTTTCAGTTCGTGTTACCCGGATGTAACCTGGTCCGTTTCTTGGACTGGATGCATTTCTTCTTATCGCATGGTAGCTGCCTTCAAATATCCAGGTTTGCTAAGCATCCACTGATTGCTATCCCGCATCTGTAGCCTCTATACACGGCAAGTAGAGACTCTTTTTCTTCCCGGGATCCCGTTAACTTGCGAAATATAAAGAAGGCTCTGAGACTCCTCCCATCGTAGAAATGCTTCCTTCTCTATTCCAGGTATTTCTTCAGGCTTATTATACGACTTGATCTTCTGATTAATCATGATTTTTTTATATATGTTGATATAATCATAATCTCTTCCTGCAGAATCTCATGGAGGCTGCTGGTGATGACTATTCTGGTACTTCTCCGGAAAGAAGCTTCGAAGTCAACAAACCTGAGGCTGATGCGTTTGAGGAGGTGATGGCTAAAATCGATCTTCCACTTCGCGAGGCTGGTTATGCTATACAGGGCATGTCGATTATGCATCTTCGCATCGCTCGAAAGCGCACTCAAACTCATTTGGCTTCAATCGACAGGGAGGAAAAATGGAGATATGATGAAGCGTCGCAATCACCAGTAAGCGCGAGAGCTGAGAGGTTTGCGGCACAGCTGAAAAGGCGAATAGTTGAACATGAACGCCCTCCGAGTGAAGATAAGTGTGATTATACGATCCACGATGGCGTGATAATCCTCGATTCTGATACGAATGAACCCGAGCGCCCAAAGGTTGTCAGCACAATCTCCACGGCTACATTTCCCCTAGAGGAAGATATGGAAGTTGTTCCTACTAAGGATGTTAAAGCGGAGAACGTTGTTAACGTCCCAGAAACATCCGAAAGGGAAGTTGAGGCAGACCTAAAGGAAGAAGCAGTGGCGCCCTATGACGACGGTGTTGAAGTAGACTCCGGTGAAGACACGATTTATTTCCTTGATGAATAAATCTCCCTGTTCCTTTTCTTCTCTTTTTTTTTGGACGAGTACTTTCTCGTAATTTGTGAACACTTCCTCCTTGTACTCAGTAGCGGCTGAGTTCAAGGTCTTCTTCTTTTTTGCTTGCTTGTTTGAACAAGGGTTTCATATTGTTTTGAGATAAATCTTCCAATATGGTTATATCAGAACCTTCTCAGGCAATGATCCGCCTTCATGTGATCGCATGTTATTCTTGTGATGAAAAAATAATGCCATAATGAAACACCACGAACCTGTCCGTGCTCCTGCGTGAGGTTTTCCTGATTCTGTTGGAGTAGACTGCTCGAAACGCTTTCCTCTTTTCTTCTGCACATATTCTATTCTTCCAACGTTTTCCAATGGATAGGAGATGTTTCTTTTAGGGTATTCTTTCTAGTTTAATCTGGTGGGTAGTGACAGTTTAGGCTGACTTTTGTGTCACGTTTAAGGGGTAAAGAAATTCCTAAAAGTAAATAACACTTTGATTAATTTGGAAATTTAAACCATAATTATGAATGCAAGCGGTGCAATCATTTTGGAGGCATTACAAATATTGCATGAAAGAGGAAATTGCTGGAAGAAATACTAAAGAAAACGCTGGAGGAAAAGATAGCACAACGCTTTAGGTATGGAGAACGTTGGAGGAAGTGGTAGCACAACGTCTTAGGTACTGTAGGGTTCGAGCCATCGTGAGTGAATCGTCACGCCTTGCAGTTTGTCGGCATTGATGAGCTTGCAGTAACCGCCTAAGATAACATCTGCCACTAGGTATGGCTTATCTCCCCTTTCTGTAGGTGAATCAGAGTGAGCGGTCATTTTCACTGTCACATCTCCAACTTGAAACGCGGTCCCCTTTGTTACCAAATATCCAATTTGAAATGGGTTTGGGAGTTGCGCACCTACTTGGTCCTTGGATTCGTCATCTTTAATCGAGACAGCTTTTAAACTTTTGACAAAGCGTTTGAAAGCACCAGCATCCCATTCACATCTCCTAGTGGCGGTTGGGTTGTTAATTGGAGCGAGTCCCCAAGACTTATCAGAAGGAGGAGTGACTGGTTGTAAAAAGGGTTGTTCGATAAGACTTACTTGAGTCCGGAATCTCCTAACATATGCTGGCGAGCTCTCTCCAGGTAATTGCGTCATATTTGTGAGTGATTGATACGGAAAATAGTCTTCGGGATTGGATGGCTTGTTGGAGATCCATTAAGGTATTGAAATCGGCAAAGGACGTACTCCCAGCGTTGCCTTGTTGTCGTGTACCCATGGGCGTCCCAGGACCATATCATAATTCGGTTATTCTTTGACTATGTAGAATTTTGCATGTGTCAGGGCATCACCCACTTTAACTTCAAGATCAACGTATCCATAGGCATCTCTAAATTCTCCCTCTGAATTCTTGATTACGGTTGAGCTGCGAATAACTTCTTGTTTCGAAATATTTGCTGCTTTCAAGGTCTTGACAGTAATGATGTTGAATTCAGAGGCCGCATCAATCAATGTGCTATGGAACTCGACATCCTTCAAACGAGTGACGATCAAGAGTTCCCAGTTCCTCTTGCTAGTTGCATCTTCCAGGAAAGACTGAGGTTTCGAAATTGCTTCCTCTTCTGAACACAAACGCATGTCTGACACAATGCGGTTGAGGGCTGCAAATATATCTTGAGGTTGTGCCTTGGATAAATACAAGATTTCACATAAATACTCCATCGTAGACTGTACAGTCTTGCGAACAGAATCCCCAGAAATCATGCAGCTCTTGATAGGAAAAGAATTTCTATGAACACCTTCGTCTCCTAACTGAAGCTCTCCTGCCTCTATATTTTCTCTGAAAATGTGCTTCAATTTGTTGCAATCCTTGGTCGGGTGATGGACGAACCTATGGTAACGGCAATATTTGGGATTTTCCATCTCTTCCTCGGTCGGCGGACGTCTGAGAGGGGGGAGTTTGATCGCGTTATCTTGAATACACGCCTCCAAGAGTTCTATGACTTCATTCATGGGATATGGGAAGTGTGGAACACATCTTCAGTTTTTTGTATAGGAGTCTTGCCCGCTCACTTTCGAGATGAATTTGTCTGCGCTGGAGCCGCACGCTTGGGTTGTTGTTCCGTTTCTAAAGCTTTCTTTTTTCCTCCTTCGCCTACCACGCTCACAGAACATTGTTATATTGCTTGTTGATGAGACGCCTGCTTCCTCGACTCTCACGTGCATCTTCGTTTCGAACTATTTTGGCTCTTTCCAACAATGTCGGGGCCGTTTTGGTTGAGCACTTAGCGGCTTCATGGAGCTCAGAAAATGTTTGAAAGCCCAGATTTTATAACAAAGCATGGTATATGGGCACCATGCCGTTAATGCATAACTCCACCAACTGGCGTTCGGTGACATTCGGATCATGACAATCTAACGCTTGAATCCTGAATATCTTAACGAAGTCGTTTGGATGCTCGTTGTTTCGTTGAAAGATTCTCCCCAAGTCTGAAAAGGTGATCTGCTCAGACACGAAGAAATACTTCATGTAGAAATCACTTACCATCTCACTCTAATTGGGTATCCTGTTAGGTGCGATGTTGTTGTACCAGGTGTACGCTCTTCCTGTTAGTGATTTTGAGAACTCTTTCAGGCGAAGAACATGATTATATTCGTGTTCCCCTAAATATTCCAAAAACCGAGAGATGTGTTCACGAGCGTTACCAGTACCATCATAAAGGGAGAACTGAGGAGAGGTGTATCCTCTTGGAAGAGGAACTCGTTGTACATCTTGAGGGTATGGAGGTTGATGTTGGTGCATGTCCATTGGATATCCTTTGCCCCGGTTTTAGAGGAGTCGCTCCAGGTCCTCACGCGTAATGAAGTCGGATGGTTGGTCCCTTTCCTTTGGACGTTCAGGAGCAGCACGAGCTTCTTCCTCCATGCAGGCCCGCGCCGTTGAAGTGCCTTCTCCGGGTGTATTGACTGCGCTACTTGTTGGCTTCAGGGGTTGTCGTGACTCTCGTGGAAATCGCTCGGTTAATGTCTTGAGAAAAGTGAGTACCTCTTTCTGAGTCGTAGCCATGTCTGTTTGGGCTTGAGCAAGAACTTCTTGTCTTTCCATCGTTGTAATAGAGTTTTGTCCTCCTCTGGATCCCCTAGCTCCTCATCTTGACGGAGGAGTGGTAGTTGCTCTGGTGACGACTGGAGGTGTTACACTTGAAGAAATGTCGGGGTTTGCAGCTGTTATGGCTCTGGTGATAGGAGGTGTCACGCCCAATGGAATATCTCCTGCTCCGCTGGTGTTGGTGGTTGTAGATGCGGGAAAACGATTCGCTGGTTTTTAAGGAATTGAGGAGACGATCGTACGGAGGAGACTCCTCGAACCGAGCAAAATGTTAAACCTCACACAGATGCACCGCTGCAAATGGGGTGCTTTAGATTCGAGAGATCAATCTGTAGTACTCCGGCCTAAATCAAGACAATGATCGTTCCAGAGTAAATTCGGTCGCAAGAGATGATGGGTTGATCTGTAGGAGGGAAGCTGAGAAATGTGTGGAATCAATGGTAATCAAAGATTGTGGGTGTTTGAATTCTGAATATGATAAGCTCTGAATGATTGAAATTGCTCAATTGAGAGTAGTTGCTCAATTGATGAGTTGATGATCTCGTGTTGTCAGTTTGACGTGAGATTGTGATATTGTTGATGCCCCTCATTCAATCATGATTCAGAGACTTATTTATATTGCTGGAATTTTTTAGACACCATGATTCCATGAAGTGTGACAGTTTATGGAATCAAGGAGTGGGGAAGTGGATATCGTGTTTGAAACCAGTTGCTCAACGTGTGGAGACTTGGTCGATTTTCCACCCACTACCTCGTGAATTCCTTCAACTGATTGCACGACTTGCTCACATTCCATCGTGTGTTTGAACACACGTGTCGTAGACCGCCAGACCAAAACCCTAAGTGATATCCCCTCAAGTGACACGATTGACGTCTCGTGGTTTGTTAGTCAATTGATGACTTCGTGGTTTGATGGGACGATGAGTCCATGTAGTCGTTGAGTTGAACATGATGTTCTGAAACTCATGAATTGAACATGTCATGAGATAGAGGTATAGTTCTTACGATGAAGTGAGCAAGTATTGCTCATTCGATGGATCGTTGAATATTGATTGTTGAACCTATTTGAGCAAATATTCATCTGAGCAAGTGTTGCTCATGTGATGAATTGTTGAATATTTGATCGTCTGAGCATGTGTTGCTCATCTGATGGATTATTGGCAGCGTACCAAAAATATTAATTAGAATACTGGTCGTTGAACCGAGCATAATTAAAAAATTAATGACCATGAGGTCGTCGTAAAATTATTAAGGTTGGAATCTGGAATGATGATCCTTGGATTCAGAAACCCTAATTTGATCAATTGATGATCAATTCATGGTTCGTCAGAATTTCAACCATGGGACGAAGGAGGGAGCGACTACATGGGACCGTGGATCAACCATGTAGTGTCCATATGCTCACGTGAGCAAATACGAAGAACTCCTGAAGAGTTGACGATTTGTTGGTGAAAGAATGATTAAATGCTGGCTTAATTATTTATTCAAAAATGCTCGTCTGAGCCTTAGGTGAGAAAACCTAATTAATTATGATGAGGCGAGGGACCAACCATGGAGTCATGAATCCGGCCCTGGGTTGTCCCGTGACCGCCTGACGATCACTTCATGAAAATCCAAAGTGTTTGGAAGAGTTTTGGACCTAATACGAGCAATTGTGCAAATTAGGTCAAAACTGTGAAAATTAATGGGACCGGCTTCCGTGAGCCAAAGAGCCAATCTTGGTCGGTCAAGATAGCGTGCTCGTGTCCCCAAGGCGTCCGCGTCTCAGTCCTGATAATTTTGATATTTTCTGGCGTGCAATTGAGCGTCAATTCGAGAAAATATGCCAAAGTTAGGGTTTCGACGAAACTGAGGAAAATACCATGAGATGATGAAAAATAATTATAAAATAAGGGATGAGGAGGCGTGGGACCGCCGTGGTCAAGGCATGGTCGGCCGGTCGTGACCACGGTCCCGTGGTGCCTTTTCCTTAATTTTATAATATTTTGATGATTTTATGAAAAATTCATGAATTTTGAGAAATTTGATGAATTTAGGGAGTTTCCATGAATTGAAGGAGTTTTCATGAGTTCAGGGAAGCAAAAAATATTAAAATAATAAAAACAAGGGCGTGTGGGACCGTCGAAGGCATGGCCGGACGGCTTGGGCCTGGTCCCACGAGTTTCCCTAATTTTTGTGTATTTTTTATGTATTTTTGATGAATTGGGGGAATTTTTCCTAATTTGAGAGAAACACCATGAAATCAAGGAATTTGATGATTCAAGGAAAACTAATAATAAAATAATAAAACAAAGGGGCGTGTGGGACCGGCTAAGGCATGGCCGTCCGGCCAAGGCCCGGTCCCACAAGTTTTCATAATTTATTTTATATTATTATTATTTGATGATTTGTGCAAAATACCATGAAATCAAGGAGTTTTTTCATGAAATTAGAGAAATAATAATAAAATAATAAGGAACCGTGGGGTGTGGGGTCGGTTGGGACCAAGGCATGGTCGGTTGGCCAACGGTCACGCCCCACACTCCTTTCCTTAATTTTGTATTATTTTTTATGGATTTATGGAAGTACCATGAAACCGAGGAGTTTCCTCGAGACGGAGGAGATTTGATAAAATGAGAGAATTTTCATCAAATCATGGAAAATAATAAAAATGCATTAAAAATATATAAAACTGGCGTGGGATTGACCACGACACGTTCGGTCGGTCGTGTGTCCGCACTCCCAGCACCATGGTCAATATTTTTAATTATTTATTATTTTCTTCCCTATTTTTCATAGGTTCATCGTTTCGTTGTATTTTTTGAAATACTCGTTCGTGTGGTGACTGTTAGTGTATCGTCTTTGAATACACCTTCACCATTTGAATCGGGGCTTACTTAGAGGTAGCTCAGACGCCCGGTTGTTGATTATTTATTACTAATTGTGGAATTCAGTGGAGAATAATTCACAAAACTGAGTAATAAGATGTTTATTATTAATTCATAGGATCAGCTGAGGACTACGAATTCAGAATAATAAAGTGAGCATTACCATTCCATGGGATCGTAGATTCGACTATTGAATCGGAGTAATTAAGATTTATCTATTACCATTTATGAGACCAGTTGTGGATTCGATCATGAAATCGGAGTAATGAGATAATATAGTTATTGCTTATTCTATCAGATCAAGTCGTGGATTCGATCATAGAATCAAAACAATTGTTATTGCCATTCCATGGGACCAGTCGTGGATTCGACCATGGAATAGGAGCAATTGTAATTAGGAATAATTAACTTTGTGGATCTATACTAGCAGACCAAGCTGTCTAGGAGCATTAATTATCCCGATACGAGCTTGTCGGTAAGTCATATCCTTTATATAGTCAGGGTAAACTCGTTGTTTGTTCCTGAAGACGTTATCGCTCTATACTAGCAGAGCAAGCTGTCTAGGAGCCGTCCATCTCGTGATACTATATAGAAATAATCACTGAAAGTATTCAATATTCATGAGATATGTCGTTGTCCAGTCGTGAGACTACATATCTACATGTACTCTGAGAGAAAGTATTCTCCGTTGAGAATTCGATGAGAGACCCGTGTCTCGATACTCTCGTCTGATTGCTGAATCAGAGCTTCGTATAATTATGAGTTTACGATTTTAGCCTTTGTCTAAAATCCACCATCTACGTTAGGTCCCCTGCTTACTGAGGAAAACTGTGTTCCTTAGTCAGCATTAAATGGTGATTTTCCGGCCATAAATAATGATACCAGTAATTGAACTTAGTCGTAAGTTGAGACGTTACCGGATTTAGAGAGCATGAGCAAACCACGACTTGATGAAGGCTTCAATGTCATTATTGGAGCGTTGTTTGATGAGCATAAATTGGTGTTGAACCGCTGGTTTGGATGACGAGTCTGTGGTCGGTTAGGATTCGCGGGTCGGGCCTAATAAGGAAATCCTTAGAAAATTAGGTTTTGGAAATAAAATTGATATAAAAGGGATTAATCCTTTTTTTTTATTATTTACCTCACACACGACCAGCACCTTCATCACCTTCACGCCAGGGAAGGAGAGTTTTCCGCCGGAGCCGATCGCCGCCGACCGTCGCCGCCACCGGCCGACCAGTTTCCGGCCGGCGCCGACCAGGTGAGCGAATTTTTTTTTTTTGATTTTTCTTGTTGTTTACATGAATTTCATGAAGTGATCATGTTAAAATCATATACATGTGTATACAATTGATGTGAGTTTTATGAAAAACCCTAGTTTTTGTAAACGTATGTCCGTTCGATCGTTAGTTTTGTAAACTAACTATAATCCCTGATTTAGGAGATTTTTTTTTTTTAGTATATGAACCTAGGTTCAGTGATAAAACTTAGTTTATGAGCTTTCATGTGTACCAAGGTTCTATCATAAAAGAAGTGAATTTTCATGAAATCGGAATAATCCTTCGTTTTAAAGACAAATAACGATGACACGAAGGAAAATATGTATGATGAACTTGTGTCCAGTGATAAAAAATTTCTTATGAGCTTTCATGTAAATACAAAACTTTATCATATGTATGAGATGTGAGCTTTCACAATATTTTTTGAAATAAACCTTCGTTTTAAAGACAAATAATGACGATACGAAGGAAAAATAGTTGTTTTATATATATATATATATATATATATATATATATGTGTGTGTGCAGCCGTGACATATATTGTGCAAAATATGATGATATATTTTATTTTCATGAGTTTGTTTTCATTAAATAAAATCCTTGAGAGTTTATGTATGCAAGTTGCATGAATTGCTGTTTTTTTCGAAAAATCAAAGCGTGTGTTTTGAGGAACCTTCGAAGATAGAAAATATATTTATGATGAAATGTTTTATTGTTATAAACTTCATAGGTCAGTGGTGTGAATGTTCACATTGAAAATTGTGTCCGTGATTTCATGAAAAATCAGTTTCGGAAATTAAATAAAGTTTCGTTCGTTTTTGCAGTATTCGAAGAGACGAACGATTTTGAGGTGTTAACTCTAGCATTACTATCACTATTGTTAGTGGAAGTATAAAAGGTAAGAGTTAAGAGTTACCATTTTTGCTTGTATTTCCTTGATTTATATATGGACGGCATACTGAAGTAGAATGTAGTGTGAACCTTTACAGCTACTCAGCAAAGATGACCAATTCCCAAGCTGACGACGCCTCGAGGGAAGAG
The DNA here is from genome assembly GCF_003573695.1 of Papaver somniferum. Taxonomy (NCBI): domain Eukaryota; kingdom Viridiplantae; phylum Streptophyta; class Magnoliopsida; order Ranunculales; family Papaveraceae; genus Papaver; species Papaver somniferum. The sequence continues at coordinate 72,458,554 of NC_039360.1, forward strand.
ATGTGCGTTGATGATGGTATCTCCAGAGATGAGACATGCATGGATGAAACTTCCGTTGGGGGAGACGAAGACGAGTCCCTGGGATTAAGAATGTCCCGAACATAGATGATGCATTCTTTGAAAAAGATATTCCAAGAGCTGAGCAACATTTGAAATCCCCAGTGTATCGTCTTTTGATAAATCCCAGAACTGTTACTCGGAAGAAATTGGTGACTCCTAAGACAGTGATTCGATTTTGTCTTGAACGAGTGATTTTCACCTCATCAATCATAGAGTTTAAGCTTTCTCGACGACCTTTGGAGAAATTTGTCGGTTGGGCGAGGCATATGTTGGGTTTTCCTCATGTGAGGACTATGCTTGACCAGGCGCAGATGACGAGAGCTATTCAAGCTTCTGTAGAGTTGTTCATTTATCATGATGCAAGTGGTATTGTGGCTCTGTTTGCTCGTTGGTGCATTCCCACTCACACTTTCATATGTAGATGGGGAGAGTTTACCATTACCTTGGAAGACGTAGCAGCTCTGATGCATCTCCCAATCACGGGCAATCTTCCTGGGGACCTTTCAGATGAGGAGACCGCCGTTTCTCATGTCTTGACAGCTGCAATGGATAAAGCGAATAAGGCTGGTAGTAAAGGATGCTATGCTTCCTGGTTGACACACTGGTTGCCCAAAGACGAGGTTTCTGATAAACCCATCGACGGTATGTTACCCATTGCTGCTTTCTTATGGTTATGGTTGTCCAGAGACGTTTTTGAAGACAGTGGAAACTTGTTGAAGCCTTTTGTGATTCCCTTTGATATTAAGATGGCTCAAGGTGAGCAACTTCCGATAGGTAGTTTATTCTTAGGCTCCTTGTATTACAACCTGGACTCCTTGATTATAGACTCCAGTGTGTCGAACGGCTCTATGAAGATTGAGTGTTATGCCAACACGATGTTTCTTCAAGCTTTGATGTGGGAGCATTTTAAGAATTATGCACCTACTCCACGTAAAGTTCTGCAAGGACCGAATACTGATGCGCGCCATACTTTCCTTGAGAAAGATAATGCTAGGATCATGCATTGGTCCACAAAGCAACCTCGTTCTAAAATACGCTTTATTGATGTGTTAGATGAAGAATATGAGTTCAATTTTCGCCCGTGGGTGTCAGTCCCTGATTATGTTTCTCAGCCGATGACTTTCAATATTGGAGAAAGCACGAGTTTTACGTCTGGTGCGTATCTGAGTGATGGTGAAATATCTTTCATGTTGAGTTGCACCCCTGGTCATTTGCTATAAGTCACGTTTGGAGAGATTTCAGTGGAGGAGTATAACATTGATAGATCAGCTCGACAAATGGGTATGGATCACTGTGTTCCAACCATACGGAGAAGGAATCCATCAGTTGAGCAACTCAGGACTCATTTGGATCACACTCACGTGGATGGGAGTAGCTACTGGTTTCCTGGTTCTGATAGATTCGCCTATGTAACCCCAGGTTATGTAGAATTCTGGGATCAACAACTTGGGCGTTTGCGTGGCTTTGTAAGATTTCCCAGACCTCCATTAAAGGATCTTCCTTCGGCTGAGATGATTTCCAGTCGACCAAGATTGAAGTATCTTTCTGGTGATAAACGAAAGTCGTCTCCAGGATGCTCTCAGGTATGTTTCTTCATATAATCTTCACTAAATTATAAGAATTTTATTCTGATTATATTACTGGATTTTACCACAGGACGGTCGTAATATACGACCTCGAATTGGTGTAGATTTCTCAGAGACTGAGGCGGTTATTCATGGCGGAGAAGGCAGGCATAAAGGTTATAAGTTGTTACCCAATACCGTAAAGTCCCCAGTTGGTGCTTTGGTGAGTTCCCAATATTTCTCACAGTGACTTTCATTGCTATTAACATTAGAATCATGAAGCCAATGTTGTTAAGTTTGTTATAGAATTTTACTCCATCGAGTCTTGAAGGTCTTCAATTTTCTGCTACTGAACAAGCAATCGCTGATTTGAGTGACGAAGAAACTGTAAGTATTTCTTCACATGTTCAAATGTGGTGCTTCATGGATGAAAATATTGATTGTAAAGGACGTGTACAGGAGGATGTCGTCATGGAGATGGAGAATTCTGGAACTCAATCATCCTCTGGGAAGGGGAATGGAGGTAATTCCCAAGATTCGGAGCCGAATGGAAGTGATGTTCCTCTTGTCGTTGATGTGGACAATTCCAACCCCTTGGACACTTTGGAGACTCCTCAAGTAAGTATATATCCTGTATATTCTTCATAGAAGTATAAAAGTGCTGACTTGTGAATGAATGAATGAGAACCCATGTGAATATATGAAAACTTAGTCGAACTTCGTCGTCAGAAAATTCAGAACCCATCGTTTTAGTAAAAACGCTGTAGAATCTTCGTCCGGAGTCGGATTTTGATGATATGCATGTGCAAATTCAAGCTCGGAAAATTTCCAAGCTTTATAAAAGAAGCTTTTTAAGTTTTGAGCACGTTCAGAGCTTGAAAAAGGCGAAATAGTAAACTTCCAGGAGATTTCCAGAACTTTTTCAGATTGCGCATCACTTGATATTTTGGCCACATCTATCCGCTCGTTCATCGGATTGTCATGAAATTTTTACATGTCATAGAGGACATCCATACAAAGAGAATGGCATATGAACCATCCTCAGATTCCTTGTAGATTGCTCCTAGACCGTCTCTTAGTACATGGAAGAGTTCAGTTTCTTCAGACGGACTCATCGTAAAACGTGTTTTCATGACTTTCATGTTATTTGCTCGTGTCTTGAATGTATTATGATGAACTTTGATGATATTTCTTTGCTGGTATACTGTGTTTCATAATCTCCTTTGGCTTCGTGACTCTAACCTCATGTAATCTTCGTATTAGGTGCTAAATGTCGAAGTTGAGGATACTGGGGCCAATGATGACAACTCTAACCCTTCCGAAGTTATTGATGAAGAGACACCCATCTATGCACTTCGAGGCCATGAGAAGGTCGTTGCTGACGTTATGGAAAACCAGATGGTTGTTGCCTCAGTGATAGAAGAAACCGAGATAGCAGCGGAGAATACCGAAGGAACTGTTGCTTTGGTCGTGGAAGCCGCTCCAGTGACTGAGAACCGCATAATAGTGTATGAATATCCAACTGCATGGGTTGCTTTCGATCCTCCCTTTAACACTTCACTCACGTATCATGAACTGGTCGGTGGATTCAGCGTTCCCATTGGATATGCACGCTTGTATGAGACGATATGGAAGAAGTTTGGACACATGATTCGTTGATAGGAACCCTGGGCGTGCTTATGCTTTAACCATGCAAGTAGGCGTTATCTTGCGTGTCGTGAGTGATATGCATACGAGATCCAGGAATACCGTGATTCCAGATATACTCCTTTCCAAACGATGCTGTGAAGGAGAAGGAGGACAAGATTGCCAAGCTGACCGAGGAGTTGAACAAGGAAAGGGCGGCTTTGCAAATCTTGAAGGATGTTGATGAGCGAAAGCCTTTTCTTGCTGATCTCTTGAACTTCTGAACTTCTGAGAGATGTGAGGTTTATACTTGGGTTTGATATTTAGATGGTTTTGGATTGACTGATGGTTAAGGATTTTCTTGTAGATTTGATAGAGATTTTCTTTTATGAAATATGAACTGAATTTTGATAAATTGCTGAATTCAAATACTGATTGCAAGTATTGAAAATGTTTTGGAGGAATTTAAATACAAATGAAAGAAAATCCTAAATGTTAAATCCCAGCACCATGAGTGCTTCAAACGCCCAATACCTTAAATGTCCAATAATTTCAGATAAACGCCTTGAGCCAATTTTCGTGAATTACTGGTAGGGTTCTGCCATCTGTGTTGGTCAATTTGTAGTATCCTCCGGCCACGGACTCAGCGACCATGAATGGTCCTTACCAATTGGAGTTCCTTGTAGAATGAAGACCGCGCTGAACTGCTTTGAGAAACAGGTCCCCTTCATGAAACTTGTTGGGCTTGGTCGATCGTGCCTTGAATATCTTCCGCTGATTCGGAATTCCCTGTTTGATGGAATTCCACGATTGTGGCCTGTATGGACACTCGCGCGGAAGAGAGTATCCAGCATAGTGTTGATCATGCTTAGCCAAGTCTTCAGCAATAAACCTCTCGATGGAGTGACCGATTTGAAGAAGTTATGAACCCAACCATTGAGTGTAATATTGCGGAGGTGAAGTTACCCACTCGTAGATTTTGATGACTGCTAAATTATTCATGGGGAGAAGTCCCTGGACCATAGTAGCATATTTGAACATTGGTAATATTGGAGCAAGAGAAGGAATAAGACTTTCCTGAGCTCGAAACCTTCTGACAAAGGTGTGCGGATTTTCTCCAAGTTCTTGCGTAAGCCCTATCAGAGTTGTTACTTCTTCCAGATGCTCAAACGGTGGTGCGTCCTCTGCTTCGTCTTCCGACTCGGAATCCTTGTCGATGACAGGATATGTTGAAGGCATCGTTGTCCTTTCAGCATGAATCCAAGTTCTCCCAAGGACCATGTCGTATCCAGGGTCTTCCCGGATTATGAAAAACTTGGCCTTAGTGCAGATCAGTCTTTCCATAACTTTGAGAGTGATGAAGCCGTATGCGTTTCTGGAGATTCCTTCGTGGTCCCTGATTGATATGGGAGCGTGGGTGGCTTCCCGTCGAGTAATACCAGAAGCTCTGAGAGTTTTCAAAGGGATGATGTTGACGGCGGTACCAACATCGACGAACGCCCTCTTGAACTCATTTCCTTTAATGTGCACTGTGGTGAGCAGTCCCCAGTCATACATTTATGTGTCGGTGGCTGAAGGTCCGGTGGTGGTCTCTTGGATCAGCGGACGTCTTCCGGACACGATGTGGTTTAGTGCAGCAAACATGTCTTTCCTTTGAGATTTCGAAATATACAACATCTCGCAGACATGTTCGATCAGAGATTGGACCGTTTCCTTGACAGGAGGTTCAGAGATGGTAAAAGTTCTGACTGGGAGGGGTTTTTTGTGCACCCCCTCAGTCCCCAGGTAGAGCTCTCCTGATTCGACCTTTTCTTTGAATATGCGCTTCAAAATTTTGCAATCACTCGTGGGACGGCTGATGTATCTATGGAAGCGACAATACCGAGGATTTTCCATGGCCTCTTCAGTTGGTTCCTTCTTGACATAAGGCAATTTGATTGCGCCGTCTTGAATCCAGGCATCGAGTAGTTCATTAACTTCTTCCATTGAACAGGGAAAATCAGGTGCTTTTGGATCTTCCGTATGCTGAGGAGGAATTTTCGAATTCTTCTTCTTGTGTGTCTTTGAAGGGGTGGAGGAAGTCTGCTTGTGTTGTGGTTATGCTTTTCGCTTACTCCCTTCCGTGACAGCATTTGTTGAAGGTTGCAGGTTATACTGCTTGTTGATCAAATGCCTGCTTCCTCGAGTGTCTTTTGAATCTTCAGTCTTTGTAGACTTTGCTCTTTCCAAAAGAGCGGGTGCAGTGGTTTCCGACCTCTTCGCAGCTTCGTGAAGCTCTGAGAAAGTCTGGAATCGAAGGTTTTCTAGCAAGGCCTTGTAGACCGGGAGCATGCCATTGATGCACAAGTCCACCAATTATTGCTCCGTGACGTTTGGGTCATGACAATCCAGGTCTTGGACTCTGAATCTTTTCACATAATCATTTGGATTTTCAATGACCCTCTGAAACATCTTTCCAAGGTCGGAGAGGGTGACTTGTTCGGACACGAAGAAGTATTTCCTGTAGAATGCGTTAACCATTTCTCCCCAATTGTTGATAGTCCCTGGTGTGATGTTGTTATACCAGGTGTATGCTCTGCCTTTCAGATATTTTGAGAATTCCTTGAGACGAACGACACGATTGTGTTCATGTTCTCCCAGGGATTCGAGAAAACTAGAGACATGTTCCCTAGCATTGCCAGTTCCATCATATAAGGTGAAGGTTGGAGAAACGTAACCTTTGGGGAGTGAAGTCCTCTGCGTAGCGGAAGGATAAGGAGGTTGATGACGATGGACATGCGATGTTTTTTCTTTTCCACGGTTCTCCAAAAGGTGCTCCAGATCCTCGCGAGTGATGAAATTCGATGATCCCTTCGCTGATGAGTTGTCTGCAGCAGTTTCTTGGACTTCGTCGTCTTCTACTATATGGATTGGAATTACTTCAGGACCGTCGTCTGAGGATTTCTCCTTCTCCTTTCCCTTCTCTTGAGTCTTCTCTGACATCTTGTCAGTAAAAGTTTTGAGATAATGACACAGCTCCTTCTGTGTAGCATCCATGTCAGTTTGGTTCTTTGCAAGAGTCTCCTGCGCTTTGATAAGATTAGCAATGGTAGGCGGTGGATCTCCTCTGACTTCTTCAGGGTTTTGTCCGGACAGTGGATGACCTTCGGCGTGAGGAGCAGTAGTGTCACCACCAACAGTGTTAGAGGTCGGAGTTGTCTCTGGGATATTCTGATTGTTGTTGTTGCTAGTGCTAGCACGGTTTTTATTAGGATTCGTAACTGAACCTGACCTGAGATCAACCATCTTGTGAAATTGTTAGATTGAAACCGAGAGATTAATCTCCCACCGTGGTCGCCAATCTGTAGATGGGGAAAAACGATTCGCTGGTTTTTAAGGAATTGAGGAGACGACCGTACGGAGGAGACTCCTCGAACCGAGCTAAATGTTAAACCTCACATAGATGCACCGCTGCAAAGGGGGCGTTTTAGATTCGAGAGATCAATCTGTAGTACTCCGGCCTAAATCAAGACAATGACCGTTCCAGAGTAAATTCGGTCGCAAGAGAGGATGGGTTGATGTGTAGGAGGGAAGCTGAGAAATGTGTGGAATCAATGGTAATCAAAGATTGTGGGTGTGTGAATTCTGAATATGATAAGCTCTGAATGATTGAAATTGCTCAATTGAGAGTAGTTGCTCAATTGATGAGTTGATGATCTCGTGTTGTCAGTTTGACGTGAGATTGATGATACTGTTGATGCCCCTCATTCAATCATGATTCAGAGACTTATTTCTATTGCTAGAATTTTTTAGACACCATGATTCCATGAAGTGTGACAGTTGATGGAATCAAGGAGTGGGGAAGTTGAGATCGTGTTTGAAACTAGTTGATCAACGTGTGGAGACTTGGTCGATTTTCCACCCACTACCTCGTGAATTCCTTCAACTGATTGCACGACTTGCTCACATTCTATCGTGTGTTTGAACACACGTGCCATAGACCGCCAGACCAAAACCCTAAGTGATATCCCTCCAAGTGACACGATTGACGTCTCGTGGTTTGTTAGTCAATTGATGACTTCGTGGTTTGATGGGACGATGAGTCCATGTAGTCGTTGAGTTGAACATGATGTTCTGAAACTCATGAATTGAACATGTCATGAGACAGAGGTATAGTTCTTACGATGAAGTGAGCAAGTATTGCTCATTCGATGGATCGTTGAATATTGATTGTTGAACCAATATTGAGCAAATATTCCTCATTTTAGCAAGTGCTGCTCATGTGATGAATTGTTGAATATTTGATCGTCTGAGCATGTGTTGCTCATCTGATGGATTATTAGCAGCGTACCAAAAATATTAATTAGAATACTGGTCGTTGAACCGAGCATAATTAATAAAATTAATGACCATGAGGCTGTCGTAAAATTATTAAGGTTGGAATCTGGAATGATGATCCTTGGATTCAGAAACCCTAATTTGATCAATTGATGATCAATTCATGGTTCGTCGGAATTTCAACCATGGGACGAAGGAGGGAGCAACTACATGGACCGTGGGTCAACCATGTAGTGTCCATATGCTCACGTGAGCAAATACAAAGAACTCATGAAGAGTTGACGATTTGTTGGTGAAAGAATGATCAAATGCTGATTTAATCATTTATTCGAAAATGCTCGTCTGAGCCTTAGGTGAGAAAACCTAATTAATTATGACGAGGCAAAGGACCGACCATGGAGTCATGAAACCGTCCCTGGGTTGTCACGTGACCGCCTAACGATCACTTCATGAAAATCCAAAGTGTTTGGAAGAGTTTTGGACCTAATACGAGCAATTGTGCAAATTAGGTCAAAACTATGAAAATTGATGGGACCGGCTTCCGTGATCCAAAGATCCAATCTTGGTCGGTCAAGATAGCGTGATCGTGTCCCCAAGGCGTCCTCGTCTCAGTCCTGAGAATTTTGATATTTTCTGGCGTGCAATTGAGCGTCCATTCGAGAAAATATGCCAAAATTAGGGTTTCGACGAAACTGAGGAAAACACCATGAGATGATGAAAAATAATTATAAAATAAGAGATGAGGAGGCGTGGGACCGCCATGGTCAAGGCATGGTCGTCCGGTCATGACCACGTTCCCGTGGTGCCTTTTTCTTAATTTTATAATATTTTGATGATTTTATGAAAAATTCATGAATTTTGAGAAATTTAAGGAGTTTTCATGAGTTCAGGGAAGCAAAAAATATTAAAATAATAAAAACAAGGGTGTTTCGGACCGTGGAAGGCATGGTCGGCCGGCTTGGGCCTGGTCCCACGAGTTTCCCTATTTTTTGTGTATTTTTTATGTATTTTTGATGAATTGAGGGAATTTTTCCTAATTTGAGAGAAATACCATGAAATCAAGGAATTTGATGAATTCAAGGAAAACTAATAATAAAATAATAAAACAAAGGGACCTGTGGGACCGTCTAGGGCATGGACGGCCGGCCGGCCAAGGACCGGTCCCACAAGTTTTCATAATTTATTTTATATTATTATTATTATTTGATGATTTGTGTAAAATACCATGAAATCAAGGAGTTTTTTCATGAAATTAGAGAAATAATAATAAAATAATAAGGAACCGTGGGGTATGGGGCCGGTTGGGACCAAGGCATGGCCGGTTGGACAATGGTCACGCCCCACACTCCTTTCCTTAATTTTGTGTTATTTTTTATGGATTTATGGAAGTACCATGAAACTGAAAAGTTTCCTCGAGACGGGGGATATTTGATAAAATGAGAGAATTTTCATCAAATCATGGAAAATAATAAAAATGCATTAAAAAATATAAAACTGACGTGGGATTGACCACGACACGGTCGGTCGGTCGTGTGTCCGTGCTCCCAGCACCCTGGTCAATATTCTTAATTATTTATTATTTTCTTCCCTATTTTGCATAGGTTCATCGTTTCGTTGTATTTTTGGAAATACTCGTTCGTGTGGTGATTGTTAGTGTATCGTCGTTGAATACACCCTCACCATTTGAATCGGGGCTTACTTAGAGGTAGCTAAGACGCCCAGTTGTTGATTATTTATTACTAATTGTGGAATTCAGTGGAGAATAATTCACAAAACTGAGTAATAAGATGTTTATTATTAATTCATAGGATCATCTGAGGACTACGAATTCAGAATAATAAAGTGAGCATTACCATTCCATGGGATCGTAGATTCGACCATAGAATCGGAATAATTAAGATTTATCTATTACCATTTATGAGACCAGTTGTGGATTCGATCATGAAATCGGAGTAATGAGATAATATAGTTATTGCTTATTCTATGAGATCAAGCCGTGGATTCGATCATAGAATCGGAACAATCGTTATTGCCATTCCATGGGACCAGTCGTGGATTCAACCATGGAATAAGAGCAATTGTAATTGGGAATAATTAACTTTGTGGATCTATACTAGCAGAGCAAGCTGTCTAGAAGCATTAATTATCCCGATACGAGCTTGTCGGTAAGTCATATCCTTTATATAGTCAGGGTAAACTCGTTGTTTGTTCCTGAAGACGTTATCGCTCTATACTAGCAGAGCAAGCTGTCTAGGAGCCGTCCATCTCGTGATACTATATATAAATAATCACTGATAGTATTCAGTATTCATGAGATATGCCGTTGTCCAGTCGTGAGACTACATATCTACATGTACTCTGAGAGAAAGTACTCTCCGTTGAGAATTCGATGAGAGACCCGTGTCTCGATACTCTCGTCTGATTGCTGAATCAGAGCTTCGTATAATTATGAGTTTACGATTTTAGCCTTTGTCGAAAATCCACCACAATTTTAGCCTTTGTCGTGACTCTCGTGGCAATCGCTCGGTTAATGTCTTGAGAAAAGTGAGTACCTCTTTCTGAGTCGTAGCCATGTCTGTTTGGGCTTTATCAAGAACTTCTTGTCTTTCCATCATTGTAATAGAGGTTTGTCCTCCTATGGATCCCCTAGCTCCTCGTCCTGACGGAGGAGTGGTAGTTGCTCTGGTGACGACTGGAGGCGTTACACTTGAAGAAATGTCGGGGTTTGCAGCTACTCTGGCTCTGGTGATAGGAGGTGTCACGCCCAATGGAATATCTCCTGCTCCGCTGGTGTTGGTGGTAGAGGACGTAATTCCACGAGATGCATTAATCGTATTGACGGGCTGTACGGTAACGCCACTGACCGGGATATCGACGCCGAGAGTGTTGTCAGCGGTAGTTCCGTCGGGATTGGTTGCTGATCCAGACCTAAGATCCACCATTTTGAAATCAGTAAAATTGAACTGGGTATTGAAGAAATTTACTTCACAACCGAGAGATTAATCTCCCATTGTGGTCGCCAATTGTTTATGGGTGAAAACTGTTTTTGCTGGTTTTGGTAAATTTGGGTGTGTGTGGATGAGAAACGTATCTAAACCCTAAACAAATGCACAGCACGGGAGTGCTTTTGATTTGAGAGATCAATCTATACAATTCTGGCCTAACCCAAGAAATGGTCGTTCCAGACTTGCTTCGGTCACAAAGTGAAGAAGATGGGGTTGATCTTAGGGACGGAAGCGAAGAAGGTGTTGAGATTGTGAAGGTGTTGGTTGTTTATGACTTGTATCAGAATGAAGAACTGGCTTGCACAATGTAAGCTATCAGTTTTGGGTGTTTTCTGAATACTATGACAACACTTGGTTTCTCTCCGTCTTTGTTGTTTAGAAATAGGTGAAGGACCTATTTATACAAGTCATTGATCGCAATCCTCATCTCGTATGAAGTGGAGGAGGTGAAGTGATGAAGTAGTGGGGGTGTGTAGGAGTGGCGATTGTCACACAATCACACCTTTGCCCACTTCACTCATTACTTTTAATCGTCCACCTTTTCCTGACACGTTCTTGTAATGGCGCGTTGCACGCTGCACGCTGTAACCCGCCATACCAATACCCCAGTAAGTATCCCCCAGTTTGTGACATGCTTGATGTCTCGAACGAGCGGATCGTGGGACCCACCGTAGAAAATAGCATACGGTGCTAAGTTATTTAAGGATTTGGTATTCGTGAAATATCGTGTATGCTCGATGCATGTAATGCATCGAAAACAATAAATATGTATGAAGCATCGCTGTTTTAAAGCTTAACCGAATAAGTCGTGGATTAAGCGTCTTAAAATAGCATCACGTCCAACCATCTTCAAGTGATCGTTTGTAGGACGCACGGGTGAGCCACCCCCTGGTCGATCACTCCCTGTGGAAGAGTGGCGGACGGTGATCACCGAGGCGCTTCATTGGTCGTCTAACTTTTAACCTGGGCTGTCCGTCCAAGCTGGCAAAGTTGGACGGACGAGATGGTTTACGGCATATATCTATGACCGTTGATGGAATTTTAGGGTTTTTAAGAGGTGCGCAAGCATCCCTCTTTGGCTTGATCGAATTCAATCATGGGCATTACTTTTGGTGGGACCGATCGGTCACGCATGGAGGCGGTCCGTTGTTGTGCACGTCTATACCTCTCAGTCCCACGAAGGCTTGACCTAGGCCACTCAAATTGACTGGCAAAGATGAGTGGTCGTGATCGATTTGCGACATAAATCCATTGTCGCAAAGGATTTGGAAGCCGCGTGACATGCCGCCTTCGGGCGTGCGTTTCGAGACGCTCGGCCATGGTTTGCCTAGGTCGGCCGATCATACGCACAGATGGTCCCACGGTGATCACGTCGACATCCTTGGGACCACTTGAGTCTATATCTACACCCTCCGTTTAGGCTGGCGAAGATGGATAGACGCGACCGAACTACGACAGAGATGCATCGCCGCAAACCCTAATTAGGGTTTTTAAACGATCACGCACGCGTGACTTTGGCCAAACGGTTTGGCAAACCACGCTTCTCCTTTGGGAGGACCGACCGTGTGGGGCCCACGTTGGGCTGACAGTGAACATATGTGCACCTTCCTGATGGTCCTAGGTACGATCTAAGCCATCCAAATAGGCTGGCTAAGTTGGATGGTTGTGATCGTTTTAAGACACTAGTGGAATTTCCGCGACCTTTCAAAGCATCACGTCAGCCATGCTTCGAGAAAACTTTCATTGCTCCATGGCTTTGTTGTGAGAAAACCGACCGGGTTGGTGAGGAGTGGGCCCGCCAACGTGTGCGTTGACGCTTCCCTGATCATTCATGGGATGATCTAATCTGTCCAACCACGCTTGCGAAGTAGGACGGTTGCGATGGTTTTAGACTGCCCTGAACAGTCTACGTTCGATCGAACCTCTACAAAGCAGCACGGTCACCCTATTTAGGGTTGGTGTTTGGCGTCGCTGGGAGGTGTTCGTGTGATATTCGACCGGCTAGGGCACAAGTGAGCACGCCGGTGCTCATCACGTCAATCCCCCATTCTTGCCAAGTTTTGGCTAGGCTTGTTAAATTGCGCGGCCAACTTGTGTGGCTGCGATCGTTTCTGAGACTGATATGGACATTCCAGATTTTCCTTAAGGAAATTAAATACGTTCGATCGAGCTGAGAGCACATTGATTCTAAATTATCTTTTGTGAGAGAGTGATGTAGCCTGTATGGGTATTTCGTACATGTCTCGAAATTGGCACTTGGAGATTCATGTTACTCTGCTGAGAGTGAACACTGAGTCGTCATGTCATGCTAACAATGAGAGTTCGGCGAGGAACAACACAGGAAATACTAGGCAAATCATGCATTAATTAATAATGTTAAAATTCACAGAATATTTGGGATTGTTGCTACATGCACCATTCTGGGTGAAATTTGTATATTTATTGAATTGCTTCGAATAAATAAAGTGAAGAGGTACTCATCACTTATCAAACGGCTTTACCCTTTGCAGGATGTCAGCACATTAAATACTGGTTTTACAATTTTATCCCTGAACTAAAATCCACCATCAACATTAAGTCCCCTGCCTAGCACGTAATGGTTGCATTATTGCGGGGTAAGCATTAGATGGTGACAGTAAAATAAATTCACATGAAAGGTTTCAGTTCGTGTTACCCGGATGTAACCTGGTCCGTTTCTTGGACTGGATGCATTTCTTCTTATCGCACGGTAGCTGCCTTCAAATATTCAGGTTTGATAAGCATCCGTTGATTGCTATCTCGCATCTGTAGCCTTTATACACGGCAAGTAGAGACTCATTTTCTTCCCGGGATCCCGTTAACTTGTGAAATATAAAGAAGGCTCTGAGACTCCTCCCATCGTAGAATTGCTTCCTTCTCTATTCCAGGTATTGCTCCAGGCTTATTATACGACTTGATCTTCTGATTAATCATGATTTTTTTATATACGTTGATATAATCATAATATCTTCCTGCAGAATCTCATGTAGGCTGCTGGTGATGACTATTCTGGTACTTCTCTGGAAAGAAACTTCGGAGTCAACAAACCTGAGGCTGATGCGTTTGAGGAGGTGATGGCTAAAATCCATCTTCCACTTCGCGAGGATGGTTGTGCTATAAAGGGCATGTCGATTCTTCATCTGCGCATCGCTTGAAAGCGCACTCAAACTCTTTTTGCTTCAATCGACAGGGAGGAAAAATGGAGATATGATGAAGTGTCGCAATCACCAGTAAGTGCGAGAGCTGAGAGGTTTGTGGCACGGCTGATAAGGAGAAGAGTTGAACATGAACGCCCTCCGAGTGAAGATAAGTGTGATTATACGATCCACAATGGCGTGATAATCTGTAGATGGTGGATTTTCGACAAAGGTTAAAATCGCAAACTCATAATTATACGAAGCTCCGATTCAGCAATCAGACGTGAGTATCGAGACACGGGTCTCTCATCGAATTCTCAAGGGAGAGTACTTTCTCTCAGAGTACATGTAGATATGTAGTCGCACGACTAGACAACGGCATATCTCATTAATATTGAATACTTTCAATGATCATTTCTATATAGTATCACAAGATGGACGGCTCCTAGACAGCTTGCTCTGCTATTATAGAGCGATAACGTCTTCAGGAACAAACAACAAGTTTACCTCCTACAGAACTCATGAAAACTCCTTCAATTCATGGAAACTCCTTAAATTCATCAAAGGAAGAAGCAGAGAACTCCTTAAATTCATCATGAGTGAATCGTCACGCCTTCCAGTTTGTCAGCATTAATGAGCTTGCAGTAACCGCCTAAGATAACATCTGCCACTAGGTACGACTTATCTCCCCTTTCTATAGGTGAATCAGAGTAAGCGGTCATTTTCACTGTCGCATCTCCAACTTGAAACGCGGTCGCTTTGTTACCAAATCTCCAATTTGAAATGGGTTTGGGCGTTGCGCACCTACTTGGTCCTTGGATTCGTCATCTTTAATCGAGACAGCTTCTAAACTTTTGACAAAGCGTTTGAAAGGACCAGCATCCCATTCACATCTCCTAATGGCGGTTGGGTTGTTAATTGGAGCGAGTCCCCAAGACTTATCAGAAGGAGGAGTGACTGGTTGTAAAAAGGGTTGTTCGATAAGACTTACTTGAGTCCGGAATCTCCTAACATATGTTGGCGGGCTCTCTCCAGGTATTTGCGTCACATTTGTGAGTGATTGATACGACAAATAGTCTTCGGGATTGGATAGCTTGTTGGAGATCCTTTCAGGTATTGAAATTGGCAAAGGACGTACTCCCAGCGTTGCCTTGTTGTCGTGTACCCATGGGCATCCCAGGACCATATCATAATTCGGATATTCTTTGACTATGTAGAATTTTGCATGTGTCAGGGCATCACCCACTTTAACTTCAAGATCAATGTATCCATAGGCATCTCTAAATTCTCCCTCTGAATTCTTGATTATGGTTGAGCTGCGAGCTTCTTGTTTCGAAATCTTTGTTGCTTTCAAGGTCTTGACAGTAATGATGTTGAATTCATAGGCCGCATCAATCAATGTGCTATCGAATTTGACATCCTTCAAACGAGTGACGGTCAAGAGTCCCCATTTCCCCTTGCTAGTTGATCTTCCAGGAAAGACTGAGGTTTCGAAATTGCTTCCTTTTCTGAACACAAACGCCTATCTGACACAATCCGGTTAAGGGCTGCAAATATATCTTGACATTGTGCCTTGGAGAAATACAAGATTTCACATAAATGCTCCATCGTAGACTGTACAGTCTTGCAAACAGAATCCCCAGAAATCATGCATCTCCTGATAGGAAGAGGATCTCTATGAACACCTACGTTTCCTAACTGAAGCTCTCCTTCCTCTATCTTTTCATTGAAAATGTGCTTCAATTTGTTGCAATCCTTGGTCGAGTGATGGACGAACCTATGGTAACGGCAATTTTTGGGATTTGCCATCTCTTCCTCGGTCGGCGGACGTCTGAGAGGGGGGAGTTTGATCACGTTATCTTGAATCCACGCCTCCAAGAGTTTTATGACTTCATTCATGGGAAATGGGAAGTCTAGAACCGCATCTTCAGTTTCTTGTATAGGAGTCTTGCCCGCTCCCTTTCGAGATGAATTTGTCTGCGCTGGAGCTGCACGCTTGGGTTGTTGTTCCGTTTCTAAAGTTTTCTTTTTTCCTCCTTCGCCTACCACGCTCACAGAAGGACCAGTGTTATATTGCTTGTTGATGAGACGCCTGCTTCCTCGACTCTCACGTGCATCTTCGTTTCGAACTATTTTGGCTCTTTCCAACAATGCCGGGGCCGTTGTGGCTGAGCGCTTAGCGGCTTCATGGAGCTCAGAAAATGTTTGAAAGCCCAGATTTTATAACAAAGCACGGTATACGGGCACCATTCCGTTAATGCATAACTCCACCAACTGGCGTTCGGTGACATTCGGATCATGACAATCCAACGCTTGAATCCTGAATCTCTTAACGAAGTCGTTTGGATGCTCGTTGTTTTGTTAAAAGATTCTCCCCAAGTCTGAAAAGGTGATCTGCTCAGACACGAAGAAATACTTCCTGTAGAAAGCACTTACCATCTCACTCCAATTGGGTATCATGTTAGGTGCGATGTTGTTGTACCAGGTGTACGCTCTTCCAGTAAGTGACTTTGAGAACTCTTTCAAGCGAAGAACATGATTATATTCGTGTTCCCCTAAATATTCCAAAAACCGAGAGATGTGTTCACGAGCATTACCAGTACCATCATAAAGGGAGAACTGAGGATCTCTTAGAAGAGGAACTCGTTGTACATCCTGAGGGTATGGAGGTTGATGCTGGTGCATGTCCATTGGATTTCCTTTGCCCCGGTTTTGGAGGAGTCGCTCCAGGTCCTCATGCGTAATGAAGTCGGATGGTTGGTCCCTTTCCTTTGGACGTTCAGGAGAAGCACGAGCTTCTTCTTTAATGTAGGCACGCGCCGTTAAAGTGCCTGCTCCAGGTGTATTTACTGCGCTCCTTATTGGCTCCAGGGGTTGTCGTGACTCTCGTGGCGATCGCTCAGTTAATGTCTTGAGAAAAGTGAGTACCTCTTTCTGAGTCGTAGCCATGTTTGTTTGGGTTTTTTAGCAAGAACTTGTCTTTCCATCAAATCCATCATTGTAATAGAGGTTTTTCCTCCTCTGGCTCCCCCAGATCCTCGTCCTGACGGAGGAGTGGTAGTTGCTCTGGTGACGAGTGTAGGCGTTACACTTGAAGGAATGCCGGGGTTTGCAGCTGCTCTGGCTCTGGTGATAGGAGGTGTCACGCCCAATGGAATATCTCCTGCTCCGCCGGTGTTGGTGGTAGAGGACGTAATTCCACGAGATGCATTGATCGTATTGACGGGCTGTACGGTAACGCCACTGACCGGGATATTGACGCCGAGAGTGTTGTCAGCGGTTGTTCCGTCGGGATTGGTTGCTGATCCAGACCTAAGATCCACCATTTAGAAATCAGTAAAATTGAACTGGGTATTGAAGAAATTGACTTCACAACCGAGAGATTAATCTCCCATTATGGTCGCCAAGTGTTTATGGGTGAAAACTGTTTCTGCGGGTTTTGGTAAATTTGGGTGTGTATGGATGAGAAATGTATCTAAACCCTAAACAAATGCACTGCACGGGAGTGTTTTTGATTCGAGATATCAATCTATACAATTCTGGCCTAAACCAAGAAACGGCCGTTCCAGACTTGCTTCGGTCACAAAGTGAAGGAGATGGGGTTGATCTTAGGGAGGGAAGCGAAGAAGGTGTTGATATTGTGAAGGTGTTGGTTATTTATGACTTGTATCAGAATGATGAACTGGTTTGCACAACGTAAGCTATCAGTTCTGGGTGTTTTCTGAATACTATGACAACACTTGGTTTCTCTCCGTCTGTGTTGTTTAGAAATAGGTGAAGGACCTATTTATACAAGTCATTGAGCGCAATCCTCATCTCGTAGGAAGTAGAGGAGGTGAAGTGATGGAGTAGTGGGGTCGTGTAGGAGTGGTGATCGTCACACGATCACACATTTTCCCACTTCCCTCATCACTGTTAACCGTCCACCTTTTCCTGACACGGTCTTGTAATGGCGCGTTGCACGCTGCACGTTGTAACCCTCCAGACCAATACCCCAGTAAGTATCCCCCAGTTTGTGACATGATTGATGTCTCGAACGAGCGGATCGTGGGACCCATGATGGGTCGGAAAACCGACTTTGTTTTATCGCAAGTGCACGGTGTCAAAAGTGTAGACAATGGCAAATACGGTTCGTTCCCACGAAGAGTGTGAAAATATCTCTAATTGATACTAATCAAAGGAAATAAATATATAGGATAATCTAAGCTCAACGAATCAAATTATTGTGACGAACGAAATATCAAAGGTGACGAACATGTTAGGGATTCGGGAATTCCATTGTAGAGTTGATTTCATATGTATTCTATCACAAAAGTCTCATATTGCTCATACAGGGAAGCAACACATAGCATCCTATATGGAAGATTTATCGATAAAAAGCTCAACAATAATTTTCAAAAGATATGTTTGGTCTCGACCTAAAAGTAGATATCCGAAGCACTAAATATACATGGCATATATAGTCAAAGAACTATCATAGAAAGTGATTAATCAGGTCTACGATGGATTGTTTAGTATCCAACTATGAATTATACATGGCATAAATCATGAAAGAGTTATAAATCAAATACCATCAATGAGACACTCAAACATAATTAAGCACCAAAAATTGACTTTGTTTTAGAACACAAAATGAAATAACATCTACGAGTTCATCCGTCGCCCTAACATGGAAAACTAGCAAGACATGGAAAAAGAGAACGATAAACCACAAACCCTAATCTCCTATTCGGCTCTCTGGCCACCCTCCCTCTCTGTATTTCTGTCTGATCCCTATATACGTCTTGCGAAAAGTTTGATTAAACCTAACAGACCATTTGCCAAGAGCCCAAATTGGATCGTACACGCATTACCCAAAGGCCCAGTCCACTGCGACCCTCTAAGCATCTCCAGTTCAATACTCCGGCCACACAACTATTTCCCATTCTCTGAAATATTGCAGTGCCAAACACAGATCCTAACTTCACTGCTGCGATTAACACGCCAGTTGAAATAAGACTCAACCATCTCCATTACGCAAACATATTGTTATCTCCTTATCACAACTCCAACAGCCATTGGTTCCTGGAACTTGATTCCATTTTCTTCTCGTCGTTATTATCTTGAACGAACAGTAGCTTCAAGAATTCAATTTGTTGTAGTCTTCATTCTTAACTCGCGCAGATCTCAGCCACCATCTCAGAACACACTCCCATTGAATGCCCTTTACTTCATTATCGAACACCACCAAGGCCATATAAGCCAGCACTCATGTTCTTCCCTGTACTTCTTAAGTCTCGGCCACAGCATTACTCACTTTCTCCAACAGTTTGCAATCTCAGGCACTTGCGATTCTTCATGCCAAAAAATTGCCGTACTCTATCTCGCTTGCAGCACCTGCCAATAAGATTCACCTGCACTTATTTGCTTCAACGACCACTTCCATTACTACTGCCTGCACTGCTCAAATCATGGTATCAGTTCTCTTCCTGTCCTCCTTCCAAGTAACACCAACTGCCGGATCTTTATCTCGCTGCGATGGCAGCAACAACAGCTCCTTCGTTCGACTGCAACTACTTCTCGATCAGACTGAGCCAGACGACCACCACAAACCAGTTCAGCCAACACTTGCATTTCTCCTTTCAACAACCCAAGTGACGGCAGCAAGACCCTCTATTCACGTCTGGAATCTGGAAGCATTTCCTCCATTAGAACACTTGACACCTTGAATACAACGGCAGCTTCACTTGCACAGAAACCCCATCGAATTCCAATTCTTACTCAGGCAATTACACGGACAGTTTGAAGGCAATTTCAGCCGCATGAGGAGGTGTCTCTGAGCTTGTTTTCAACCTCTCTTATCCTTCTTGACTTGTAAATCCCAGGTTCATACACACCCAATGTGTCCAGACTCTGCCCCGTTTAATTCTTCCATTCCCTATTTTCTTGATGGAATTCAGGCCACGAATCGACCCAAAATCACCACCAGTAAATCCCAACAGATCCATTGTCATCTCTGCTCTACGGATCTCTCAATCTCGTTGGCAGCAGCTTGATGAAGAAGTGAAGCTCTCAGATCCCCTTTTCTCTTTGATGAATATCATTAGGTTGAATAGGAAATGAAATTTTGAAGATTGGCCTCGTGT
Source organism: Papaver somniferum (assembly GCF_003573695.1). Taxonomy (NCBI): domain Eukaryota; kingdom Viridiplantae; phylum Streptophyta; class Magnoliopsida; order Ranunculales; family Papaveraceae; genus Papaver; species Papaver somniferum. Next base: position 72,478,407 of record NC_039360.1, read on the forward strand.
CACTTTTTATTCCCCCTTGTGCAGTTCACATGCTCGGTACAGAACATTTCTTCGTTCCACTAAGCTACAGCTCTGGCCGTGATATGAATTAGTAATGCGACTTGTCGATTTGTCAGCCCACGAGCCAATGTTGTCACGTTAGGTACAGTGAGTCTGCAAACGCCATTATAACTCCATTTAGCCATTGTTTTTCGGAATGATCGAATTCTTTTATAACTCCTGTAAAACAATATTATTAGTTCGATAACGAGAACTAGCTAGTATAAATGTGGGAATAAAATGTCGCAATTACGTGCTTATCAGATTCCCCCACACTTATATTTTGCTAGTCCCGAATAAAACAAAACAAAATCCGCTTTACAGTCGGATAAAATAAGGAATAGGGGTATCCGCTCTACAGTCGGATAATATAGGAGATAGGGGTATCCGCTCTACAACCGGATAACATAGGAGATAGGGATATTCGCTCTTCAGCCGAATAATATAGGTGATAGGGGTATCCACTCTACAACTGGATAAAATAGGAGATAGGGTATCCGCTCTACAGTTGGATATAATAGGGGATAGGGGTATCCGCTCTACAACTGGATATAGCATGTTGTTTTTTTCTTGATGAAAAATTCCTAACGAAAGTGTCATTCCCCCACACTTAAACCTTACATTGTCCTCAATGTAATTGAGTCATCCAACATAAAAGTTAAGATAGGAAATTCATAAGCAAACAAATAAAAATAAAACAAAGGATAAAGAAAAGGTAACAAATCTGATGGGTTGACTCCCACGAAGCGAAAGACATTTGTTTCCCTGCTTGCCAGTAAAGAATCTTAAACAAGGTGTTGATACACCAAAATAAGCTGCCAAGCATATATATAAAGTCTGAAAAGTTGGGGATCAATCCAACAAGTCAGGTCAGCTGCAAATATGAACCTGCCAACACTATGAAACTCCAAAAAGATATGTAAATGCAATCCCAATAGAAAACTGTAAGTGATACTCAAATAATGCATGGGCGGGATAAGTAGATCATTCCCATAAACAACAAATTCAGATTGTTTAACAGTATCTATTTGCGGAGCACGCTCTAAATCAGGTTCTAAATCAGCTGAAATAATTTCCACAACTGATATTGGTTCAAATTCAGCAAAATATGGCACACAAACATATATTGGCTCAAATTCACTAGCTGAACAATGGCTCAATGGAGCAATAATATCATGACTCATAAACCATTCTCATCGACAACAGTTTCATTATTAACATCATCAAGATGAAAACAATCAGACCCTACTAGGTCAGACATTGGATTATGGGTCAAAGTCGAAGACTCGGGCAAAGCTAGAGGTTCTATCTTGGGCTTCCATTTATTAGTGTCTAGCAGCGGTGTGGAGTCTAACAAAGCATTGACTTCATAAATAACACTATCATCATCAAAATCATACCCAATATGAGCTAAGCAAACCTCTAATGGATCTTCCAAGTCGCTCTTGCATAAGCTTAGTGAGTGCATACTTTCTTTTCGCCCACGACACTTCAGGCTAAGGTACCTAAAAAACTCAAATAAAATGCGTAAAAAGAACCAAAAGAAATCTAAAAAAAAATAAAAAAAATTATGTACAAAAAGATATCAATCAGAGAGTATTTTGCAACCACTCCCCGGCAGCAGCGCCAAAAACTTGATGGGTCGAAAAACCGACTTTGTTTTACCGCAAGTGCACGGTGTCAAAAGTGTAGACAATGGCAAATACGGCTCATTCCCACGAAGAGTGTGAAAATATCTCTAATTGATACTAATCAAAGGAAATAAATATATAGGATAATCTAAGCTCAACGAATCAAATTATTGTGACGAACGAAATATCAAAGGTGACGAACATGTTAGGGATTCGGGAATTCCATTGTAGAGTTGATTACATATGTATTCTATCACAAAAGTATCATATTGATCATACAGGGAAGCAAAACATAGCATCCTATATGGAGGATTTATCGATAAAAAGCTCAACAATAATTTTCAAAAGATATGTTTGGTCTCGACCTAAAAGTAGATATCTGAAGCACTAAATATACATGGCATATATAGTCAAAGAACTATCGTAGAAAGTGATTAATCAGGTCTAGGATGGATTGTTTAGTATCCAACTATGAGTTATACATGGCATAAATCATGAAAGAGTTATAAATCAAATACCATCAATGAGACACTCAAACATAATTAAGCACCAAAAATTGACTTTGTTTTGAACACAAAATGAAATAACATCTACGAGTTCATCCGTCGCCCTAACATGGAAAACTGGCAAGACATGGAAAAAGAGAACGATAAACCACAAACCCTAATCTCCTATTCGTCTCTCTGGCCGCCCTCCCTCTCTGTATTTATGTCTGATCCCTATATGTAGGAATTACCAATAGGTACCATTATAGTGTTCTTAGTTAGTGGCAGGTCCATCCATTAAAGCCCACTAATCAGTGGTCCATAATTAAGAGAAAACATGAAAATGGACCAAATTTTTTAAGCCCGGGTCATGTACACGTGCGGGACAAATTGTACGAAATTTCTAAATACCTAAACTACCCTTCCAATCCTACATATATTAAAGCAGTCTATTTCAAAGTTTCTAAAAAAAATTTCAGCCGATTATTCTTGGGAAAATTCTGCTCTCTTTCTTCTTCTGGATTTGGGACTAGGGTTTCTGAAGATTTCTTCTGCGATTTTTAACAGGTATGTTGCTTAATCTTTTCGTTTTCTTCTTTCTGCTACAGTTTAATGGAGATAGGTTGTGTTCTGTTTTTTTTTATGATTCTTGTTCGTTTTTTCAGTTATTAGTTATTTGGTTAGATTGTTAAGTTTTTAGTTTATTTTAGCTTTCGATTTGATTATCTTTCTGTTTTCTTTTCAAAATCAGTTTTGTTTTCACTTTCAGATCGTATTATCCAGCAGTACATATATGACATACTCATTGTTTCTGCTACAGTTTTTGAATCATTATAAGATTTGAATTTTGGATCATGGAGATCGGTTGTGTTCTGTTTGTTTTTTATGAATCTTGTTCGTATTTATTCAGTTATTTGGTTAGATTGTTAAGTTTTTAGCTTATTTTAGTTCGATTTGATTATATTTCTGTTTTCTTTTCAAAATCAGGTTTGTTTTCACTTTCAGATCGTATTATCCAGCAGTACATATATGACATACTCATTGTTTATGCTCTTGGATTCTGTTTCTTGCATAGATCTTTCACTTTTTTTAGTTTGACCCATCAGTACGTATGTGAAATACCGTATTACGTGCTTCGATTCTGCTGTTTCTCCTAGATTCTTAATTATTTTTTGTCATGTAATTTATTTTGTAGTTCATGAATCTGCAGTACATATATGGCATACTCATAGAAACTGCTCTTAGAATCTGTTTCTTGCATAGATCATGGAGATCGGTTGTGTTCTGTTTGTTTTTTATGAATCTTGTTCGTATTTATTCAGTTATTTGGTTAGACTGTTAAGTTTTTAGCTTATTTTAGTTCGATTTGATTATATTTCTGTTTTCTTTTCAAAATCAGGTTTGTTTTCACTTTCAGATCGTATTATCCAGCAGTACATATATGACATACTCATTGTTTATGCTCTTGGATTCTGTTTCTTGCATAGATCTTTCACTTTTTTTAGTTTGACCCATCAGTACGTATGTGAAATACCGTATTACGTGCTTCGATTCTGTTGTTTCTCCTAGATTCTTAATTATTCTTTGTCATGCAGTTGATTTTGTAGTTCGTGAATCTGCAGTACATATATGGCATACTCATAGAAACTGCTCTTAGAATCTGTTTCTTGCATAGATCTCTCACTTTTTTTTAGTTTGACCCATCAATACGTATGTGAAATACTGTATTTTAATACTGTTGCATCTTTGTGACATTTGCAGGTTCAAAACATGTATGATGCAGAGTGTTCCAATCCAAATACCTACTGCTATGCATACATTTATTATAATCATCATCATTTTGCTGTCAAAGTGCCTGTGATTGCTGACTTTGCTGTGTTTTTGCTCCTTTTTTAGTCTTACCCTTCAGTACTTATGTGAAATACTGTAATATGTCTTTCGATTCTCTTATTTTTCATAGATCTGTCACTTGTTGTTGTCATACTGTTGATTTGTAGTTCATGAATCTTCAGTACATATATCGCATACTGATAGGAAGTGCTCCTTGTTATGTTTAAGGAGAAGTGAAGTAGATGCAGGCATACAGTGGAGCTGCAATAATGGGTGCTGCTGTACAACAACCCAATCTTTTTACTAAAGGTTCTTCAACTTTTTTTCCCAAGTTGGGTACTACTACTGCGGATAGATTACCTTCTCAAGTTAGGCAGACCCTGAAGTACGTTCAATAATTGATAGTGAGAAGAATCGTCAGTTTAACAGCTTGGAGCTCATTGCTTCAGAGAATTTTACATCTCGCGCAGTGATGGAAGCTGTGGGTTTTTTTCTCACAAACAAGTATTCAGAAGGGCTTTCTGGTAAAAGGTAAAGATGGTGCTTAATGTTGTATTTTTTCCCTGTATTTGTATTGAAATGCATTTGATCATTTCATTCTGCAATGTAGGTATTATGGTGGCAATGAGTACATTGATGAGCTAGAGACACTTTGTCAACAAAGGGATTTGTTCATATAACTGGCACAGGGTATGGATCTTCCTCATGGAGGTCACTTGTCACATGGATTTATGACTCCTAAAAGACGGGTATCTGGGACTTCGATTTATTTTGAATCGATGTCCTACCGTCTTGATGAATCAACAGGTGTTGCTCTGCATTCTTATATTGTGTAATGACTATGTGGTCTATTGTTGTTCATTTATAATTCGTTGATAATTTGCATTCATTACCAAATTCACTTGCAGGCCTTATTGATTATGATATGCTTGAGAAAACTGCCACCCTCTTTCGACCAAAACTCATCATTGTTGGTGCTAGTGCTTATCCTCGTGATTTCGATTATCCTCGAATGAGAAAGGTATACACATATATTTTGATTGTCAACAGTTGTTATTCTTAGTGATCAGAGAATCAGACTAGTTAACCCATTACGCACACCTAATTCCCTTTCCTGCTATGTTTCTTGAATATTGGAGATTCTGTTGGGGCTTTTCTCATGATGGATATGGCTCACATAAGTGGTCTCGTTACTGCATCTGTACTTGCCGACCCATTTGAATACTGTGATTTTGTAACAACCACCACTCACAAGGTACACCTAGTCACATTCATGAAGTCTGCAAGACTGCAAGTACTGACACCAACACAAGCAGCATTTGTTTTTATTGGTTTAGATTCAAGGGTCTTGTTGTTTACTATGTCTTCTGTTTCAATTTGCAGTCATTACGAGGTCCCAGAGCTGGCATGATTTTCCTCAAGAAAGATCATGTTCTTTGGGTTGATATGGAATCTGCGATTAACAATGTTGTTTTCCCAGGGTTACAGGTAACTAAAACTGTAGCGGTTATTTGTGATTTATCATTGGTTCAACATTATAACATTTTTTAGGTTTGTTACAGTTGTTTTTCGTGTATGAATTGACAGTACATATATGGCGTACTGATACAAAACTCTTCTAATTTTGTTTTATTTGAAGTTTTTCCAATTTTTTTGGTTCGATCAATGAGTATGTATGTATAATACTGATAGGAAGTGTTATTTGCTGTGTTTTTGCTCCTTTTTTAGTCTTACCCTTCAGTACTTATGTGAAATACTGTAATATGTCTTTCGATTATCTTATTTTTCATAGATCTGTCACCTGTTGTTGTCATACTGTTGATTTGTAGTTCATGAATCTTCAGTACATATATCGCATACTGATAGGAAGTGCTCCTTGTTATGTTTGTTTCAGTACGTATATGAAATACTGAAATAGATGCTCTTTGTTACGTTTGATTCAGTACTGGAATTGGATATGGAGATGATCTGGAGCTGCAATTCAGAACTTATTGCAAGAAATGACAGATTTTGAATGATATGAACAGGAGTTGTTGTTGGTTCAGATTTGCAAGCTTGTAAAATTGGTGGTGGTCTTGATGAAGTTACAAATTGGTTGTGACGTGTGTTTCAAAGAAGGTGTGCTGCAAATGGATTTGGAGGAACATAGAAGGTTGGGTTGCTACATTGTATGATCCTACAATGTATGTGATGTAATACGTTTTCTAATTTATTTATCATTGATTCTTACAGATTTGTACTCTATCTGGAAGCAGTGCAGCAAATATGTACTCGAATTTGTCAGCATTCAGATATATAATCGGATTTATAAGCAGTACGACAGATATGTACCCAGACAGATATGTACTCAAATTTGTAAGCAGTGTAGCAAATATGTACTCGAATTTTTAAGCAGTGTACCATATATGTACTCAAATTTGTAAGCAGTGTAGACGCACACGTTTAGTAGTAATGGGCATTATGGACATTTTCATGTTTTAATTAATTTTGGACCTCCGGATAAAAAAAAAATTCCGGTTGGACCCTACTATAAATAACTATATGGGCCTAGGACCAAACAAGAAATTTTCCTCCCTATATACGTCTTGCGAAAAATTTGATTAGACCTAACAGACCATTTGCCAAGAGCCCAAAGGCCCAGTCCACTGCGACCCTCTAAGCATCTCCAGTTCAATACTCCGGCCACACAACTATTTCCCATTCTCTGAAATATTGCAGTGCCAAACACAGACCCTAGCTTCACTATTGCGATTAACACGCCAGTTGAAATAAGACTCAACCATCTCCATTACGCAAACATATTGTTATCTCCTTATCGCAACTCCAACAGCCATTGGTTCCTGGAACTTGATTCCATTTTCTTCTCGTCGTTATTTTCTTGAACGAACAGTAGCTTCAAGAATTCAATTTGTTGTAGTCTTCATTCTTCTTAACTCGCGCAGATTTCAGCCACCATCTCAGAACACACTCCCATTGAATGCCCTTTACTTCATTATCGAACACCACCAAGGCCATATAAGCCAGCACTCATGTTCTTCCCTGTACTTCTTAAGTCTCGGCCACAGCATTACTCACTTTCTCCAACAGTTTGCAATCTCAGGCACTTGCGATTCTTCATGCCAAAAATTGTCGTACTCTATCTCGCTTGCAGCACCTGCCAATAAGATTCACCTGCACTTCTTTGCTTCAACGACCACTTCCATTACTACTGCCTGCACTGCTCAAATCATGGTATGAATTCTCTTCCTGTCCTCCTTCCAAGTAACACCAACTGCCGGATCTTTATCTCGTTGCGATGGCAGCAACAACAGCTCCTTCGTTCGACTGCAACTGCTTCTCGATCAGACTGAGCCAAACGACCACCACAAACCAGTTCAGCCAACACTTGCATTTCTCCTTTCAACAACCCAAGTGACGGCAGCAGGACCCTCTATTCACGTCTGGAATCTGGAACCATTTCCGCCATTATAACACTTGACACCTTGAATACAACGACAGCTTCACTTGGACAGAAACCCCATCGAATTCCAATTCTTACTCAGGCAATTACACGGACAGTTTGAAGGCAATTTCAGCCGCATGAGGAGGTGTCTCTGAGCTTGTTTTCAACCCCTCTTAGCCTTCTTGACCTGTAAATCCCAGGTTCATACACACCCAATGTGTCCAGACTCTACCCCGTTTAATTCTTCCATTCCCTGTTTTCTTGATGTAATTCAGGCCACGAATCGACCCAGAATCACCACCAGTAAATCCCAACAGATCCATTGTCATCTCTGCTCTACGGATCTCTCAATCTCGTTGGCAGCAGCTTGATGAAGAAGCGAAGCTCTCAGATCCCCTTTTCTCTTTGATGAATATCATTAGGTTGAATAAGAAATGAAATTTTGAAGATTGGCCTCGTGTCACTTTTTATTCCCCCTTGTGCAGTTCACATGCTCGGTACAAGACATTTCTTCGTTCCACTAAGCTACAACTCTGGCCGTGATATGAATTAGTAATGTGACTTGTCGATTTGGCAGCCCACGAGCCAATGTTGTCATGTTAGGTACAGTGAGTCGCAAACGCCATTGTAACTCCATTTAGCCATTGTTTTTCGGAATGATCGAATTCTTTTATAACTCCTGTAAAACAATATTATTAGTTCGATAACGAGAACTAGCTATTATAAATGTGGGAATAAAATATCGCAATTACGTGCTTATCAACCCACCGCAGGAAATAACATACGGTGCTAAGTTATTTAAGGAGTTGGTATTCGTGAAATATAGTGTATGCTTGATGCATGTAATGCATCGAAAACAATCAATATGTATGAAGCATTGATGTATTAAAGTTTAACCGAATAAGTCGCGGATTAAGCGTCTTAAAATAGCATCACGTCCAACCATCTTGAAGTGATCGGTTGGAGGCCGCACGGGCGAGCCACCCCTTGGTCGATCACTCCCTGTGAAAGAGTGGCGGACGGTGATCACCGAGGTGCTTCATTGGTTGTATAACTTTTAACCTGGGATGTCCGTCCAAGCTGGCAAAGTTGGACGGACGAGATGGTTTACGACATATATCTACGATCGTTGATGGAATTTTAGGGTTTTTAAGAGGTGCGCAAGCATCCTCTTTGGCTTGATCGAATTCAAGCATGGGCATTACTTTTGGTGGGACCGATCGGTCACGCATGGAGGCGGTCCGTTGTTGTGCACGTCTATACCTCTCAGTGCCACGAAGGCTTGATCTAGGCCGCTCAAATTAACTGGCAAAGATGAGTGGTCGTGATCGATTTGCGACAGAAATCCATTGCTGCAAAGGATTTGGAAGCCGTGTGACATGCCACCTTCGGGCGTGCGTTTTGAGACGCTCGGCCATGGTTCGCCTAGGCCGGCCGGTCACACGCACAGATGGGCCCACGGTGATCATGTCGACATCCTTGGGACCTCTTGAGTCTATATCTACACCCTCCGTTTAGGCTGGCGAAGATGGATGGACGCGATCGAACTACGACAGATATGCATCGCCGCAAACCCTAATTAGGGTTTTTAAACGGTCACGCACGTGTGACTTTGGCCAAACGGTTTGGCAAACCACGCTTCTCCTTTGGGAGGACCGACCGTGTGGGGCCCACGTTGGGCTGACAGTGAACATATGTGCACCTTCCTGATGGTCCTAGGTACGATCTAAGCCATCCAAATAGGCTGGCTAAGTTGGATGGTTGTGATCGTTTTAAGACACTAGTGGAATTTCCGCGACATTTCAAAGCATCACGCCAGCCATGCTTCGAGCAAACGTTCATTGCTCCATGGATTTGTCGTGAGAAAACTGATCGGGTTGGTGAGGAGTGGGCCCGCCAATGTGTGCGTTGACGCTTCTCTGATCATTCATGCGATGATCTAATCCGTCCAACCATGCTTGTGAAGTTGGACGGTTGCGATGGATTTAGACTTCCATGGACAGTCTAGGTTCGATCGAACCTTTAGAAAGCAGCACGGTCACCCTATTTAGGGTTGACGTTTGACGTTGCTGGAAGGTGTTTGTGTGATGTTCGACCGGTTAGGGCAAAAGTGGGCACGTCGGTGGTCATCACGTCAATCGCCCATTCTTGCCAAGTTTTGGCTAGGCTTGTTAAATTGCGCGGCCAACTTGTGTCGCTGCGATCGTTTCTGAGACTGATATGGACAGTCCAGATTTTCCTTAAGGAAATTAAATACGTTCGATCGAGCTGAGAGCGCATCGATTCGAAATTCTCTTTTGTAAGAGAGTGATGTAGCCTCTACGGGTATTTCGTACATGTCTTAAAATTGGCACTTGGAGATTCATGTTACTCTGCTGAGAGTGAACACTCAGTCGTCATGTCATGCTAACAATGAGAGTTCGGCGAGGAACAACACAGGAAATACTAGGCAAATCATGCATTAATTAATAATGCTAAAATTCACAGAATATTTGGGATTGTTGCTACATGCACCATTCTGGGTGAATTTTGTATATTTATTGAATTGCTTCGAATAAATAAAGTGAAGAGGTACTCATCACTTATCAAACGGCTTTACCCTTTGCAGGATATCAACACATTAAATACTGGTTTTACAATTTTATCCCTGAACTAAAATCCACCATCAACAATAAGGAAACGTTGATCACTTGTGTTTATGGTGTCATCGAAGTTGATGAAAAAAATTTAAACAATGGTCTTATATTTCAGAAACAGCTATACAGGTCAATTAACCTTGGCTTTTAATAGGAGATGTGAATGTCATTCTAGATCCGAAAGAAAAATAAGGTGGAAATAAAACAAGTTCGAGCATCAAATATTACATTATTCAGACAATTGATTCTATGAGACTACAAGATGTTGGACACGAAGCGCATGTGGTCAAACAACAAAAAATGAGATGCCAATATTTGTCAAAGAATTGATGATGGAGCATCAAAAATTTTCTAATGGGTTTAGAATTTCCCGGATACAAAGGTAAGTCACCTAACCATAGTAGGATCGGATCACACACCTATACTCTTAGACCCAAACCCAGAGAAGCAAAAATTACAAAACCATTTAGATGTATCATATCCTGGTTAACACACTCAACATTATCCATGGTAGTCGCTGCCTCTTGGGAACTTCACTCCAATAACTCCTCCAATAGATAATTTTCCTCGAACCTTAAACCCGTGTTGTCGGATATGGATCATTGAAATGCATATGTTTTCAGAAATATCCACAAAAATATAAGATCCCTAAACAATAAAAAGAGGGTATCCACTGATCCAGAAATCTTTCTACCAGTATAGAAAAAATAAAAAATCTCCAAGTTGAGTTAGAAAAATGGTACGAGATCACCATTAGATATCAAGGAATAAGTTCTTTAAGAATACTTATGACCATAATATGGAATATTTCCACGCTTCGGCGTCCAGTGTGAAAAGGATTAATGATGTTCACTCCCTTCGGGAACCTTCTGGGCTTTGGCTTTCAAATATGAACCAAATAAATACACTCCTAGTGAATCATTTCTCTCACATTGGATTCTCACAAAATAATAACTTTGAGGGCGATCTTTCAGATATAACTGAACCATGTATTTCAGAAGCTGAAAATCTATCTCTCATTGAAATTCCATCAAAATAAATTTATAGTATCATCTCTAACATGAATCAGTGGGGAGCACCCGGTCCAGATGGTTTCCAACCAAGTTCCTTCAAAGCTAATTGGGAGATCTTGGGCCTAGACATCATATTCTCAATTCAAGATTTTTTTTAAAATATGAAAAAACTAAATCAGAAGTTTAATTACTCGTTTATAATCCTTATCCCAAAAATAACCACCCCCTAAACTCTAGTTGATTTTAGGCCCATCAGCCTAAGTAATACAATTTACAAGATTATTTACAAGATCCTAGCAAATATATTAAAGCTTATCCTGAATCAATTAATATCCCTGAATCAATCAATCAGTTGTTTTTTTTGTTTTTTTTTTGAGGAGAAGAATCATAAATAACATCATTGAAAATTTTAAAAGCTAAAAAGGGACATCTTAAGCTAAAATTAGATCTACCAAAGGCCTTTGATAGGGTGGAATGGAGTTTCATTAAATCGGCACTAAACGTCTTTGGATTTAACAATTCTTGGGTAGCTCTCATCATGCAATGTATTTTGACAACCTCCTTATCCATCCTTCCTAATGGGTCTCCAGGGCCAACATTTTCCACCTCGAGAGGCTTAAGACAAGGCAAGCCTCTCCGTCCTTACATGTTCCTAATCTGCATGGAAATCTTATTTAGGATTTTAGAAAAAGAAATAACGGATAAAAACATATCGGGGTTTAGAATAAATAAAAACGCCCCAGGTATTTATCATATTTTCTTTGCAGGTGACTGTTTTTTATTTACAAAAACTGATTTAGGGAAAGCAAAAAATCTCCTAGATATATAATCAAGATTTGGGAAATTACAAGGAAGATGTTTAATCTTTAAAAATCTGGGATTTACTTTAGCTCACATATTCATCCAAAATATTGAAAACTCATAGCAAAAATCCTCAAAGTCCAGTTAATGATAAAAAAACGATAAATATCTTGGTATTCCTCTACTCTTCGACAAGAATAAGAAATAAGATTTTGAACCCCTCCTCCAAAAATACTACGCTCCTTCAAGGCTAGAAAATCAAAACTCCTTTCTCAAGAAGGGCGAACATTGCTAATAAACTCTCGACCAAATGGATTGCATCCAAAGAGATTTCTGGTGGAATAAGGAAAAGTCCAAGAGTATGGGAGGATACATAAGAGTTTGGGCCAGTATATGCAAGCCTATTTCTCAAGGAGGGTTAGGAATCAGAAATGTCCACAATTTCAATATAGCACTCCTCACAAAACTTGGCAGTGGGCTAATCACGGTTATGATGAATTTTGGGCCCAACTTCTAAAAGTTAAATATTTCCCAAATTCCCATCCTCTAGAATTTTCAAGATCATACGATCTATTCTGGATCTGTATAAGTATCCAAAAAGGTTTAAACCTAATTTAAAGATAATTTTGTTTGGCAAGTTAAAAGCGGAGCTTCTACAAACATATGGGAGGACCGGTGGATTCCTAATGCTGACACAATCACAAAACCAACTAATATACAAGAAACGGCATCACAAATGGTTCAAGAGTTGATAACAGAAGAAGATAAATATGATCAAGAAAAACTATACAACTACTTTCATCTACACGTCAGAGAAAAAATATCAAGCAATATCGCTAAAAAGACAAGAACAAGACAATATTAGATGGAAGCATCATCATTTGGGGTTCTTCTCGGCTAAGAATATTTACAACTTTCTCGTAAACCATGATCAAGATAATGATAACTAAATGGACTTCCATTGGAAAATATATGGAAAATACAGGCAATCCTGAGAATAAGACTATTTATTTTGAAATTATTGCATAAAGCCCTCCCAACTTCTTCCAGACTTGGAGCCTACAATTCAGCTATCTCAATGTAGTTAATATCGGTCGTACCAGCCGATGATATCAAAATTTATCGTGTATCGGTCTTTAACCTAAACGATATGCAAATCATCGTCGATACATGAGTATTTCGATTATATCGGTCGTATCGGTTACAATATTGATAAGAATACAAATATATTTATTAAAAATACCTTTTTTTTTGGTATTTATGTTTTATTTTTTTTCCCATACAAATTCTATTTTTGGGATGTTAGTTTATTAAGCGAAACTAGTTTAATTGATGTTTTTACATTATAAATGCCTTTCATCAAAACTTTGAGTAACATAATGCACATCTACCTATACATTATGAAATTACCAAATTAATCATGTATCGCCGATAAAATCCGATATAATATTTTGTCAAGGTGTATCGCAACTCACAAATATAATACTGATACACGATATTAACTACTTTGAATCTCTACTCAATGTCAGATGTGCAATTCTCATGAGAAGGAAACTGAACAATTCTTTTTTTAGATTTTGTCCTTTTGTTTGAGCTATCTGTTTTCTTTATAAGCTATTAATACAAGAATTGGCGCGTACTTAATTAATAATTGGGTTATAAGTTGGATATCAGACCGAATTATGTACAGTTTTCGGAAAAACAACCACCATTTTATGGTTCATATGGAAACATAGATGCTCGGTAGTTTTCGAAAAATCAAATCCTGACCCAATAAATCTAATTGATCAGATTAACAGACAATGGATCATGAGTCTTTTGTACATATATCAGCGGGGTCTGAGTGGGCTTCTTTGTCTTTTCATGCAGAAACAAAAGTCTCCTTAAAACAATTACATGGTTAAGGGAGAATATTCTGTCAAGCGTTTCCACAGTCATCGACTACAAAGCTTTGGCAGACACCATCAACCATGAAGAGTTTTATACTCTGAAGAATTCAGATGAACAATCCTCATGGTTTTCCAAAGACCATGACGAGTTTTCATCTAAAATTGCCTTATTACTCGGTTATGGAAAGCGTCATCATGGTGGATCATGACAAGTTATTTTTGATCGTCATGTTGTGAAGCAAAAACCATGACAACACATGGCATGCCAAAGCAACCCTGAAATGATGAGGATGCCAAGTACATCACAATCTTTTCGATATCAACCTATATGACACACACCTAGCCTGATTTAATATAGATAGAGGTTTTAAAGAAGATAATAACCACAACGTGTACACCTGGTATATAAAATAGGTAACGTTACCGAACCTAACTAGAGATCAAACCCAAGTGTTTGTTACATAAAAATGCAATTGTTTTATTATAACTAAGTTAATATTTAATAATGCGGAAGATAAACTAAATAACACGACACAAGATTTTGTTAACAAGGAAAGCGCAAATGCTGAAAAACCCCGAGACCTGGTCAAGTTTTGAATACTCTCATAATTAAATCGTTATACAAAGACTATTACCAACTTCGTATAGTTGATACCAAGTAAACTAACTCCAAGTTACCTAGTTCCTTCAGTATCCATGCGCCTATTACTAATCTGGTCAATGCACGTGAATCCTAAGATAGAGTCCACTATCTTGTGTCGCTTCATCACTTGTGAATACTTCAAGCACTCAACTCCTTTGGCTCTTATTCCGAAACAATAAATGACTAATTTGAATTCGGCAAATGCTCCAAATCTCAAGAACTAAATCAGTTATACATGTTGAGTTAACACATGCTTTTGCATTTAAATAATATAAACTCCTTGTTCGGTTTAGATCAACCAAGATCTGGATTATCAAGATAACCAGATTCAGGTTCAAAACCTATCAAATTCGGATCCTGAAGAAAACCACCATATGATATATCATGGATCAACATAACTATCTATAGGATATCTGTCGAGATAAACAAAGCTATGTCGAAACCCATCCAATCATGTGTGTGCACGAAGTAAATCATTATTATCAAAAACCAAAAGGAAATATTCTTGTGTTTTTGTCTTCAATGTCTTCAATGTACCTGCACAAACAAACTTGATTCCCTTGTGATCGATCATGCATAAAACAAAGTCTGTTAACAATGGATGATCACAAGCCTATCGTCAGATCTAAAGAGAGATCTAAACTATGTCGATCAGTGATCTAGTTTGAGTGACCTTATATCTGAAGAGAAGGTACTTAGAATAAACAAACTTGGTGCAATCAAGGTTCAACCATTGTTAGTCAATCAAATCAATAACTGAAAACTAAAATAACAATGCAATTCTAGTTCTACACCGATGATACTATCTAGACGTTTCTCGGTCCCACATAAGACTTTAAACTAACGGATGTAAGAGATTTAGCCTAATTAGGCTACTCTCCTCTCCAGGATAGTATTACAAATAATAATATTAGTCAGCTACCACTTTGACTACAAAAT
The DNA here is from genome assembly GCF_003573695.1 of Papaver somniferum. NCBI lineage: Eukaryota > Viridiplantae > Streptophyta > Magnoliopsida > Ranunculales > Papaveraceae > Papaver > Papaver somniferum. The sequence continues at coordinate 72,493,755 of NC_039360.1, forward strand.
GAAGTGAGTGTCGGGATTAGTTTGAAAGAAGAACAAACTTCATTATTTATAAACCAAGGTAGTTTGGATACCAAGGAATTTCCATAACCGAAAATATCAAAAGATATGCAGCAAACACCAATTTTCGGTTTTGTCGAACTCCAGTTAATATCCAACTAATAAACCGAAATCCACCATGGATGACAACTCAATATTAGTTAGCTTACATGTATACTTTACTAGTATATCTTCCAGAGATATGTTTTACTTAATGGGAAAATAAAGTATATAAATTCGGAACCCCTAAAATAAGATTCTCAAATATTTCGGTTTGGGATCTCACCTTGAGTATCAAGGAATGTCTTTGAACAATGAAAAATAAGATTTAACATGTGTTCAAATTACTCAATATGTCGACATCTTGAACTTTCCTAAATAACATCTCATATTCCGATATTCACACAAACCTTAAATTAATACGAAAACCTAAAATACAAAAATGATATTGGGACCGGTCTTGCAAGAGATCCCCGATAGGGATCAGTCCTGCTATAGATCCCCAGTTACGGATCATTCTGTTATAGATTCCTTGATAGGGATCGGTCATTCTAAAGATCCCCAATATGATCGGACCACCAATCCCATTGGTTCCCTTCAACTACTAAAAACAAGTTTTGTAGTTGCAAGAAATCCTACACTACACCCCTAATATGATTTCATTGTTGATAAACTCATTTTTAGGTTTACACTCTTAATTTTATTGATAAATCTTTGGATGTTCTTACAAGAAAGATAAAGAAATCAAGAATGATCTCTGCTCTGGACTTTCTCTCTCCTATTTACTTGTTTCTTACTCAAAAAAGATCTCTCTCTTTCTTTTCAACTCGAACGACTATTTATAAAGAAATACATAGTGGATGACAAATAATCTGTCCTTTATTTTCGGGTATGGTTTGCGACATTCTCGCAACCTTACAAATGTTAATTTCGCAAACTCTCTAATTTTCGCAGAACTTTCATATCTTTCTCGTGATCTTTGATGACGTCATTTATTCCTGAAATTGTTCTGCGACGCTGTTGTGCTGTGTCATTGATGATTTCGCTGAAACGTTGTCGTTGCGAGATTCTGATCCTACATCTTGCCTCTTCTCATATCTTCTCTTCAAAGTAGAGAATGATGTGAGAAATGCCGCAGCTGCTTATCTTTTCATATTCTGCATTTATTACACGTATTTTTCTTCCATTTATTTCTCGATACGTCTTTTGTAACCGTTACTTTTTAACCGCTTATATCTTTCCGTATTAATCGTGTTTATTCTCTCGAGGATAAATTCCCTCTATATATATTCCTTTTCACTCTCTTCTTCTTTCTTTTTATCTTCTCTGCAACTTCATCGTTCTTCTGCAAATTCCATTATTGCAACTTTTCTTCTTTCTTCTTCGATCTTTTTAATTTCTTCTTCATCTTCATATTATTTCTTCTGCAAATCTTCATAGTTCATAATTTTCTTCGAAACAATATCCCTGCTATTATCTTCCATGGATTCATCAAGGTTAGTTTTCTTTTTTCTTCTTTATGAGTTTTGCTGAAATTGAACTTGTTTATTGCCTTATTTGATGTTGTTTATGTGATTCCCATACTCTTGTTGTTTCAGCAAAAGCGCTTCCAACACTAGATTTACAGTTCAGAACCCTAACATTCCCAAGTCGCAGCATAAGGTTGTTGCGCATAAAAGAAAGTCTGCGAATGAAAAGGTAGTAAGAAACACTATCCTTTTATAATAACAATATTGTTGCCTCTGTTTCTTATCTGGATTGTAATTCGCAGGGTGATAAAGATGTTAATAAACCAAACAAGAAATCTCGCCACCATAAAACTGTTCCAACTTCTGTTCCCTTCCACTTACTCATTTCTTCTAAATCTTCTGCGACATCTTCGCAAGATAAATCTTTGTCTCCAATTCGCGAAAAAGCTGCCTCAGACTTCATTTCTTCAGCTGACCTCTCAATGACTGAAACTTCCCTTGTTGATCCTGCTGTAAATGAAACATCTTCTCTTCCCATTGAGAATGTTTCTCAACCTTCTATCTCTACCAGTTCTTTACCTAAGTTTCTTCCTCTTTCGAAAGAAACCGTGGAAGGAATAGATATTGCCTTCAAAGTTTTATCTGAAGTTTTGGATGATGTCAAGAAGTATTCTACTGATTCTATCAAGTCTAATGTTTGCGAAATTCTGAGCAAGCATTTGGGTTCTGATAAAGCTGCTTCACGGACAGCTTTGGAAAAAGAATGTAATGCTCTTCGTCTCGAAAATCAGAAGCTTCAGAATGTTTTAATGGATCGTGATAATCTTCGCAAGAAGAATGATGAATTGAGAGGTATAATTTTCTTATCTGTGTCTTTAATTTTCCTTTTGAATAGTTTTATCCTTCCCGTATTTAATTATCCTTGAAATCCCTCTTTCGCATGTTAAGCTTTAAACCCGAAACGAATAATTGAGAGATATCAATTTGAATCTGATGTTGAAGAAGCTCGTATTGATAAAGAAATCTTGATGGATCAATATAACCAATTAGATAACCTCTATTCATATTCTCTTGATCATACTAATAATCTTACCAATGAAAATACCCAGTTAATTCAAAGACAAGACTTATTAAGTAATGAAGTATCTCGTATTTCTTATTTTTTAACCAAAGCTAATTTAGGGATGGAAACTTTACCAGATGAGAATAAAACCTTGTCCCAAGAGAAGAGAACTTATTTAAACAAGATGGTGATATCTTCGCAACAACTTAGTATTCTTCAAAAAGTATGTGATGACCAAGAGAAATCTCTTCGCTCTTTGAGAAACGAACTTAAAGAAGTAACAGAGTCATCTATCGCTGAAGGAGATACACTCATTCAAGGTAGAATAGCTTTAAGTGTAAAGGCGAATCAGCTTAAATAACAATATTCCAAATTAGAAGAATCTTATTCTTCTATTGCAAAGAAAAATGCCTTTCTTATTTCTAAAGAGAAAAATCTTCAGTCTCGACTTAAAGGTTTAGTTGGAGATAAATTTGATGACGCAATGGATCGCAAAAGGAAGGTAGTCATAATAGTTTGACTTCCTTAATTATCTTTTCTTCGTCATATCTCTCTGAATTCCTTATCTTAATAAAATTTTGTATTCTATTTTTCGCAGAGTCTGAGAAGAATCTTCATTCTTCTATTTCTGTTTTGGAGGCTAAATATGCCAAGATTCGCAAAGAAAATGCATTGCTCGTCTCTACCCTTACTGGTTCTCGCGACCGAGCAGAAAGAATACTTGATTATCTTGCTTATTTTAAGGATATCCAAGATAGGAATCATCAGAGAGCACTTCTTCGCCAAGTTCATCTCCGGGCTGAAGTCCTTGTAAATGAAATTTTATTGTCCAACTCTCTTCCTCCTACATCAATTGATCCTTTAGAAGTAGATGATGATGAAGTTCCTCGTCCTGTTGATAGTGATTATGATTACGAAAGCGGTGCAGAGGATGATTTCTTAGAAGATGAAGAAGAGGTTCCTTCTAAAGAAGCATCTGCTGGTGTTAATCAGAATGAGAAAGAAATTTCTCCTGAAAAAGTAATTGCTGGCGATAATCAAGATGCTAATCAAGGCGAAGACCAAAACCGAAATGAAGGAGAGGCTTGCGAGAATGTTGGCGAAGAATTTCTGTTATCTTCTGCTACTGAAATTAATACTGAAGCTTGAGCTTCTTATTTAGCTCTGTCTTCTTGAACTGTCTTATTTTTATTACTTTTGTGAGTTACATTTTTCAACCAACTTTGGAGTCAACTTTTCCCTTTAATATTTTGTTGATGAGAAAGATAATGCTTCTTGTGTATTGATTCTCATACTTGCCTCTCATTATCTTTCTTGCAAAAAATAATCTGTTACTAATACTTATAAATATTTTGTTTGATCATATGGTCTTATTTTGCCTTCCTAATTAAAGGTCTTATTATGCCACATCTTGTCATTACGACAAAATCGCAGGACGTCCTTGCACTTTCATGCAAAAACCCATTGATCTTGCCTTAACTTTTTCTTTTGTATTATGGCCTCTTCAGGAATGTTGCGACAATATGACAGGCCTAAATATTCTTGCAAAAATAAAGTCCCATGACATTGCCGTCTTGCGACGAAATCGCAGGACGTCTTCGCACTTTCATGCGAAAACCCATTGAACTCGTCTTATCCTTTTCTTTTGTATTATTGCCTCTTCAGGATTGTTGCACAAATATGACAAGCCTTAATATCCTTGCGAATAAAAATCCTCATGACATTTGCGTCTTAAGACACTTATCAGCTCCCTAATGGAGGGTGCCGCCCTTATCTCCCCCTGGTTTCCCCTTCAAGGAGGCGTACTTCTACCATACAAGGTTAGCTCCTCCCATCCAGTCTTAACAACAACCAGTTGTTTTCGCAGCCTCTTATCCCTTTTACCTATAGGGTTTATGGTTACGAGACTGCACCTTAAGTGGGGTTTTCTTCAGGCCGAGTGCAGTATAAGCCAAGACTTGTCAAGAATGGCAAGGTACGCTTCAAACGTCCCTGACACTCTTGACTCAACCGTGTACCTCGGCGCCTTGATCAGATCTGCACTCCTTGGGAGAGTCCTTATTACCTTAGTCACCCAACCCAAGTCATATGCTTAAGCTGAGAATCTAAGGTGCCTCTCCCGGATGGGCTTTATTGACCCCAAATCTCCATGACTCAGGTTCCGGTGGCGGTGTAGCCTTTCCCTGAGCCATGCAACAGGTACCCCCAAATATGACGTACTTTAGGTCTTACATTTGCCTCTTGCGAAATTTTATTCGCGAACTAAGGTGTACGCCATAAAGGTTCGCCCCTTTCTTTTATGTCATTGTTCTGTAATTATCTCTGCGAAAATTTCGCACATCATGATCTTGTTTTGATATGAGTAATCATGCAATTATTCTTTCAGAATCCATAACTTCTCAAAGCTTCTTACGGATAATATCTTTTTAAATACAACCTGTTCCATGGTCTGTCTAATCTATGACCAACATCTCTTCCTTCTGGATCCATTAATCTATAAGCTCTGTTCCAACTATCTCCTTAATGATGTAAGGTCCATCCCATTTTTTCGCTAATTTTCCACCATTTTCTCGCTGATATAGGTGTTTCTCTCGCAGAACTAAATCTCCTGGTTGAAATTCGCGTATTTTGACACGTTTATTATATTCTCGGGCTAATCTTCGCTGATAATTCTCCATATGTTGTAAAGCTTTTTCTCTTCTTTCTTCTAATTCATCAAGTTTATTTAAAATCAAGCCCGCACTAAGATTTTTCTCCCAAGCTTCTTTTTGTTGTCGGAATAACAACTTCTGTTGGTAACACCGCTTCAACTCCGTATGTTAAACAAAAGGTGACATTCCAGTAGCTTCTCTTCTAGTTGTATTATAAGCCCATACTGCATTATGTACTTGTTCGCACCATGCTCTGTGATGTCCTTCCAATTTCTTCTTTAATATATCTGCAATTGTTTTGTTTGTTGCTTCTACTTCCCATTAGCTTGTGGATACAAAGGAGTAGACTTTCCACATTTTATCTTGAATGCATTAAGTAGCATTTCTATATTCTGTCCTTCAAATTGTTTCCCATTATCAGATACCAACTGCGCAGGAATTCCGAATCTGCAAATGATATTTTCGAATATGAATGTAAAGATATCTTTGTCGCGAATATGATTGTACTGTTACTTTCACTTCTGTCCATTTTGTGAAATAATCTGTTGCGACTATTAAATATCTTCTTTGTCCAGAACCTGGTAAAAATGGTCCCACAATATCTAAACCCCACTTTCCAAAAGGCCACACACTGGTTGAAGATGATAGTGGTGCTCCAGGTGCATGTATTTTCTTTCCATGCGCTGACAATCTTCGCAACGTCTTGATATTTGTTTTGCATCTTCGTGCATGTATGGCCAGTAATAGCCTTGCATTTTTTGCTATGTGCCAAAGATCTTCCCCCGCTATGATTGCCAGCATCCCCACTATGTAACATTTTTAGCACTTTTTCTCCTTCCTCTCGTGTCAAACATCTGAGTGATGGTCCATTAAAGGATTTTCGGTATAGCAACCCATCTCTTAATTCATAATTCGTTGCACGACTTTTTAATTTGTGTGTTTCCAATCTATTTCTTGGTGTTTCTCCTTTCGCCAAATATGCATGAAGTTCCATTCTCCAGTCTGCGATATTGTTCGTTTGTTCTTCTTCTTCTTCGTTTCTATTATCATCACGACCACTTCTTCTTCTTCTTTATTGATTGATGGTGACAGAAGTGTTTGTATTTTTATGCATCTCGCAGTTGGATCTGTCATCATGCTTGAGATGAAAGCAAAGCGTCTGCGAGTCTGTTATTTTCTTGAAATGTGCCTCCATTTTATTTTTGGGATTTTCGCTGACAATTCTTCAACGAGCTTCTTGTATTTCTTCAAGGATGGTTCATTTGTAGTATACTCTCCCTTTATTTGGCGAATAACTAGCTGCGAATCACTAGTGATCCTGCATTTTCTAGTTTCATTTCTATTGCGAATTTTAAGGCATGTATCACAGCTTCATATTCTTTTCATTATTAGTGGATGCGAATTCCAATCTGAATGAAAAAGCCATCTTTATTCCTTCTGGCGAAATTAAAACAATTCCAACTCCATTTCCTTCTCCATTTGATGATCCATCTACCAATATCTCCCATCTATTTGGTTCTGTTATAAATCTTTTGGATCTCCGTGTTCTTCTTCTATATCCATCATTTCTTCTACTGCTTCATCTTCTTCTAAAGGAAATTCTGCCAAGAAATCTGCAACAACTTGTGATTTTGGTGAAGACAAAATTTCATATTTAATATCAAAGTGGCCTACTTGTGCATTCCATCTCTACTCTTCCTGATCTTTTAGAATTCTTCATCACTGATTCAATTGGTACTTTTGTTAATACCTTTATCTTGTGCACCTGAAAATATATGCGGAGCTTAAACGATGCATAAACTAATGCTAAGATTAACTTCTCAATCTTTGAGTAATTCTTCTCGGCAGTATCTAAAGTTTTGCTAATGTAATAAATGGGTTTCTCCACTCCTGCGTCTACTCGCAATAACACAACACTTAATGCATGCGACGTCGTCGCAAGATAGATCAATAATTCTTCTCCTGATTCTGCTTTTTGTAAGATAGTTGTATTCATAAGATGTTCTTTGATCCCTTGAAAAACTTTTTCACATTCATCAGTCCATTTAAATTTCGCACCCTTCTTGAGTATATCGAAAAAATATTTGCATTTGTCTGATGATCGCGAAATGAATCTCCCCAGCGAAGCAAGAAGCCCATTCAACTTTTGTACATCTTTTATTGTTGCTGGTGTTGGCATGTCACGAACCACTTTTTCTGGATCAACCTGTATTCCTTCCTTTGATACAATGTAGCCTACAATTTTTCCCGATGCAACTCCAATAGTACACTTCTCAGGATTCAATTTAATGTTATACTGCCGCATTTGTTCAAAAATATCCCTCAGGTCTTGTACATGGTCTTTAGCTTCTTTACTCTTTACTAACATGTCATCCACGTATACTTCTAATGTTTTGTGTATCCATTTTGCAAACACCTTCTCTACCATTCTTTGGTAGGTCGCTCCCGCATTTCGCAAACCAAATGGCATTTTCGTGTAACAATATAAACCTCTAGGGGCGAAGAAAGCAGTATGTTCTTGATCTTCTTCAGCGAGAGGGATTTGGTTATACCCTTTGTACCCATCTAAAGATGATACTCTATTGTTTCCAGCTGCGGATTCCACCATTTGAGGAATATCTGGTAACGGAAAACTATCTTTGGGTCAAGCTTTGTTTAAATCAGTGAAATCTATGCAAATCCTGATTCCTTTGTTTTTCTTTGGGACAATGACCATATTCGCTATCCATTCTGGGTATTTAGCTTCTCTTATGATTCCCGCATCAAGCATTTTCTGTAGTTCTTCTTCTATTTGGGAATGGTAAGTTGTTGCAATTTTTCTTATTCTCTGTTTAAATGGTCTCACATTTTTGTTAGTATCCAACTTGTGGCATGCAATTGATGGATCTATTCCCGGTATCTCATCCATGCTTCCTGTGAAAACATCTTTATATTCTCGCAACAGGTTAACAGTTCTTTCTTCTTCTTCCACATCCATTTTGGTTCCAATTCTCAATATTAGAGGTTCTTCTATAGTCCCAACGTTTATTTCTTTTGTTGGTTCTGCGGCAGTGTAACTGGATTTAGGTTCTCCCATCGGTGTTGGTTCTTTTATTGTTTTCACAGGTACTTCTCCTTCCTCCGAAATTTCGCGGGGTATTCCTTTGCCTTCTTTTGCCCTTATCATATATACTCTAAATTCTTCTTCTTTCTTTGCTTCCTTTGCCAACTTTCTGCGAAATTGTTTCTTTTTCGCTTGTTCTTCATAATGCTTTACTTCAATTTGATGACATAATTTCGCATTGTCAACATCTTTTCTGATTTCACCTATTCCATTTGGTTTGGGGAATTTAATACATTGATGCAACGTCGATACTACAACTTTTATCGCATGTATCCATGGTCTTCCTAATAACATATTATATGGCGATTCCATATCCACCACGCACAGTGTTACGTGTGTTTCGATCTCTCCAAGTGGAATTCGTACCACTATTTCTCCTTTAGGTTTTGTTGTGGATTTTCCAAAGCCGTGAACAAATTATGTTGAACTGGACATTTCTTCATCTTTAAATCCCATTCCCCGGAATGCATGATAAAATATTATGTCCACTGAACTTCCTGTATCGATTAAAGTTCTGTTCAATATCCATTCTCCCATGGATTTTGTTGTTGTCTCCTTCTCTTTTCGCGCAATAGGCACTGTAATAACCAACGGAGATGTGTGGTTCAAATTTTCTTTTGGTATTTCTTCCGCCATGAATGTAATTTTTTGCTTTTCCCAATCTTTCAAGGGTGATTTCTTTTCTACCGCCATAACCTTCCTTCCTTCAAAATTTTGTTTATGTATTCTTCCTTTGATGTTTCCATGGAATTCATTAACCATCGTTTTTGTTATCATATTACACTCCAATCTTTTGTCATCTTCATTAGTTCTAATCATCTTTATTTTAACTAGTTCACTGATTTATTTAATTACTTTCTTGATTTGAACATTCTCAACAACAATCTTCAACTTTCGATCTTGAAGTCCCTGTTTCTTGCGCCATTATGTAGTTGCAGGAAATCCTACGCTATACCCCTCATATGATTTCATTATTACTCAACTCATTTTTAGGTTTACACTCTTAATTTTATTGATCAATCTTTGAATGTTCTTACAAGAAAAGATAAGGAATCAAGAATGACCTCTGCTCTAGACTTTCTCTCTCCTATTTACTTGTTTCTTACTCAAAAAGATCTCTCTTTCTTTCCTTTACAACTGAACGACTATTTATACGGAAGTACATAGTGGATGACAGCTAATCTGTCATTTATTTTCGAATATGGCTTGCGACATTCTCGCAACCTTACAAATGTTAATCTCGCAAACTCTCTAATTTTCGCAGGACCATCACATCTTTCTCATGATTTTAGCTGTCGTCGTTTATTATATCATTTATGAAATTGTTCTGCGACGCTGTTGTGTTGTGTTGTTGATAATTTCGCTAAGATATCACTGTTCCGAGATTCTGATCCTACAGTATGTATTATTGTGAGGCTCCGTAATGTGTCTTATGTTGAGCACGATACAACCAAGATGATTATTATTGATTAGCTTTATTGGTTGTTCCGTAAGGTACTTTATGTTGAGCAGTTTGAACTAAATTAATCATCTTGTTTGGTTATTTAGTTATTGATCCGTAAGTTTTCTTATGTCAAGCAAAAACAACTCACAATTAAATTGATTACTTTCGTAATTAGTTTGGTTGTGTGTTCTAATTATATTAATTATGGGTTCTCTTGTAATTAATCTAGTTGAGTATTTTTGTGTCTCCATGAGATTTCTTATGTTGAGCACGAACAATTGAATTGATCACTTTTTGAGTTTGATTTGATTGCGTATACCGATTAAATTAGTCATAGGTTTTACTTGTGATTAATTTGATTGAGTTTTTGGATATAGAAAATCATTCTTATGGTTTTTTTTGTCCAATAAAATCCTTCTTTTCTTTCGAAATTAAGGTCGCTCTTGTTGTTCTTTCGGTAATGACATCTAATGGGGGAGAGTTCTTTTGAACTTGTGCTTAATGGTCATATCTTGAGGGGTGTGCGGTTGTGGAATTTTAGAGGAGTTATCTTGTATCTTTAAACTCCTTGATAAGTGCTATTAGCTTCGGCTATATGATTGCATCTAAATAAGATGATGTGTGTTCTTTCTTGTTAGTCATGAAATGTCTCTTACGGAAATTTCATTATCATCTCGTTCTTGTACCTTTGCCAATTTTATTTACAAAAAGGTGGAGAATTAATATGTAGTTCACACTACAAATACATATGGTCTTCGGGTCATTATGTAAGGGGGAGTGATTTCCATGTGAGATGGAGTATTGACTAAGGGGGAGTGATACATATCACCATAGTATTATTATTGAAGTTGTGATACAATTGAACTTTGACACTGTGTAATAATACTATGACACTGTATAACAATGATCGAGACAGATGCTTTCTTATTGTTATAGCTACGGATCTTCAACAACGTGATGCTAAACTTACAACCTTTGGGATCATTGGAGTACTTGGAAGTGACGAAGATTTCAAGGAATGTTGAAGATTAGACATGTGGAATAAGAGCTACTTAAGTTTCTTTATCTTTTTTGTATTCCATATGTATTGATAGTTTTGTCACTAAAATTGACAAAGGGGGAGATTGTTAGAGCATTGCTCGATCGAACTCGCATACGTTGCTATCTCAAGCATGTTTGTCAATGTTAGTGATCAAAACTATAAGTCTTGATTTCTAGTCTACTATAGATAAGTCTCGGACTAGGATAGAAAATGTAGTTGAGCTCAAGGACTTCATGTCGATTCATCATACAAGTAGAAGAACTACTCAAGGAACCGGTGGAACTTCTCGACAAAAAGGTATGTGAAGACTTGAACTTATATGTCACTCAAAAGTCTATCTACTCTATCTCCTACTTCTTAGGACAAAAAGTTGTATGCTATATATATACTTAGATAATACACATTTGGTATTTCGAGCCGAGTATACCTCGCCTATCTATATCTCGAAATATGTGTTGGTAAGATTTTCGCTTCGACCAAGTTTATCTTTACCTAGTGACGAGAGTCATGATATGTTTCAATCATCTTGAAAATTGCTTTGACGAGAAATGGTGTAACAACTATATAATGTCCTCTAAGAATGTTTCAATGGTTGGAATGAGAGTTTAGATTACATAACCAATGATGGACATAAGCATTGTTGTGGAAACATATTTATGTATAAGTCCTATTCCTTGAACCAAAGTTTTCGAACTTTGTTGATCAAGAGAACCGGAAGAATGGCATGTGCCAAGTCCGCGAACTGCCGAAGTTCTCAAACCCGAGAATTTCTGCTGGAGTTGACAAACTACTTGCGTGAGCTAAGTCCGCGAACCCAGTCCGCGAACCGGCAAAGTTCTCATCCCGAGAATTTCTGCTGGAGTTTGTAAACTCTGTCCGGTGTCTTAAGTCCGCGAACCTAGTCTGCGAACTTGAGAAGGTTATATATCTAAAGATGATTTATGAACTTAAACTTTAAAAAGACTAAGGAATGCAGTTTGCAAACCGTGGCTATAAAAGTACATGAACCGATTCAAGTGAATCAAATCATCTTTGCTTCAATTGTGTCTTGTGTAGTTACATAAGATTTCCTTGCAATTGAACAACTCTCTAACTAGTTCATTTGAGTCATTTGAACTAGTTATGGTGAAGAAGAACATGGTTGATATGAAATGCTCATATGGCTAACCTTTTGGTTAACTATTATTGAACCAACAAGTGCATACGCTTGGGTACGGTTAACAAACCTAGAAGCGTGCAGTTCATTTGTGTATAACAAGCTAAGTTTTCGATCTAACGGTTGAGAAATATTAGCTTGAATCTAAATCAGGTTTTCATCTAACGGTGAATATTGATTGCTTTGTTACCAAGGCAAACCCATGATTTGAAAGACTATATAAATGGGACATCTAGTATTGTGCAAAAATAATCCCCACACCTTACTCGTGATACTAGTTTGCGTACTAGAGTCGGTTCTCCTTTAACCTTTGGTTTTCTTCTTCTAAAACCAGGTTAACGACTTAAAGACTTCATTGGGATTGTGAAGCCGGGCCGATACTACTTTTATCGTAGTTGTGTGATCTGATCTTGCATCTTCTATCGTACGAGTACAATCAGATTGATTGGCTTGAGATTTGATATCTCCGATAGGCAAGATATAAAAAGTAATCACAAAATCTTCGTCTCATTGTTTGTGATTCCACAACATCTTGTTTCGCTACCATATGATTAAGATTGTTGTGAGATGATTGATTAATCTAGGCTGTTCTTCGGGAATATAAGACCGGATTATCAATTGGTTCCTGTTCACCTTGATTATTATCAAAAGACGGAACAAAAACTTTAGGATTTTTCTATGGGAGACAGATTGATCCTTTGATAGACTTGTCTGTGTGAGACAGATTTGTTTATTGTCAAAGCCTGCGATTTTGGGTCGTAGAAACTCTTAGTTGTGGGTGAGATCAGCTAAGGGAATCAAGTGCGCAGTATCCTGATGGGATCAGAGGCGTAGGGAGTACAACTGTACCTTGGGTCAGTGGGAGACTGATTTGGGTTCAACTACAGTCGAGTCCGAAGTTAGCTTGGAGTAGGCTAGTGTCTGTAGCGGCTTAATACAGTGTGTGTTCAATCTAGACTAGGTCCCGGGGTTTTTCTGAATTTGCGGTTTCCTTGTTAACAAAATTTCTGGTGTCTGTGTTATTCCAATTTCCGCATTATATTATTTTATCTTTATAATTGAAATAATACAGGTTGTGCGTTAGATCAATCAATTGAAGAATCCGACCTAATGGTTGTTGATTGATATTGATTGACACTTGAATATTGGTCTTTGGTACCATCCAAGTTATTCCTTGTATTTGATTAGTACTCGCAGTTTCTGTTTGAGGAAATCAAATCAAGAGAGAGATATAAACTCGTTGATATACTTTTAATTGATTGAGTTTTGTTGATTCTCTTAAAAGTATATTCGAGTTTGTCCATACAGATTGCTAAGTGAAATATTGGGAGGTGTTGTTAGACCCCCACATTTTCAGTTTCCCAGTTGCTAGAGTTGTCCTTTATATAGAATTTCAAATCAGGGTTTGCAATCTAAGTTACCTTGGTAACAAAGCATTCAATATTCACTGTTAGATACAAAGCTGATTAGATTCAAGCTAATATCTTTCAACCGTTAGATCGAAACTTAACTTGTTACACACAAATGAAATGCACGTTTATTTAGGTTTGTGTAACCTACCCAAACATGTACACTTAGTTGGTTCAATAGTAGTTGACCAAATGGTTAGCCATATGAGCACTTCCATATCAACCATATTTTTCTTTACCACAACTAGTTCAAATGACTCAAATGAACTAGTTAGAGAGTTGTTCAATTGCTTAGATAGTATAAAAGTATAGAAGACACAATCGAAGCAAAAATTATTTGATTCACTCGAATCAATTCATGAACTCTATAGCCACGGTATGCAAGTATGCATTCCTTAGTTTATATAAGTTTAAGTTCACGAATGATCGTTTTTAGAAAATAACCAACTTAAGTACGCATACTGGTATGCGGACTTAAGTACCCAAAATAAGTTTGTTTTCAGTTCACAATCTCCAGTAGAAATTCACGGGACATGAACTTCCGACAGTGCGCATACTAGTACACGGACTTTAGTTACCGTTTTCATGAGCAGCAAAGTACGCATACTTTGCTTCAAGGAATAAGGACTTACACACGTATGTGTTACCACACAATATTTATATCCTTCCAAGGTTGTATATTCTAAACTCTCATTTCAATCATTGAAACATTCTTAGAGGATGTTATATAGGTGTTTTTCACAAACCATTTTTCGTCAAAGCAATTTTCAAGTAATTGAAGCTTATATGACTTTCGTCACTAGTAAAGATGAACTTGGCCAAAGCGAAAGCTTACCAACACATATTTCGAGAAATAGATAAGTGAGATAAACTCGACTCGAAATAACAATTGTGCATCACCAAATCTATATAGCAATACAACTTTTGTCTCAAGATAGGAGATAGAGTAGATAGACTTTTGAGTGGTAGATAAGTTCAAGTCTCCACATACCTTTTAGTCGATGAAGTTCTACCTTCCTTGAGTAGTTCTTCGTCTTTGTATGATGATCGCCATGGAGTCTTGAGATCAACTACACTTTCTATCCTAGTCTGAGACTTAGCTATAAGTAGACTAGAAATAAAGACTTATAGTTTTGATCACTAGTATTGACAAACATGCTTGAGATAGCAACGCATGCGAGTTCGACCGAGCAGTGATCTAACAATATCCCTCTTTGTCAATTTTAGTGACAAAACTATCAATACATATGGAATACAAAATAAATAAATAAACTTTTGTAGCTTCTCTTCCATATGTCTGATCTCCTTAGTTCTTCAACATTACTCGAAATCTTCGTCACTTCCAAGTAATCCAATGATTCCGAAGGTTGTAAGTTTGGCATCATCGTTATTGAAAATCCGTAGCTATAAGAATGAGAAAACAAGAATTCTCAATCATTGTTACACAGTTTCATAATATTATTACACGACATCAAAGTTCAATTGTATCACAACTTCGACAACAATACTATGGTGATATGTATCACTCCTCGTTAGTCAATACTCCATCTCACATGGAAACCACTCCCCCTTACATAATGATCCGAAAACCATATGTATTTGTAGTGTGAACTACACATTAATTCTCCCCCTTTTTGTCAATAAAATTGGCAAAGGTACGAAAACTAGTGGGATCCTAATGAAATTTCCAAAGAGACATTTCATGACCAAGAGAAAGCACATATCAACTTTTTAGATGCAATCATATAGACGAAGCTAGATGCTTTCATCAAGGAGTTTATAAAGATACAAGATAACCCCTATAATATTCCACAACCGCACTCCCCACAAAGATTTGGCAATTAAGCACAAGTTCAATTAAGAACTCTCCCCCGTAAAATGTCATTCCCGAAAGAACAACAAGAGCGACCTTATTTTCACAAGAAAAGAAGGATTTATTTGGACATAACAAATCACATACGAATATGAATTTGAATCCAAAAATACTCAATTAAATTAACCACAAGAAAACCCATGATTAGTTTAATCGAAAATGCTCAACATAAGAGAACTTACGGAGACGCACAATATATACATAAAAAATATGGATCAGGGAAGATCAATACTGCGGAGTAGACAAGGATACATCCTATTTTCCATCACTATTTGCACAATGACATACAAAAGACATAATCCTCGTAAACAAAAGTTTTATCCCTTTTTCCATCAAAATATGACATAAAAGGCTTTAACTTTTGTAATGTCAAAATTTCATTCATTTTTTTATAAATACATGCATATCGACATATGAACGGCTTAACTTTTGACAAAGTATGGGACAATCATAGTTCACAGACGCAAACACACATATCACATAACAAATTGCAATATATAAAACCATAAAGATTAATACTGCAAAAATCATCTTCCAAACAATTTTTAGAATTTAAACAAATAAACCTAAAACAATGAAGATGAAAACATTAGTCATAGCTTTGTGTAATCACAATAATGGCTAGCTATTCCAAAAACTATTTATTCTTCCTAAAGCACAAGAAATAAAATTCTCATAAGAAGATTTCCTAGACAAAATAAAATCAACAATCTAAAGAACAAGGACAGACTCTTAAACCATCAAAACCGAACACGAACTGAAATCAAATAGACGACTCGAAATCCTCACGAGCCTTGAGGTCTTTGAGCTTGTGATTGACAACATCTACTGCTTCTTCAGAGAAGATATCCTCATTGAGAAGATCTTTAACATGTGTCTTTATGAGACCAAGGTCATAAGTAACCTTTTTCAACTCAGTTCTTAATACATCAAGACTCTTCAAAGTATCAATGAGCTGCAGTTTTGCTTCCTCAAAATATTTAAGAAAATCATGAACCACTTCAGTAGAAACCATATCCTCATTCTCAACATCCTGATGTGTATAGGCATAGTAACATGAGGCATAAGGATAATCATCTTCTACCAGGGTTCTTTTCTTCCTTCCCTTGGACTCGAAACCAATACCTTTGTCAAGAAAACCTTTTGCAAAACCGCTAGAGTTTTAAGAAGACATTCTTGAAAAACCACAAAAAAAATTCCCAGAGTATGCGTACAAGACTCAAAGGTTTTGGTATTTAAATGGTTTCTTAGGGAAGGTAACTTTTAGGGTTTCTAAAAATTGATTCGTGACAGTAACACAGGTACTCGTACGAACACAATCTTGACCCAACAACAAAGATACGCAACTGGTCGTATTTTTTACGACAAGATAGAATTTCTGCTATGTGAAAATTACCACAAGAATTTTTGGTTCAATAAATTTTATATCTCAGTAGAGAAACAATTTTAGAGCACAAGAGTAGCAGGCAACATAGTTGCAAAGAAAAACTTCTTCGAAAACGAGAAGGCAAAACGAAGAACCTTTTTAGACACAGTTAATACTTAAGCAAAGTTGTTTGTAGACAATAGTTTAGCTATAAACGATAAGAAAATAGCTCAACTAAACAGAAAACAATTTTGACAGAAGTATACCTGATTATTAATACAACTTACCCAACAAGATTTTTATGAGTAAGTTCTCAACCCTTGTGATTAATTAGCACAAGAATGAGCTCTCAGCTCATTAAATGAACGAAGTTTATGGTTGAGTTTCTTTTTCCTTTCAAGTCTAGGAAAGAATCTCTTTTGACGTGAAAAATTATCATAAAACTTATTGTCATCAAAATACGAGACATAGTTTGAGTTCTTACCAGAAGAATTTTGACTTGAGGAGGTTGACAACCTGTTGACAATTTATTTATAACCTTCAATTATCTCCATCAGGTTATTTCTCATATCTTCATTTTTGCTCCTTTCTTCTGGAATTTTTTTCACATCAAAGGTAATGTTATCTCCTCTTTTATCAGAAAAAAAGACTTGATCTTTCCTTAGACGATTTTTGTTAAGACGTCTGTTATGCTTCTGAGTATTAGAGGAACTCATTGAACTGACTTTCCTGGTAGCATACACAGGGTAAGTACGAAAACCAATTGGTTTGGGAATACGAATGTCAGTTACACCTTTGAGAATTAAGTCTAAGGTGTGTTGAAGTCGAACAATGGAATTGTTATTCAACCTAGAGTTTCTCTTTAACTTAACAAGCCCTTTTGAATCACAAAAGAGACATACTTTATGATCATGAGGGTGATTAGAAAGTTTCGTCTTAACATCATCGTTTGAATATTTCTTCCTCCCATGTGATGTGCAACATCCTTGATTAGAAGAGACTATAGGCACCTCTTTTCCAATAGAAGGTAATTCCGATTTTTCTTCTGGAACTGGAACTCTCTCAGTTGCAATCGGAGTAGATGGTATAGAGGACTTTTTGAAACATCCTTGAATCGAGAGTTTATTCAAGCGATGTTCAATTTCCAAAACATCCTTTTATGAAGACTGAACTTCAGCGTTTTTGGAATTGCGGTCTCTTACTACACCAAGAAGAACATTGACATGGTTTTTCAACCGATTAAATCTATCAGCTTGGATTCTAACACGATTTAGAATCAGTTCACCCTCTTCAGCTGTTTCCCTTTCATTAATAGAGATAAACTCTTTTGAAGGGTAATCGGAATAACACATGTCAGTGTCTGTCTCGTCAGAACACTAGGTTCGTCTATATTTGAGATTGAAGAATCTTTATTTTTAATGGATCCAATAAAGACAAAACTTTTGTTTCTGGTGATGCGTTTATCAGAGATAGTACTCTTGTCCATAGAGTCATATCGCTACAAACACGGACTTGTAAGGTCTTTAAGTGTGTTTGCCTGCTCTGATACCAATTGAAAAAACGGGGGTCTAACAACCACACCCAATATTTCGCTTAGCAATATGCATGAACAAACTCCAATATACTTTTAAGAGATGCAACTAGACAGTCAAACTCAATCTAAATGAAAGTATATCAAAGAGTTATATCTCACTTTCTAGATTCAATACTTACTCAAGCAAATAGAAATATGCGAGTCTAATTGAATACAATAGAAATCACTTGAACGGTACCAAAGACCAATGTTCAAGGATCAATCAATTTCAATCAACAACCAAAGGTTGGATTTCCCAATTGATCGATTCAACGCACAACCTGTGATATTTCAATTATATAATAAAATATAATTCAGAAAAGAATAACACAGACACCAGAAGTTTTGTTAACGAGGAAACCACAAATGCAGAAAAACCCGGGACCTAGTCCAGATTGAACACACATTGTATTAAGCCATTACAGACACTAGCCTACTGCAAACTAACTTCGGTCTGGACTGTAGTTGAACCCAAATCAATCTCACACTGATCCAAGGTACATTTGCGCTCATTACGTCTCTGATCCCAGCAGGATACTACGCACTTGATTCCCATAGTTGATCTCACCCACAACTAAGAGTTGCTACGACCCAAAGTCGAAGGCTTTAATAAACAAATCTGTATCACATAGAAAATTCTACGGTAATAGATAAATCTGTCTCCCACAGAAATACCTACGAGTTTTTGTTCCGTCTTTTGATAAATAAAGGTGAACAAGAACCAAATGATAACCCGGACTTATATTCCCGAAGAACAACCTAGAATTATCAATCACCTCACAATAATCTTAATCGACTAGCGAAGAAGATATTGCGTGATCACAAACGACGAGACAAAGGTGTTTGTGATTTCTTTTATATTTTGCCTATCAGAGAAATCAATCTCAAGCCAATGTTACGATTGTAATCAAATACGATAGAAACAGCAAGATCAGATCAGACAACTACAAAGAAAATAGTTAGGCCTGGCTTCACAATCCCAATTAAGTCTTCAAGTCGTTAACCTACAGGGTCTCGAGAAGAAACCTAAGGTTAAAGGAGAATCGACTCTAGCTAATACAACTAGTATAACACGGAAGGTGTGGGGATTAGGTTTCCCAGTTTCTAGAGTTCTCCTTTATATAAACTTTCAAATCAGGGTTTGCAATCTAAGTTACCTTTGTAACAAAGCTTTCAATATTCACCGTTAGATGAAAACCTAATTAGATTCAAGCTAATATCTTTCAACCGTTAGATCGAAACTTAGCTTGTTACACAAAAATAAAATGCACGTTTATTTAGGTTTGTGTAACCGTACCCAAACATGTACACTTAGTTGGTTCAACAGTAGTTAACCAAATGGTTGGCCATATGGGGACGTCCATATCAACCATATTCTTCTTTACCAAAACTAGTTCAAATGACTCAAATGAACTAGTTAGAGAGTTGTTCAATTGCTTAGATAGTATAGAAGTATACAAGACACAATCGAAGCAAAAACGATTTGATTCACTCGAATCAATTCATGAACTCTATAGCCACGGTTTGCAAGTATGTATTCCTTAGTTTATATAAGTTGAAGTTCACGAATAACCATTTTTAGAAAATAACCAACTTAAGTACGCATACTGGTACGCGGACTTAAGTACTTGGAATAAGTTTGTTTTCAATTCACAAACTCCCGCAGAAATTCACGGGACGTGAACTTCCGACAGTGTGCGTATTGGTACGCGAACTTTAGTTCCGGTTTTCCTGAGCAGCAAAGTACGCATACTTTGGTTCAAGGAATAAGGACTTACACACGTATGTTTTACCACACAATGTTTATATTCTTCCAAGGTTATATATCCTAAACTCTCATTTCAATCATTGAAACATTCTTAGAGGAAGTTATATAGTTGTTGTTCACAAACCATTTTTCGTCAAAGAAATTTTCAAGTAATTGAAACTTATATGACTTTCGTCACTAGTAAAGATGAACTTGGCCAAAGAGAAAGCTTACCAACACATATTTCGAGAAATAGATAAGCGAGATAAACTCAGCTCGAAATGGAAAATGTGCATAACCAAAGTCTATATAGCAATACGACTTATTTCTCAAGATAGACTTTTGAGTGATAGATAAGTTCAAGTTTCCACATACCTTTTAGTCGATGAAGCTCCACCAGTTCCTTGAGTAGTTCTTCGTCTTGTATGATGATCGCCATGGAGTTTTTGAGCTCAACTATACTTTATATCCTAGTCCGAGACTTAGCTATAGTAAACTAGAAATCAAGACTTATAGTTTTGATCACTAACATTGACAAACTTGCTTGAGATAACAACGGATGTGAGTTCGACCGAGCAGTGCTCTAACACTTATAGCCCAGACCATGTGTATCACGATGTTCTTTACATGCTCCAACCATAGAAGATAATTATGTAGAGTAGAATTGAATCTTTTCAGATTCTCTTTCAGTGATTTTACCTTATTAAGGGCATCAACGAGATCGGTATCCAAATATTGTTCTCTGGCGAGGAGACTGAGTTCTCTGTCATTAAAACATTTTTGTTGAGAGTCATATCTTGCTTCAGATTCAGCAAGTCTTTCTTTCAACACAAAGAGATTTCGAAGGAGATTATCACATTCGGACCTTTTTGAGCGTACGTCTTCTTCTCGATCTTTAACGGTAGATTGTAAAAGTTTATATCCACAATCATAACCTTTAAAGATTTTTCTCATCTTTTTGTTTTCTTGACAGAGAGGTGCCAAGTATTTTCTCAAGCAAGTAGTTGACTTCTTTTCTTTCAAAGCATGGTCAAAGAGATTGATATATTGAGAGACTTCCTCATCAATAGTTTGTCCTTCTTCTGAATCACTCTCATCTGAAAGATCATCCAACTTGGCCAAAGCGAAAGCTTACCAACACATATTTCGAGAAATAGATAAGCGAGATAAACTCGGCTCGAAATAGCAAATGTGCATAACCAAAGTCTATATAGCAATACGACTTTTGTCTCAAGATAGGAGATAGAGTAGATAGACTTTTGAGTGATAGATAAGTTCAAGTCTCCACATACCTTTTAGTCGACGAAGTTCCACCAGTTCCTTGAGTAGTTCTTCGTCTTTGTATGATGATCGCCATGGAGTCTTGAGCTCAATCACACTTTCTATCCTACTCCGAGACTTATCTATAAGTAGACTAGAAATCAAGACTTATAGTTTTGATCACTAACATTGACAAACATGCTTGAGATAACAACGCATGCGAGTTCGACCGAGCAGTGCTCTAACACCCCAGGACCTAGTCCAGATTTGAACACCATATTGTATTAAGCCGCTACAGACACTAGCCTACTTCAAGTTAACTTCGGACTAGAATGTAGTTGATCCCTAATCAATCTCACACTGATCAAGGTACAGATGCACTCCTTACGTCTCTGAATCCCAGCAGGACTCTACGCACTTGATTCCTTTAGCTGATCTCACCCACAACTAAGAGTTGTTACGACCCAAAGTCGAAGGCTTGATAAACAAATCTGTATCACACAGAAAAGTCTATTGTATAGATAAATCTGTCTCCCACAGATATGCCTATGAGTTTTATTCCGTATTTTGATAAATCAAGGTGAACAAGAACCAATTGATAAACCAGACTTACATTCCCGAAGAACAACCTAATATTATCAATCACCTCACAATAATCTTAATCGATTAACGAAACAAGATATTGTGGAATCACAAACGACGAGACGAAGATGTTTGTGACTACTTTTCAATCTTGTCTATCCGAGAATAAATCTCGAGCAAATCTTAAAGAAGATAGTACTCAATCACGATAGAAAACAACAAGATCAGAACATGAAAATACAAAGAAAATAGTTGGGTCTGGCTTCACAATCCCAATGAAGTCTTTAAGTTATTAACCTAAATGGTTTCGTGAAAAACCTAAGGTTAAAGGAGATCAACTCTAGTCGCAATTAGTATCACACATGAGGTGTGGGGATTAAGTTTCCCAGTTTCTAGAGTTCTCCTTTATATAGTCTTCAAATCAGGGTTTGCAATCAATGTTACCTTGGTAACAAAGCATTCAATATTCGTCGTTAGATGAAAACCTGATTAGATTCAAGCTAATATCTTTCAACCGTTAGATAGAACTTAGCTTGTCATACACAAATGAAATGTACTGTCATTTAAATAAAGGTAACTGTACCTAAACGTGTACACTTAGTTGGTTAACAATAGTTAACCAATGGTTATCCATATGAGCACTTTCATATCAACCTTATTCATCTTTATAACTAGTTCAAATGACTCAAATGAAACTAGTTAGAGAGTTTTTCGATTGTTTATATTCTCATAGAAGTATACAAGACACAATTGAAGCAAAATCGATGTTGATTCACTCGAATCATTTCATGAACATTATATCCCCGGTTTGCAAAAGATTGCATTCCTTATTATATAAATGCATTAGTTCATGAACAAACCGATTTTAGAACATAACCTACTTAAGTATGCAAACAGGTACACATACCTAAGTAGCCGGACTGAGTTTGGTTACGCTAGAATGCGTGCGGGTACGCATACCACTTTACACTTCCAAACTCCAGCAGAAATTGACGGAACTTGAACTTCCACCAGTACGCGTACGGGTACGCATACTTAGTTTTCAGACTTCCAACAACCAACCAGTACGCGTACGGGTACGCATACCATGGTTCCCGGTTTTGAACTTTACACAAATGTGAATACACATTATGTTTATATCCAATCACGGTTACATGTTCTAAACCCTTATTTGAATCATTGAAACATTCTTGGAAGACGACAATAGCTGTCTCACACAAACTATTAGCTCCAAAGCAACTTTCAAGTAATCGAATGATCAATACAAAAACATTCCGAGTCTACATCAAATGACTGTCTCACACAAATCATGTAAGGTGTTACAAGGCGATTTTCACATGATCATCTTTTGACTTTCGTCAAGAATAAAAAATGAACTTAGTTAAAGCGAAAGCTTACCAACACATATTTCGAGAAATTGATAAGCGAGATAAACTTGGCTCGAAATACCAAATGTGTATAATTGAAGTCTATATAACAATACGACTTTTTGTATCAAATAGGAGATAAAGTAGATAGATTTTTGAGTGATATATGAGTTCAAGTCTCCACATACCTTTTGTTGATGAAGTTCCACAAGTTCGATCCCTTGAGTAGTTTTTCGTCTTCATTCAATGAACGTCGTGAAGTCTAAAGCTCAACTACACTTTCTATCCTAATCCGAGACTTAGCTATAAGTAGACTAGAAATCAAGACTTATAGTTTTGGCAACTAAACTTTACAAACAAGCTTAAGATAGAAACGCTTGCGAGTTCAACCGAGCAGTGCTCTAACACTCTTCACCCATACCGTTCAACCCTTTGATGAAAGTGTTATTGTAATAATCAATTTGATCCTACAATTAATCCAAAAACAAACAAAGATCAGGCCGCAAGAAGAAATACTAAAGGTAGGATCTTTTCTGGAACACTGATGGTATAAATCGCGAAAGAGAACAATTTTTTACAACAAGAACAAATTGTTTTCGTTAGAATATGAAGCTCAAAGAGAACCATTTTTTTCAAATAAGAACAGATTGTTTCCGTTTATCGAATTTGCATGAACCAATATGCAACAACCATGGAAAAAAATGTAAACGGAAGTAAGAAAAATATGGTGAATTGGTGAAACTGGTGATGTTTTTGGATGTTCTGGGACATCTATATCTACAGAAGGCAATGAAAGCATTGACGAGCGTTTCTTTTGGTGTAAATTCACAAATAATTCAATCAGAGTAGAAATATCTTCAAGAGAGGAAATCTTGAACCATTACCGAATGGAAAAATTTAAAGATTGAATTAATCAAGATTTCATCTTAGTTAGTCGATTGGGAATTTGTAAAAACCATTGAATTAATGAAGAATGAACTTTTTTAGTCGATTGGGAATTTCTTCGTTGAAAAGTGAGTAGAAAGATTGAATCGGAGGTAGTCGACTGGGGTTTTCTTCTTCCGTTACAAAAGTGAATGAAAAATGGAGATTCATAATCATCCTTGAGGTTTGTGGTCCACATTTTACTCCCAACATTTACGAACTTTAACTTCTGACATGGAACACAAAGTACAGATAACCACTGGATCAACAAATCTGAGATTGAACTGGGAGGGGAGAGGGGGATCTCGGCTTCTAGTTAGGAAGAACGAATGTATCCTGGTCGCTGAGTGATTCACCGGACACTCCTATCTTGTAAGCATAGATGGTAATACTTGTGAGTAAATAAAATGATTCGGTCTTCACATACCTCTTCGTTAATGAATTTCTCCAAATATCTTCGTTTGATCTTCAGTCTTCAATCTTCGAGGATTATTCGCTGATGTCTGATATTTAATTACTATACTCTAATCCTAGTCTGAGACTTGACTTTGGTATAATATAAATCAAGATATAGTTTTGTGCATCTAACATCGACAACAAGCTTCATATAGAAAATCTTGCGAGGTCGACCGAGCAGTACTGTAACACCCATTTTTAATAAATCTCAAACTTATTTTACATTTATATTTAAGTATATCCTACTTTTTTATCCTTATCCTATTTGATATCAATCTAGTCAAATTTTTCGTCAAACCTTATATGAATGACCAAATGAACATTATTAGTTGTTTCGGAAGAGAATTAAAGAATACGTCGAAGAGCGATTCATGAATCCAACATGCAACAAATGATTGGAATTATGGAACCATTGACTACCTTGAAGTGCTTCATGTTAGAGCATTGCTCGGTCGAACTCGCATGTGTTGCTATCTCAAGCACGTTTGTCAATGTTAGTGATCAAAACTATATGTCTTGATTTCTAGTATACTTATGACTAAGTCTCGGTCTAGGATAGTTAGGAATAGTTGAGATCCAGACTCCATGGCGATCATCTTACGAAGACGAAGAACTACTCAAGGAACCAGTGGAACTTCATCTGACCAAAAGGTATGTGGAGACTTGAACTCATCTGTCACTCAAAAGTCTATCTACTCTATCTCCTACTCTTGAGACAAAAGTCGTATAAGAATGATAGTTTTCATACATATACATTTGTTATTTCGATCCGAGTTTACTCGCCTATCTTTTTCTCGAAATATATGTTGGTAAGCTTTTGCTTTAACCACCATTTGCATCTTTACCCGTGACGAAAGTCATGATGACGTTTCAATCTTGAAAATAGCTTTGATGACGATAGTCGATTCTTTATGTTTAACCATTATTATAACGTTATAGAAGAATGTTTCAATGATTGAAATGTAGAGTTGAGATTACGTAACCAACTATGGATATAAGAATATATAGTGTGTTCGCACATTAGTGTATAATCCATGTACCGGAAACCAAGTGTGTGCATACGGTATTTCTGAAGGAGGCGGGTTAGGTACTCGTACGCGTACTGGCGTAACTTTTCCTCCCGGAAAATTCTGCTGAGTTTGGAGTTTACGAACTCATGAACCATTAACCTTAGGTACGCGTACTGGCGGAAATTTTCTAACCGAAAAATTCTGTTGAGTTTGGAAACCAAAAGCCAACTCAAATCCGGTAGCTAAGGTACGCATACCCGTACGCGTACCCAAGTTGGTTATATTTCTCAAATCGGTAGTTTCATGAACTTAAACAATAAATCAATAAGGAATGCAATCTTTGCAAACCGTGGCTATATTGTTCATGAATTGATTCAAATGAATCAAACCGATTTTGTTTCAATTGTGTCTATGTATAAAGATCTAAGCAATTGAACAACTCTTGAACTAGTTCTTATGAGACATTTGAACTAGTTATGAGAAAGATGGATACGGTTAATATGAAAGTGCTTATATGGCTAACCATTGGTTAACTATTTGTGAACCAACAAAGTGTACACGTTTAGGTACGATCACTCAAACCTAAATGAATACATTTTATTTGTGCGTGACAAGCTAAGTTTCGATCTAACGGTTGAAATATATTATCTTGGATAAATCAGGTTTTCATCTAACGGTGAATATTGAATGCTTTGTTACCAAGGTAACTTGGATTGCAAACCCTAATTTGAAAACTATATAAAGGAGACATCTAGCAATTGGAAAAACTAATCCCCACACCTCATGTGTGATACTAGTTGGTTTGCTAGAGTCGGTTCTCCTTTAACTGTAGGTTTCTTCTCGAGACCCTGTCGGTTAACGACTTGAAGACTTCATTGGGATTGTGAAGCCGGACGAAACTACTTCACTTGTAGTTGAGCGATCTGATCTTGCCATTTTCTATCGTACGAGTTCAATTGTAAGATTGGCTTGAGATTATATCTCCCATAGGGCAAGATAAAAAGAAATCACAAGCATCTTCGTCTCATCGTTTGTGATTCCGCAATATCTAGTTTCACTACCATACGTTTTAGATTATTGTGAGGTGATTGATAATTCTAGGATGTTCTTCGGGAATATAAGTCCGGTTATCAATTGGTTCCTGTTCACCTTAATTTTATCAAAAGACGGAACAAAACTTTTAGGTTTATCTGTGGGAGACAGATTTATCTATCATCGTAGACTTTTTTGTGTGATACAAATTTGTTTATTAAAGTCTTCGACTTTGGGTTGTAGCAACTCTTGGTTGTGGGTGAGATCAGCTATGGGAATCAAGTGCGTATTATCCTGCTGGGATAAGAGACGTAAGGAGCGCAACTGTACCTTGAATCAGTGTGATATTGATTAGGGTTCAACTACAGTCCAGACCGAAGTTAGTTTGTAGTAGGCTAGTGTCTGTAGCGGTTTAATACAGTGTGGTGTTCAATCTGGACTAGGTCCCGGGGTTTTTCTGCATTTGCGATTCCTTGTTAACAGAATTTCTGGTGTCTGTGTTATTTCTATTCCGCATTATTTTTGTTATATAATTGAAATATCACAGGTTGTGCGTTTGTATCGATCAATTGTGAAATCCAACCTTTGGTTGTTGATTGGAAATTGATTGATCCTTGGATATTGGTCTTTGGGACCATCCAAGTTTATTATCCTTGTATTTGATAAAGACTCGCAGATTTCTATTTGCTTGAGTAATATCAAATCAAGAGAGAGATATTAACTCCTCGATATAATTTTCTCTAAATTGAGTCTGACTGTCTAGTTGATTCTCTAGAAAGTATATTGGAGTTAGTCCATACATATTGCTAATCGAAATATTGGGTGAGGTTGTTAGACCCCCGCTTTTTCAATTGGTATCAGAGCAGGAAAACACGTTCAAGACCTTACAAGTCTGTGTTTGTAGCGATATGACTTTATGGACAGAGGTGTTATCTCTATTAACGTACCACTAGTCTTCGATGTCTCTAATTACTTATGGTGGAAAATTACTATGCGAGCTTTTCTTCAAGCACGTGATTTTCAATCATGGGTATATGTTGTTAATGTCTATGATGCTCACGCTGTTGCAGTATGCAACGTTAATGTTCCAAAAAATATTGGCGAATACGATGCTGCTGAGATACTTGCTGCGGTTTGAATGCCATCATACATGCCATTACCCCAAATCTTCAGCACCATGTGTCAAATTGCACTAGGTCTAAAGATTCTTGGGATATCTTAGAAACTGTATTCGAAGGAAATACCAGTGAAAAGGAAGCTAGGCTTCAAAACCTTAATTCCGATTGGGAAAATCTTCGTATGGCAGATGAAGATTCATTTGATGAGTTTAATCACAAAGTGTCTGAAATTGTTAATGCATCTTTTGCATTGGGTAAGACTATTTTTGAAAAGGACATTGTGATGAAAATTCTCAGATCGCTGCCATCTAGATACGATTCTAAGAAGCATGCCATCGTTGAGGGAAATAACCCTGATAATCTCTCCAGAAATATGTTGGTTGGGAAGCTTAAGATCTTTGATCACGAACATTCATCCAAATCTAAGGATGTTGCATTCAAAGCACTAAAAGACACAAAATTACTTGACAAAAGTAAAAATGTGTATATCTCTGAAGATGATCACTCTGAGACGGATTCATCAGATGAATATCTTGACAAATCGGTCTCGATGATCACAAGACAGTTTAGATATCTTCTATTGAAGAGAAGTAAACGGTTCTCCAGAGATAATCCTAAAGCATCAGTCAAACCTCATAATCGTATTCCTCCTAAAAACAGAGACACATATGAAACTGATGACGAGGATATGCCTCAGTGCTTTAAGTGTAAAGGATTTGGTCATTTTGCAAACGAGTGCCCAAATCGTAGAAAATACACTGGGAACAAAGGTATTGCTGCGACACTTGATGAGATGTCTGGCAACTATGATTCTGATGAAGACAAAAAATAAAGTGTTGCTCTTCTATGTGAAAATATTGATTTTGATAATTGTAGCAGTACATACATCAATCTTCATAATCTTTTAGAAGAGAGCCCAATCAAGATGGAAGAATCAATTGAACCCTCCATTGGAAACCCTTCGTTTAATGTTTCAGGATCTACCTTGTGCCTAGCAACTTGCGTTTCAAAGGCGCCTGAATCATCTTTTGTGTTGACATGCTCCTATTGTTCTCTCAAGGGACATGAGTTCTCGAAGTGTTTCAAGTACAAACACAAGATGAGATATGTCAACAAGCTTCAACGAAGAGCAGATCGTCTAGCCACCAATCTTAAACTCGCGGAGAAAACAACTGAGGTATGTAAGATCTTATCTTCCTCTAAGAGATTGGTTTCCAATGATAAAACTAGGCCATTAGATAAGAAAACATGGTCTAAACATACGAAAAGGCAGGGTTCCATTAATTCCAACCAAAAGGGTCATGGTGGACAAATGGTTGTTCACCACAGCACAACTTGATTGTGTTGTAATGTGCATCTTGTCTCATGTGCCTGTTCAAAAGAGACAAGATCTTGCACACCTCAGGCTTTAAAATATTTTTTTTTTTGTTTTCTAGCTTTGTGTTGTTTGTAATTCCTTCATATCACTGTTGATATTGGAAAGGACCTGTTTGTCAAAAGAAGAGGGTTATTATCGATAATTCTACTCTTTATAGAGTTGTGAGTTGAACGTGTACGAACCTATTTAAAGGTTTCAAAACCCTACATTCCTTTTTCCTTCTCTGATACTCTTTATATCTTAAGACTGCTTGTTGAGTTTTGATTGTGAATTCCTCTCACAAAATCGTACTTACATGGAAACTCCAAGCATCATGTCTCCTGATGGAAAATATGTCAATATGATTGTTAAGCCATCAATCACTAAGGAAAAAGAGAAATCTCAATTGCCTCCAACTTTAAAAAGAAAAAGAAGGAATGTGAGGAAGCCAAGAGATGTTCCTTCAAACTCTCAGAAGTTTTCTGATGTTCTTGAAGAGTTGAAGCTGGCAAGGAAAGAGATTCAACAAATAAAGGCTTGTGTTTTAAGATAATTAGAAATTCAAAAGGCCCTGGTTCGACATCATCAGCCAAGAAGGTTTATTGGTATTGACTCCTTCCTCCATGAACCATATGTTCCAATGGCTGTTGACGACAAGGAGTTCGGGGACGACAAGGAATTTTTCAAAGATCTTAATGTCTAAATCTTTTATTTTCTTGTTTTGTTTAGAAGAATAACTAGAGTTTGGAATATCCATTATTGTGAGTACACATAGCTATGTCTAACGTTTTCATCTTCATGTTTTTAGATTTATTTATTTAAATTCTAAAGTGGTTCTGGAAGATGATGATTGCAATTTTAATCTTTATGGTTTTATATATTGCAATATGTTATGGGATATGTGTGTTTGCGTCCGTGAACTATTATTGTCCCATATATTGTCAAAAGTTATCTCGGTTATATGTCGATATGCATGTATTGA
Organism: Papaver somniferum; assembly: GCF_003573695.1. Lineage (NCBI taxonomy): Eukaryota > Viridiplantae > Streptophyta > Magnoliopsida > Ranunculales > Papaveraceae > Papaver > Papaver somniferum. Next base: position 72,523,775 of record NC_039360.1, read on the forward strand.
TACAAGATCGATGAACTTTTGACAAACAAAAGTTAAGACTATTATGTAAATTCTTTGATGGAAGATAGGTTAAAATCTATTGTTTACAAGGATTATGTATATTATATGTCATTATGCAAATAGTGATGAAGATGGAATGAATCTTTGTATATGCCGCATTATTGATCTTTCCCTGATCCATATTTTATGTGTATACTGCAATGCTCCATAAGGTTTTCTTGTGTTGAGCATAAAACGACTGAGTTAATCATTCTTTTATGGTTAACATAGTCGTAGCTCCGTAAGTTCTCTTATGTCGAGCATGTTCAATTAAATTGATCACTTTTGTGTTTAATTTGATTGTGTATTCCGATTAAATTGATCATGGGTTTACTTGTAGTTAGTTTAATTGAAAATTTTGGATATAAAAAATCATTTCATTATGGTTTTTGGTGACCAATAAAATCCTTCTTTTCTTGTAAAAGTAAGGTCGCTCTTGTTGTTCTTTCGGGAATGACATCAAATGGGGGAGGGTTCTTTTGAACTTGCGCTTAATTTCCATATCTTTGTGGGGAGTTCGGTTGTGGAATTATTTAGGGGTTATCTTGTATCTTTATAAACTTCTTGATGAATGCATTTAGCTTCTTATTTATGATTGCATCTGAATAAGTTGATATGTACTTTTCTTTGGTCTTGAAGCGTCTTCGTGGAAATTTCATTAGGATCCCGTTTTCGTACCTTTGCCAATTTTATTGAGAAAAAGTGAGAGAATTAATATGTAGTTCACACTACAAATACATATGATTTACGTGTTTTACGAGTCATTATGTAAAGGGGAGTGGTTTTCATGTTGAGACGAAAGTATTGACTAAGGGGGAGTGATACATATCACCATATTATTGTTGTCGAAGTTGTGATATAAGAACTTTGATGTTGTGTAATAATACTATGACATTGTATAACAATGATCGAGAGCTTTTGTTTTCTCATTGTTATGGATGCGGAACTTCAACAACTATGATGCTGAATTGAACATCTATGGAATCATGGGAGTACTTGGAAAAGACGAAGTTTTCGAGTAATGTTGAAGCACCAAAGAGATCAAGCATGTGGACGAGAATCTACAAAGTTTTTATCTGTTTTGTAATCCATATGTATTGATAGTTTTGTCATTAAAATTGACAAAGGGGGAGATTATTAGAGCATTGCTCGGTCGAACTCGCATGCGTTGCTATCTCAAGCATGTTTGTCAATGTTAGTGATCAAAACTATATGTCTTGATTTCTAGTATACTTATGACTAAGTTTCGGTCTAGGATAGTTAGGAATAGTTGAGCTCCAGACTCCATGACGATTATCTTACGAAGACGAAGAACTACTCCAGGAACCAGTGGAACTTCATCCGACCAAAAGGTATGTGGAGACTTGAACTCATCTGTCACTCAAAAGTATATCTACTCTATCTCCTACTCTTGAGACAAAAGTCGTATAAGTATGATAGTTTTTATACATACACATTTGCTATTTCGAGCCGAGTTTACTCGCCTATCTTTTTCTCGAAATATGTGTTGGTAAGCTTTTTCTTTAACCATTTTTATCTTTACCCGTGACGAAAGTCATGATGACGTTTCAATCTTGAAAATAGCTTTGATGACGATAGTCGATTCTTTATGTCTAACGACTATTATAACATTATAGAAGAATGTTTCAATGATTGAAATGTAGAGTTGAGATTACGTAACCAACTATGGATATAAGCATATATAGTGTGTTCGCACATTAGTGTATAAATCCATGTACCGGAAACCAAGTGTGTGCATATGTGTGCATACGGTATTGGTGAAGGAGACGGGTTAGGTACGCGTACCCGTACGCGTACTGGCGGAACTTTTCCTCCCGGAAAATTCTGCTGAGTTTGGAGTTTACGAACTCATGAACCAATAACCTTAGGTATGCGTACCCGTACGCGTACTGGCGGAACTTTTCTACCCGAAATATTCTGCTGAGTTTGGAAACCAAAAGCCAACTCAAATCCGGTAGCTAAGGTACGCATACCCGTACGCGTACCCAAGCTGGTTATATTTCTCAAATCGGTAGTTTCATGAACTTAAACAATAAATCAATAAGGAATTCAATCTTTGCAAACCGTGGATATATTGTTCATGAATTGATTCAAATGAATCAAACTGGTTTTGTTTCAATTGTGTCTATGTATAAAGATCTAAGCAATTGAACAACTCTTGAACTAGTTCTTATGAGTCATTTGAACTAGTTAATTATGAGAAAGATGAATACGGTTAATATGAAAGTGCTCATATGGCTAACCATTGTTAATTATTTGTGACCCAACTAAGTGTACATGTTTACGTACGGTCACTCAAACCTAAATGAATGCATTTCATTTGTGTATGACAATCTAAGTTTCGATCTAACAGTTGAAAGATATTAGCTTGGATAAATCAGGTTTTTCATCTAATGGTGAATATTGAATGCTTTGTTACCAAGGTAACTTGGATTGCAAACCATGATTTGAAAATTGTATGAAGGAGACATCTAGAAATTGGAAAAAGTAATCGCTACACCTCCTGTGTGATACTAGTTGGTTTGCTAGAGTCGATTCTCCTTTAACCGTAGGTTTGTTCTCGAGACCCTGTCGGTTAACGACTTGAAGACTTCATTGGGATTGTGAAGCCAGACAAAACTATTTCTCTTGTAGTTGAGCGATCTGATCTTGCCATTTTCTATTGTCCGAGTTCAATTGTAAGATTGGCTTGAGATTATATCTCCGATTGGGCAAGATAAAAAGAAATCACAAACATCTTCCTCTCATCGTTTGTGATTCCGCAATATCTAGTTTTGCTACCATACGATTTAGATTATTGTGAGGTGATTGATAATTATTGGTTGTTCTTCGGGAATATAAGTTCGGGTTATCGATTGGTTCATGTTCACCTTGATTTTATCAAAAAACGGAACAAAACTTTTAGGTTTATATGTGGGAGACAGATTTATCTATCATCGTAGACTTTTCTGTGTGATACAGATTTGTTTAATAAAGTCTTCGACTTTGGGTCGTAGCAACTCTTGGTTGTGGGTGAGATCAACTAAGGGAATCAAGTGCGTAGTATCCTGCTGGGATCAGAGACGTAAGGAGCACAACTGTACCTTGAATCAGTGTGATATTGATTAGGGTTCAACTACAGTCCAGACCGAAGTTAGTTTGTAGTAGGCTAGTGTCTATAGTAGCTTAATACAGTGTGGTGTTCAATCTGGACTAGGTCCTGGGGTTTTTCTGCATTTGCGGTTTCCTCGTTAACAAAATTTCTGGTGTCTGTGTTATTTCTATTCCGCATTATATTTTGTTATATAATTGAAATATCACAGGTTGTGTGTTTGTATCGATCAATTGTGAAATCCAACCTTTGGTTGTTGATTGGAAATTGATTGATCCTTGGATATTGGTCTTTGGTACCATCCACGTTTATTTTCCTTGTATTTGATAAAGACTCGCAGATTTCTATTTGCTTGAGTAATATCAAATCAAGAGAGAGATATTAACTCCTCGATATACTTTTCTCTAGATTGAGTCTGACTGTCTAGTTGATTCTCTAGAAAGTATAATGGAGTTAGTCCATATAGATTGCTAATCGAAATATTGGGTGTGGTTGTTAGACCCCCGCTTTTTCCCTTCACCCAATAAATGATCACTTTTAGCCCCCGATGGAGATGAAATTATGAAATCATTGTTCGAGTCATCCTTAGGTGGTTGGTCATCTACTATTGCTCATAGAATTTAAACGGTACCTATTTGGCAGTACAACCACGATTTGGTTCTTCCCCTAAGTATTTATCACGGTGAGGTGGTTTTGAAAAAGGAGTATTGAGATCTTGTTGTTTTCATTTCATTTCCTTTTTGAGCCTAAATAAAAAAAACATACATAAAAGAACATAATTAACATGCATATACCCATAAAGAGTTGTCATAGTTATGGTTTAAACCCCGACGAACAAACGACGTCGTCATGGTTTTGACTGAAAAACCAGACTAGCACTAACATTATGGCGGAGAACTGTGTTTCTCATGGACACCGTCGTCATGATACTTTACAAATACAATGACGACATAAGTTGGATACAAAAACATCGTTAAGGTACTTGAAAAACCTTAACGAGTAAACTTATATTAATAATTGTAATTGTTTATGTTTATGTTTATGTTGCAAAACCTTGACGATTCTTGAAAAAAAATATAGAGCGCTTGTTAGGTATTTGAAAAACATATGATTCTTGCAAAACCAATTGTAATTGGCATTGCTCGGTTGAATCCTCCAAGCATTGGTATGTCAAGGTTAGTTGTCATATTTTAGTTCCAAAACCATATGTTGCTTGAATAGATTACTAGTGTCAACTTCGTTAGGTTAGACTAGAAAGTATAGAAACGTTGAGACAAACTCGTGTTACACTGAAGAACTTGAAGACGTGCCAACATCAATGAACATATCATCCTTCTGTTCGAAGTTAGTAATACAAGAGTTGACTAGTTTTCATTTATATCTACGTTGCTTTCAAGTCGTTTGTATTGGCAATATAACATTTGAAGTTATATATATGAATCTCTAGTATTAAAGACTTGATCATTTCATTATGATCAAAGTATCAAGGAAGAATATACAAGTTGTTTCACAACTTTGGTATATTGAATTACGAAGTACAACGTCTAGCTTTTGAACTTTATAATTGCGACGTAAACATCATCTTTGTAACTTGTTACTAGATTGCCTAATGAACTCTAAGTTGAAAGGAAGTAAACTTGTGAAACTTGTAGGATCATAATCTCGCAACGACAACGTTTCAGCGAAATCATCAATGACACAGTACAACAGCGTCGCAGAACAATTTCAGGAATAAATGACGTCAGCAAAGATCACGAGAAAGATACGATAGTTCTGCGAAAATTAGAGAGTTTGCGAAATTAACATTTGTAAGGTTGCGAGAATGTCGCAAACCATACCCGAAAATAAAGGACAGATTAGTTGTCATCCACTATGTATTTCTTTATAAATAGTCGTTCGAGTTCAAAAGAAAGAGAGAGATCTTTTTTGAGTAAGAAACAAGTAAATAGGAGAGATAAAGTCCAGAGCAGAGATCATTCTTGATTTCTTTATCTTTCTTGTAAGAACATCCAAAGATTTATCAATAAAATTAAGAGTGTAAACCTAAAAATGAGTTGATCAACAATGAAATTATGTGAGGGGTGTAGTGTACGATTTCCGGCAACTAAATAATGGCGATAGAAACAGGGAATTGAAGATCGAAAGTTGAAGATTGTTGATTGAGAATATTCAAGTCAAGAAAGTGATTAAACAAATCAGTGAATCAGTTAGAAGAAAGATGAATAGAATTAGTGAAAATGGCAAAATATTGGAGTGTAATATGATAACAAAAACGATGATTAGTGAATTCCATGAAAACATCAAAGGAAGAATACATAAACGAAATTTTAAAGGAAGGAAAGTTATGGCGGTAGAAAAAAAATCACCCTTGAAAGATTGGGAAAAGCAAAAAATTGCATTCATGGCGGAAGAAATACCAAAAGAAAATTTGAACCACACATCTCCGTTGGTCATCAGAGTGCCAATTACACGAAAAGAGAAGGCGACAACAATAAAATCTACATGAGAATGGATGTTGAACATAACTTTAATCGATACAGGAAGTTCAGTTGATATAATATTTTATCACGCATTCCGGGGAATGGGAGTTAAAGATGAAGAAATGTCCATTTCAACATATTTTGTTCACGGTTTTAGAAAATCCACAACAAAACCTAAAGGAGAGATAGTGGTACGAATTCCACCTGGAGAAACCGAAACACATGTAACGTTGTGCGTGGTGGATAGGGAATCTCCATATAATATGTTATTAGGAAGATCATGGATACATGCGATAAAAGCTGTAGTATCAACGTTGCATCAATGTATTAAATTCCTCACTCCAAATGGAATAGGTGAAATCAGAGGAGATGTTGATAATGCGAAATTATGTCATCAAATTGAAGTCAAGCATGAAGGACAAGCAAAAAAGAAGGAAGAAGAATTTAGAGTATATATGATAAGGGCAAAAGAAGGCAAAGGAATACCCAGCGAAATTTCGGAAGAAGAAGAAGGACCCAATAAAAACAACAAAAGAACCAACACCAATGGGAGAACCTAAACCCACTTACACTGCCGCAGAACCAACAAAAGAAATAAACGTTGGGCCTATAGAAGAACCTCTAATATTGAGAATTGGAACCAAAATGGATATGGAAGAAGAAGAAAGAACTGTTAACTTGTTGCGATAATATAAAGATGTTTTCGCAGGAAACATGGATGAGATATCGGGAATAGATCCATCAATTGCATGCCACAAGTTGGAGATTAACAAAAATGTGATACCATTTAAACAGAGAATAAGAAAAATTGCAACAACTTATCATTCCCAAATAGAAGAAGAATTACAGAAAATGCTTGAGGCGGGAATCATAAGAGAAGCTAAATACCCAGAATGGATAGCGAATATGGTTATTGTCCCAAAGAAAAACAAAGGAATAAGGATTTGCATAGATTTCACTGATTTAAACAAAGCTTGCCCCAAAGATAGTTTTCCGTTACCAGATATTCCTCAAATGGTGGAATCCGCAGCGGGAAATGATAGGGTATCATCTTTAGATGGATACAAAGGGTATAACCAAATCCCTCTCGCTGAAGAATATCAAGAACATACTGCTTTCTTTGCTCCTAGAGGTTTATATTGTTACACGAAAATGCCATTTGGTTTGCGAAACGCAGGAGCGACATACCAAAGAATGGTAGAGAAGGTGTTCGCAAAATGGATACAGAAAACATTAGAAGTATACGTGGATGACATGTTAGTAAAGAGTAAAGAAGCTAAAGACCATGTACAAGACCCGAGGGAGATTTTTGAACAAATGCGACAGTATAACATTAAATTGAATCCAGAGAAGTGTACTATTGGAGTTGTATCGAGAAATTTTTTAGGCTACATTGTATCAAAAGAAGGAATACAGGTTGATCCAGAAAAAGTGCAAGCAGTTCGTGACATGCCAACACCAGAAACAATAAAAGATGTACAAAAGTTGATTGGGATTTTAGCTTCGCTGGGAAGATTCATTTCACGATCATCAGACAAATGCAATTTTTTTTCGATATACTCAAGAAGGGTGCGAAATTTAGATGGACTGATGAATGTGAAAAATCTTTTCAAGGAATCAAAGAACATCTTATGAATACAACTATCTTACAAAAGGCAGAATCAGGAGAAGAATTATTGATCTATCTTGCGAAGATGTCGCATGCATTAAGTGTTGTGTTACTGCGAGTAGACGCAGGAGTGGAGAAACCCATTTATTACATTAGCAAAACTTTTAATACTGCTGAGAAGAATTACTCAAAGATTGAAAAATTAATCTTAGCATTAGTTTATGCATCGTTTAAGCTCCGCATATACTTTCAAGCACACAAGATAAAGGTATTAACAAAAGTACCAATTGAATCAGTGATGAGAATTCTAAAAGATCAGGAAGAGTGGAGAGATGGAATGCACAAGTAGGCCACTTTGATATTAAATATGAAATTTTGTCTTCACCAAAATCACAAGTTGTTGCAGATTTCTTGGCAGAATTTCCTTTAGAAGAAGATGAAGCAGTAGAAGAAATGATGGATGTAGAAGAAGAACATGGAAATCCAAAGGATTTATTAACATAACCAAATAGATGGGACATATTGGTAGATGTATCATCAAATGGAGAAGGAAATGGAGAAGGAATAAAAATGGATTTTTCATTCAGATTGGAATTTTCATCCACTAATAATGAAACAGAGTATGAAGCTGTGATATATGCATTAAAATTAGAAATAGAAATGAAACTAGAAAATGCCAGGATTACTAGTGATTCACAGCTAGTTATTCTCCAAATAAAGGGAGAGTATACTACAAATGAACCATCCTTGAATAAATACAAGAAGCTGGTTGAAGAATTGTCAGCGAAAATCCCCAAAATAAAATGGAGGCACATTTCAAGAAAAGATAACAGACTCGCAGATGCTTTTGCTTTCATCTCAAGCATGATGACAGATCCAACTGCGAGATGTATAAAAATACAAACACTTCTGTCACACACAAATTAAAAAGTCATGCAACGAATTATGAATTAAGAGATGGGTTGCTATACCGAAAATCCTTTAATGGACCATCACTCAGATGTTTGACACGAGAGGAAGGAGAAAAGGTGCTAAAAATGTTACATAGTGGGGATGCTGGAAATCATAGTGGAGGAAAATCTTTGGCACATAGAGCAAAAACGCAAGGTTATTACTGGCCATACATGCATGAAGATGCAAAACAAATATCAAGACGTTGCGAAGATTGTCAGCGGCATGGAAAGAGAATACATGCACCTGGAGCACCATTGTCATCTTCAACTAGTGTATGGCCTTTTGGAAAGTGGGGCTTAGATATTGTGGGGCCATTTTTACCAGGATCTGGACAAAGAAGATACTTAATAGTCGCAACAGATTATTTCACAAAATGGACAGAAGTGAAGGCAGTACAGCATATTCGCGACAAAGATATCTTTACATTCATATTCGAAAATATCATTTGCAGATTCGGAATTCCTGCGCAGTTGGTATCTGATAATGGGAAACAGTTTGAAGGACAGAATATAGAAATGCTACTTAATGCATTCAAGATAAAATATGGAAAGTCTACTCCTTTGTATCCACAAGCTAATGGGCAGGTAGAAGCAACAAACAAAACAATTGCAGATATATTAAAGAAGAAATTGGAAGGACATCACAGAGCATGGTGCGAACAAGTACATAATGCAGTATGGGATTATAATACAACTAGAAGAGAAGCTACTGGAATGTCACCTTTTTGTTTAACATACGGAGTTGAAGCGGTATTACCAACAGAAGTTGTTATTCCAACAACAAAAAGAGAAGCTTGGGAGAAAAATCTTAGTGCGGGTTTGATCTTAAATAAACTTGATGAATTAGAAGAAAGAAGATAAAAAGCTTTACAACATATGGAGAATTATCAGCGAAGATTATCCCGAGAATATAATAAACGTGTCAAAGTACGCGAATTCCAACCAGGAGATTTAGTTCTGCGAGAGACACCAATATATCAGCGAGAAAATGGTGGAAAATTAGCGAAAAAATGGGATGGACCTTACATCATTAAGGAGATAGTTGGAACAGGAGCTTATAGATTAATGGATCCAGAAGTCAGAGATGTTGGACATAGACTTGACAGACCATGGAACAAGTTGTATTTAAAAAGATATTATCCGTAAGAAGCTTTGAGAAGTTATGGATTCTGAAAAAATAATTGCAAGATTATTCATATCAAAACAAGATCATGATGTGCGAAATTTTCGTAGAGATAATCACAGAACAATGACATAAAATAAAGAGGTGAACCTTTATGGCGTACACCCTAGTTCGCGAATAAAATTTCGCAAGAGGCAAATGTAAGACCTAAAGGACGTCATATTAGGGGGTACCTGTTGCATGGCTCAGGGAAAGGATACACCGCCACCGGAACCTGAGTCATGGAGATTTGGGGTCAATAAAGCCCATCCGGGAAAGGCACCTTAGATTCTCAGCTTAAGCATATGACTTGGGTTGGGCGACTAAGGTAATAAGGACTCTCCCAAGGAGTGCAGATATGATCAAGGGGTCGAGGTACAAGGTTGAGTCAAGAGTTCCAGGGACGTTTGAAGCGTACCTTGCCATTCTTGACAAGTCTTGGCTTATACTGCACTCGGCCCGAAGAAAACCCCACTTAGGGTGCAGTCTCGTAACCATAAGCCCTATAGGTAAAAGGGATAAGAGACTGCGAAAACAACTGGTTATTGTTAAGACTGGATGGGAGGAGCTAACCTTGTATGGTAGAAGTACGCCTCCTTGAAGGGGCAACCAGGGGGAAGATAAGGGCGGCACCCTCCATTAGGGAGCTGATAAGTGTCTTAAGACGCAAATGTCATGAGGCTTTCTATTCGCAAGAGTATTAAGGCTTGTTATATTTGTGCAACAATCCTGAAGAGGCAATAACACAAAAGAAAAAGATAAGACGAGGTCAATGGGTTTTCGCATGAAAGTGCGAATACGTCTTGCGATTTCGTCGCAAGACGACAATGTCATGAGGCTTTATTTTCGCAAGAATATTTAGGCCTGTCATATTGTCGCAACATTCCTGAAGAGGCCATAATACAAAAGAAAAAGTCAAGGCAAGATCAATGGGTTTTTGCATGAAAGTGCAAGGACGTCCTGCGATTTTGTCGCAATGACAAGAGGTGGCATAATAAGACCTTTAATTAGGAAGGAAAAATAATACCACATGATAAAACAAAATATTTATAAGTATTTGTAACAGATTATTTTTTGCAAGAAAGATAATGAGAGGCAAGTATGGGAATCAATAAACAAGAAGCATTATCTTTCTCATAAGCAAAATACTAAAAGGAAAAATTGATTACAAAGTTGGTTGAAGAATATTATTCGCAAAAGTGATAAAAGTAAGACAATTCAAGAAGATAATTCACCAATGTTCTCAATATCGCAAGCCTCTCCTTCATTTCGGTTCTGATCTTCGCCTTGACTAGCACCTTGATTATCGCCAGCAATTACTTCTTCAGGAGGAATTTCTTTCTCATTTTGATTAACACCAGCAGATGCTTCCTTAGAAGGAATTTCTTCTTCACCTTCCAAGAGATCATCATCTGCCCCACTTTCATAATCATAATCACTATCAGCATGACGAGGAACTTCATCAGCATCTACTTCCAAAGGTTCAATTGATGTAGGAGGAAGAGATTTGGACAATAAAATATCATTTACAAGGACTTCAGCCCGGAGATGAACTTGACGAAGAAGTGCTCTCTGATGATTCCTATCTTGAATAACCTTAAAATAAGCAAGATAATCAAGTCTTCTTTCTGCTCGGTCGCGAGAACCAGTAAGGGCAGAAACGAGCAATGCATTTTCTTTGCGAATTTTGGAATATTTAGCCTCCAGAACAGAAATGGAGGAATGAAGATTCTTCTCAGACTCTGCAAAAGGTAGAATACAAAATTTCAATAAGAGGAAGAACTCAGAAAGATATGACAAAGAAAAGATAATTAAGGCAGTCAAACTATTATGACTACCTTCCTTTTGCGAAATAAGGTGTTGAATCAAGGACATACAACTATTCTCCCAATGGTCCATTGCGTCATCAAATTTATCTCCAACTAAACCTTTAAGTCGAGACTGAAGGTTTCTCTCTTTAGAAATAAGAAAGGTATTTTTCTTCGCAAGAGAAGAATAAGATTCTTCTAATTTGGAATATTGTTCTTTAAGTTGATTCGCCTTTACACTTAAAGCTATTCTACCTTGAATAAGTGTATCTCTTTCAGCAATAGATGATTCTGTTACTTCTTTAAGTTCATTTCTCAAAGAGCGAAGATATTGCTCTTGGTCATCACATACTTTCTGAAGAATGCTAAATTGTTGCGAAGATATCGTTATCTTGTTTAAACAAGTTCGCTTCTCTTGAGATAAGGTTTTATTCTCATCTGATAAAGTTTCCATCCCTAAATTAGCTTTAGTTAAAGAATAAGAAAGGCGAGATACTTCATTACTTAATAAATCTTGTCTCTGAACTAATTGGGTATTTTCATTGGTAAGATTATTTATATGATCAAGAGAATATGAATAGAGGTTATCTAATTGGTTATATTGATCCATCAAAATTTCTTTATCAACACGGGCTTCTTCAACAGCAGATTCAAATTGATATCTCTCCATTATTCGTTTCTGATTTAAGGCTTAACATGCGAAAGAGGGATTTCAAGGACAATTAAATATGGGAAGGATAAAAACATTAAAAGGGTAAATTGAAGACATGGGTAAGAAAATCATACCTCTCAATTCATCATTCTTCTTGCGAAGATTGTCACGATCCAACAAAACATTCTGAAGCTTTTGATTTTCGAGACGAAGAGCATTACACTCTTTTTCCAAAGCTGACTGCGAAGCAGCTCTATCAGAACCTAAATGCTTACTCAGAATTTCGCAAACATTAGACTTGATAGGTGATTAAAATTTTTTTTTCGTGTGGTTGTAGTAATAAAGGTTCGAACTCTAAGATTTGTGAAGGTGAAGGATTTTTAGATTTATAAAAATTATATACAAATATAGACAAATTGGTAGAGAGTTACTGGGACTAAAGATTCGGCCATTTTTCATTTTCAAGTGGTTCAGAATTTAATTCTAGGCGATTATAGTTCAAAACAAAACAAATATTAACTCTAGTTTATTGCCAAGATAGATTTTATAAAATATTACTTGTATTTCTTAAGCATGGAATATCAAAAATCCCTAGGACTAAGCATACTCCATCAAATGAAATCACAAGTAATTAATTTAAAATCTTATTTCAATTAAAATTGTTGCAAAAAGTAAATAAAGAATTAATTTAAATTACCACATGGATGAAACACGGCCTCCTCCGTCGTCCCAGTGTTGGGTTTAGCTCATCATAGTAAAAATGCTCTCAAAATATTTCATTGATGCTCAAAAGTGTTTTACAATGAAGAGAAATACAAGAAATTGATGTAAAACAGAACTCTGCGACCCACAGGAGGCGTCCAGAATCAACGACAGATCTGAGGTGCTGTTGTCGTTGAAGAACTACGACCCACAATGGACAGTCGATGTTTCTGTTGATAAACGACTGATGCTGCGAGTCCGTTCTTCGTGTTCTTCAGGCGTGTTAATGGAAGCAGCAGCAGCAGCAGGTAACTTCTCTGCAACTCCTCCTGCGCCTCTCTGCTCGCCTCCAAACCTCCCCCAAACTCTCGACACCCTCTCTAGTAGACCCAAAGAGCCTTTATATACTGTTTAATGCCTTCAAATCTTCACAATAACTCCCCGAAATCTACATTAACGTCGGGAATATTTTCTTTGTATTTCATGCAGGATATGGGATTTTCTTCCCTGTTTAACTCTTCTACGCGTCTCTGGATTTGTCTTAAATTGTTCGTATAATATCATGAGAGAATATCTTCCCAAATATCTTCTCCCAATCTTCACACAGCTTCCGTAATTAAAAATATCTCGGTCCCCTGTTTACTTCCAAACTCGGATTTCTGGCCCAAGTTTTTCAATCCAATTCATTGTACCAAGCCTGTTAGGCTATATTAGGTCCATCCCAATCATTTCCAGCGATTGAATCTCGCTCAAAGCCCACACAAGATCGAACCCTAAACTGCCAGTGAAGTGTGCATGGCATAAGATTTTCCCGCCATTTTTTGAATCGTGAAGAAAGGGTGTCCTCCCCCTAACCAGAACTGGGGTGCGAATAGCAGCTGCCTTGGGGGTGACCTGGGGGTGCCCCTTAGTAATTAGGTTACCCCTTATCCAAAAGCGAGAGTCCGAATAACACTTGTCCTCCGGGGGCCAAAATCAACTTTTCGAGCCGAAATTTCCAAAAATATTTATTTCCAAAAAATACCTACAAATGCATAAAATAACAAAATTAGTACAAAATCGAGTGCCAACAATATATAGTATTGAGATCAAATTAGACACAAAAATGTGTCTATCAAATACCCCCAAACTTATTATTTGCTAGTCCTCGAGCAAAATTTATTCTTGAAAAGTGACCGAGTTAATCTCGGGTGGGTTTATCAGAGGTGTACCCACAAAAACCAATACTCCAGACCCTAGCTATCTACGAAAAATCTTGGAAAGCACTAAAGAACCTCCTTGGTTGGCATACTTATTAATTACAGGAGGAAGTACCCTGACGCGAAATTCCAATTGCTGTATACGAGTTTGCACTCAAGCATACTAAAATTCATATAAGTGACAGAGCTCTACTAAGATAGTTTCACGATGGACATCATACTCGGAGTCAGACTAATCACATGAAAAGATTAAGAAGATGGAAAAAGAAAAATGTAGATGGTTGAAAAGTGAACGGTGTTTCCCATATCTGTCTGAAGGCCTCTGCCAAGATGAACCTAACCTAAATGACTGAGATACCGGTCTGACTAATATTAACACACTGGCATATACAAGGGAACCAGTGGTCAATAACTTAAATCTAGATCAACAAACTGGCAAATACAAGGGAACCAGCAGTTGACTACACATAACAATTCACTTTTTTTTTTTTTTTTTAACTTAACGGCATGAATAGATCTTTTGATCCAAGCGCATGCTTCTTGTCAGCAGATTACACGATAGTTCCCACGGGTCCTGCATTCCACGCTTGCTTAGGCGACGGAAACAGGGAGAACACACGCATATTGCTATCCAAGTGTTAATACTTATTCCGATTGGTCTAACTGGTCCGGTCTTTTTTTTTTTTTTTTTTTGAAAAGGTAACTCAGTCACTCTATTTCACCCTAGCAAAGGTAACAACTTGAATCGTGTGCCCCACCAAATCACTTGAAATAAAAGAAAACTAAAAATAGAAGGTGAAAAGGACTCGACGAGATATGGCGAAACTATCATGTTATTTCTAACACCTGAGCTCTGTGCTTTTATGAATAGACTCTATAGATGTTTCCATCTAGTCAGATTGGTTCCTCAGCTCCTAAAACAAAAATGTTTCCATCCACTTAGATTGGTTAGTGCTATCCTTAATAGGCGTAAATTTCTAGGCTCTGGAGTTTATTTATTGCAACTAAAAAGTTTCTCCCATACCCCCAAACTTAAATCTAACATTGTCCTCAATGTTCTAAAGATGAAACTAAAAGCATGAACAAGGAGAAACTGTTACTATTTGAAGCAAAAGAGTTAAGGAAGGATATTACCGTGTTGCAAGAATATTGGGTTACCTCCCAAGAAGTGCTAAGTTTAAAGTCTTCAGCCAGACTTAGGAAAGGATTAGTCAACTCGAACCATAAAGTAACAGTCGAAATAATTGTGGGTCTTCAAAACGAAAAAGAGCTGACCAAAGGAAACTACAATAACCCAAGAAAGTGAACAAGAATAACATGCCCTTATCTAGTTTCCTGATTAAGATATTTATATCTAATTGCGGTTCAGGTTCTATGAAAGGGTCTAAATAAAATATTTTCCTCGGATGCATTTCCTCATAGGTTGGATCCAAATTATTAGGTCCTAGAGTCTGGAAAAACTCAAATAAGAACTTAGAATCACAAAATAATAACCTAAATAACTGAGGATCCTTTAAGTCAATCAGGTTTGACTTATATAATTGACCACAGTGAGAGTAGTGGTCATTCTTAAGCAAATGTGTCGATTCTAATTTCCTAAAGCATTTAGGTCTAGTCTCACAACTTAATATTCGACACATTTGGAATATAAACGTTCCCACAGTTGGAAGAAAACTATTTGGTGGGAAAACAAAGTCAATCTGGGTATCATAGCCTAGGCAAACCACATCAACCAGAGGATGGGTTTCTAACGACTGAACTTCTTCCTGGACATCATTAGGTTCGGGAAAACGAGTATGAAGGTAATCTTGTAAAATGGTTGAGGCACATAAGTCAAGTCCCAAGTGAGGGACCTTTCTAAGAGTTAAAGGTAAGGCACTAGGAAGGTGATAATCACCCCCAAACTTAGAGTTTTCAGTGTCTCTAGAAAGACCTCTAATTATTTCTTGAATTTCCGTATCTTCAGAGTCCTTAAAATATTCAAGAGATTCTTCTAAGTTATTATCAGGTAGTGCATCTTTACTCATCTCTACGGGTATATCTTCTTCATCTAATACTATTGTTTCTAAGTCGCTAGACTCTAAAACAACATTTTCGGAATAAACCCGTTCCTCTAAACCACTATCGGCTTCGTAATCAAAAGGAAAAACTACATCGTCTAAAACGGTGGTATCCCTAATCAAATCCTCGTCCTTTTGAATAGGTGAATAATCATAAAAATTATTTGGATTTGAACTAGAAATAATATCGTTATAAAGCTCAATTGGATTAATAGATTCCTGATCACTATGCCTACATATTTCAGATTCTTCATTACTACTATCCTCATCATCATAATAGTAAAAAGATGATTGAACCTTATCTAAATAAGTAGTGTCTTTTATTCTAACCTCGTCCTCTAGATTGGGCAAATAATCACTATTGATATCAAGGGTAGAATTGGAAACACTATTTTGGAAATTTAGATTATTTCGAGCAGCATTAGCTAACTGTTCATTTTCTGCCTCTAAACGTGCTTGAATTTCACTGAGCGTAACACTTATACTTTCACAAGTCTCATTGAATATCTTAGACCGTTGTGTACTCTCTTCTCTTGAACTAACTGCACGTTCATACTCCCTTCGAATTTGTTGGTAGGTTTCTTCTAGAGATTGAACAGGTTTAGAAATGTCATAATCAGGACTAGTTTTTAAGTAATTTTCCAAAAACGCATGACTAGTACTATAATATTCCTGATTTTCTTGCTCGTAAGACCAATTCGTGTGTGGATAGTAATTAGGCTCACTATGGTATGAACCATAACCTTGAAAAGGTTGGCGTTCCCAACTACTATTCCCACCATGGTCATAAAACTGATGATGTCCATATTCAAATTCAGGTCGATACTCATTGTATTGGCTTCTATCATACCAGTTCGACATTCTTAATTGCAAGGGAATTCTACACAATCACAAACAAGGCCGACTCGACTCCACCAAAACAAACCTAAAGATTTCTAGCAAACAAAAAGCATGATGGCTCCACTTAGATTGTTTCTAGACCAGCTTCTATCTTTCGAAAGGGAATTCGTTGCAATTTGAGCAAACCCCTCTGGAATCAATCTGAGTCAAAGTAAGTTGAATAGAGGCGAGGGAAGCTTAGTAGAGATTTGATACCCAAGGCCTCACCGCTATCACAAGGCGGCGCAGTCACGCATTCAACTCACAGAAACCATCATGAACTTTGGAGTGTGCTTAAAGAGCAACCAATATTTTTCGAACGAGTTTCCTATTAAGCTTGTTACCCTATCGGTCTCGTTCTATTCCAAATTTTAAGCTTAGGTTCGCGTTCGGTTTCGTTTTCCTAAGGCGGGCAAGAAGAGAACGGTGATGAAATCCGAACCCTTATCTTGTTTAGGCCAGGCCTTGCCCTTTACTAGGAAAATAAAGACAGTCCGGTTCGTCCTCAAACAATTATCACCTTAAGGCAGACAGTAACCCACTTGCAGGAGATTCGCGGGTGTTTCGATTGGACTTACCTCCCGTACCAGACGGGCGATGAACCGTTTTCGTCGACTCGGGCCACGACTCCTATGCCGTGTGCGAACCCGAGGGGCCGAGACGATATAGTAATCGTCGTCCTTCCCTGCACACAGTTTATATAATTTTTTTTTTTTATTAATAATACCCTTCCGTAGGGTTAAAAAAATAAAGTCCAATTGTTTAAAGTCCAAAGTCCAAAATAAATAAAAAAAATAAAAAAAAAATTACAGTTTTCCTCACACACTCTAAAAAAATTAAAAATTAAAAAATTAAAAACTAAATCCTAAAATTGTCCTTTTTTATTTTTCTTTTCGCTTTTCGCTTTAAGCTTTTCCCTCTCCAAGTCCTTGGTGCTCCACTTCGAACCTGTAAATCAAAGACAAAAAGACAAAGTAAAAAGGAACAAATAATAAAAAAAAACCTAAAAATTCTACCTAAGCACAAATCCGCGTCGGCGGCGCCAAAATGATTAATTTTTTTTTTCGTGTGGTTGTAGTAATAAAGGTTCGAACTCTAAGATTTGTGAAGGTGAAGGATTTTTAGATTTATAAAAATTATATACAAATATAGACAAATTGGTAGAGAGTTACTGGGACTAAAGATTCGGCCATTTTTCATTTTCAAGTGGTTCAGAATTTAGTTCTAGGCAATTATAGTTCAAAACAAAACAAATATTAACTCTAGTTTATTGCCAAGATAGATTTTATAAAATATTACTTGTATTTCTTAAGCATGGAATATCAAAAATCCCTAGGACTAAGCATACTCCATCAAATGAAATCACAAGTAATTAATTTAAAATCTTATTTCAATTAAAATTGTTGCAAAAAGTAAATAAAGAATTAATTTAAATTACCACATGGATGAAACACGGCCTCCTCCGTCGTCCCAGTGTTGGGTTTAGCTCATCATAGTAAAAATGCTCTCAAAATATTTCATTGATACTCAAAAGTGTTTTACAATGAAGAGAAATACAAGAAATTGATGTATAACAGAACTCTGCGACCCACAGGAGGCGTCCAGAATCAACGACAGA
This sequence comes from Papaver somniferum, assembly GCF_003573695.1. NCBI lineage: Eukaryota > Viridiplantae > Streptophyta > Magnoliopsida > Ranunculales > Papaveraceae > Papaver > Papaver somniferum. The sequence continues at coordinate 72,542,048 of NC_039360.1, forward strand.
TCTGAGGTGCTGTTGTCGTTGAAGAACTACGACCCACACTGGACAGTCGATGTTTCTGTTGATAAACAACTGATGCTGCGAGTCCGTTCTTCGTGTTCTTCAGGCGTGTTAATGGAAGCAGCAGCAGCAGGTAACTTCTCTGCAACTCCTCCTGCGCCTCTCTGCTCGCCTCCAAACCTCCCCCAAACTCTCGACACCCTCTCTAGTAGACCCAAAGAGCCTTTATATACTGTTTAATGCCTTCAAATCTTCACAATAACTCCCCGAAATCTACATTAACGTCGGGAATATTTTCTTTGTATTTCATGCAGGATATGGGATTTTCTTCCCTGTTTAACTCTTCTACGCGTCTTTGGATTGTCTTAAATTGTTCGTATAATATCATGAGAGAATATCTTCCCAAATATCTTCTCCCAATCTTCACACAGCTTCCGTAATTAAAAATATCTCGGTCCCCTGTTTACTTCCAAACTCGGATTTCTGGCCCAAGTTTTTCAATCCAATTCATTGTACCAAGCCTGTTAGGCTATATTAGGTCCATCCCAATCATTTCCAGCGATTGAATCTCGCTCAAAGCCCACACAAGATCGAACCCTAAACTGCCAGTGAAGTGTGCATGGCATAAGATTTTCCCGCCATTTTTTGAATCGTGAAGAAAGGGTGTCCTCTCCCTAACCAGAACTGGGGTGCGAATAGCAGCTGCCTTGGGGGTGACCTGGGGGTGCCCCTTAGTAATTAGGTTACCCCTTATCCAAAAGCGAGAGTCCGAATAACACTTGTCCTCCGGGGGCCAAAATCAACTTTTCGAGCCGAATTTTCCAAAAATATTTATTTCCAAAAAATACCTACAAATACATAAAATAACAAAATTAGTACAAAATCGAGTGCCAACAATATATAGTATTGAGATCAAATTAGACACAAAAATGTGTCTATCAATAGGATCAATAGAAGACTTCTTGCCATCATCCAGGACTTCAGATAAAACTTCGAAAGCAATATCTATTCCTTCCACGGTTTCTTTCGAAAGAGGAAGAGACTCAGGTAGAGAACTGGCAGTGATAGAAGGTTGAGAAACATTCTCAATAGGAAGAGAAGAAGTTTCATTCATAGAAGGATCAAAAAGGGGGGTTTCAATCATTGAAAGGTCAGCTGAAGAAATGAAATCTGAGGCAGCTTTTTCGCGAATGTGAGATAACGGTTTATGTTGCGAAGATGTCGCAGGAGATTTAGAAGAGATGAGTAAGTGGAATGGAACGGAAGTTGGAACAGTTTTAAGGTGGCGAGATTTCTTGAGAGGTTTATTGACATCCTTATCACCCTGCGAATTATAATCCAGATAAGAAACAGAGGCGACAATATTGTTATTAGAAAAGGATAGTGTTTCTTACTACCTTCTCATTCGCAGACTTTCTTTTATGCGCAACAACCTTATGCTGCGATTTGGGAATATTAGGGTTCTGAACTGTAAATTTAGTATTGGAGGCACTTTTTCTGAAATAACAAGAGTATGGGAATCACATAAACAACATCAAATAAGGCAATAAACAAGATCAATTTCAGCAAAACCCATAAAGAAGAAAAAAGAAAACTAACCTTGATGAATCCATGGAAAACAGTGGCAGGAAGATTATTTCGAAGAAAATTACGAACGATGAAGATCTGTAGAAGAAATAGTATGAAGATGAAGAAGAACTTAAAAAGGATTGAAGAAGAAACAAAAAAAATTGCAATAACGGATTTGTAGAAGAACGATGAAGTTGCAGAGAAAATAAAAAGAAAGAAAAAAAGAGTGAGAAAGAATATATATAGAGGGAATTTTTCCTCGAGAAGATAAACACGATCAATACGGAAAAATATAAACGGTTAAAAAACAGCGGTTACAAAAGACGTGTCAAGAAACAGATGGAAGAAAGAATACGTGTGATATATGCAAAATATGAAGAAATGAACAGCTGCGACATTTCTCACATCATTTTCTACTTCGCAGAAAAGAGACGAGAAGAGGCAAGATGTAGGATCAGAATCTCGCAACAGTGATATCTTAGCGAAATTATCAACAACACAACACAACAGCGTCGCAGAACAATTTCAGAAATGATATAATAAACGACGACAACTAAAATCATGAGAAAGATGTGATGGTCCTGCGAAAATTAGAGAGTTTGCGAGATTAACATTTGTAAGGTTGCGAGAATATCGCAAGCCATATTCGAAAATAAATGACAGATTAGCTGGCATCCAGTATGTACTTCCCTATAAATAGTCGTTCAATTGTAAAGGAAAGAGAGAGAGATCTTTTTGAGTAAGAAACAAGTAAATAGGAGAGAGAAATTCTAGAGCAGAGGTCATTCTTGATTCCTTATCTTTTCTTGTAAGAATATTCAAAGATTGATCAATAAAATTAAGAGTGTAAACCTAAAAATGAGTTGAGTAATAATGAAATCATATGAGGGGTGTAGTGTAGGATTTCCTGCAACTACACATACGAATATGGATTAGGGATGATCAATACTGCGGAATACACAAGGATTCATTCTATCTTTAATCATTATTTGTATAACAACAATAATAGACATAATCCTTGAAAATAAAAGATTTTAACCTATCTTCCATCAACATAATTGACAATAGGCTTAACTTTTGTATTCGTCAAAAGTCCATTCATCCTTTTACCAGTACGTGAATACTGAACACGAACGACTTTACTTTTGACAAAGTATGGGACCTTCAAGTTCACGGACGTAAACATACATATCCCATAACAAGTTGCAATATAACAAATCATAAAGATTAATACTACAAAAACATCATCCTCCAAATATTTTTAGAATTTTATACCAAAAAAACCTAAAAAATAAACACAAGAAGATGAAAATAATAGCTATATGTAGTCACAATCATTGATATTCAAGCACTAGTTATTCTTCCAACTAAACCAAAAAGAAGACATACTAGGCAACAATAAACAATACTCAGTTTTTAATAACCAAAGAAACTAAGCCTTGTCAGCAACTAGAGATCGAGTATGGGCGAGTTCATCAGTTGCCTTCTTTAGTTCATCTTTCAGAAAAACAAGATTTCTTGTTGCAATCCCAAGATGTTCTCGTACTACTTCAAAGTCTTGAAGAAGATTTCCTACCAGTTGTGAAGACATCTGAACTAGTAGGTTGTTTTCATGATCAACTGCATGAAAGCATGATATGGAGACATCAATCAACTCACTGGTTTTGCCCGGCTCGACTTCAACAATCTTGTTCCTCCCTTCCATTGTGCACAAAAATTTAATAGAATCTTCTGGCCTTATGGAACCCAATATTTATAAGGTATTCCAAAAAAACCTAGGAACCATGGAGTTCGTGTGGGTCCGGTACGTGTGCTTGCGGTCAAAACACATGTGACGCCAAAGAAGAGAAAGAAGCAAAGAGATACAAGAGAGTGTTGTCAAGTGGAAAACACTAGGTGAAGGGATGAAGACAAAAAAAAAAAACTTTAAGCAACAACTTAATACACTCCTGCTAGTTTTCTCAAGATGAGCATCTTGAGAAGAGCATCCCTCTTTGTTAAAAGAAGGATGCAACCTTATGCAGTCATGGTGTACTAAGATGAGCATCTTGCTCATCAATATTTACTCCTCCTCTTCCTTTATCAAGGATATTCAAAAAGACATTACTAGTCATAACTGAAGGGGTTTTATCAACAAAAAAGTTAGAAGTACCTGAGTCAACTGTTTTCCATGTTTTCTCGATGCTCCGTTTGAGTCTGTTTACATTGATTTTTAGATCTGAGACTCGATTGTTGATATGTAAGAAATATGGAGCGGAAGTCTTGGATTTGCAGCTTTCTTCAGGGCGAGATGAGGAACTCAACTTTTCTTTCTTTCTCATATGCGTTTTTCTTCTGGCAGGGCCAGTCACCCTTTCGCCACTCTTCCTTCTTCTATTGTAGGCATTTTTTGTTTTGAACATACAATTAAGAAATGACTTATCACATTGCTTTCCTTGAGTGTTTAAAATTCCTTTTCCAACTATGTGTGAAACCGGTTTCATGACTTCTTTAGACATCCAAGTAAGAATGTTGTGAAGCTTTTTATTCCTCAACCGATAACGACATCTTTGCTTAGAATATCCTTTATTTCCGCAGTAATAACAGTTGAAGGAATTGTTTTTAACCGTTCTCTTTTGAGCAGATTTAGAAGGAGCAGAATTCTTGTTTTTGGGACCATTGCAAGCTGCCAAAGTTTTTTCACATGGAGAATCATCACTAGCTTTAACAAAGTTGATCTTACTAGTTTTTGGAGCGTCTATTCCTTTATAGCCCAGACCACGTGTATCACGGTGTTCTTTACATACTCCAAGCATAGAAGACAATTTTGTAGAGCTAGAATTGAATCTACTCAGATTCTCTTCCAGTGATTTACTTTGTTAAGAGCAGCTGCAAGCTCAGTCTCCAAGGATTTTGCTTTGGCGAGAAGACTGCGCTCTTTGTCGCTAAAATGCTTTTGTTGAGAGTCATATCTTGCTTCAGTTTCTACAAGTCTTTCTTTCAACATGAAGAGATTTCGAAAAAGATTATCACATTCAGATTTTTTTGTGCGTACATCTTCTTCACGATCTTTAACGATATATTGTAAGAGTTTATATCCACCATCATATCCTTTAAAGAGTTTTCTCAGCTTTCTGTTTTCTTGACAAAGAGGACCCATGTATTTACTCAAGCAGGTTGTTGACTTCTTTTCTTTCAAGGCACGATCAAACAACTTGATATATTGAGAGACTTCCTCATCAACACTTTGTCCTTCTTCTGAAGTCACTATCATCAGAAAGATCATCCAACTGTTCCTCAAGAGATTTATTCCAGTCGAAAGTTGATTCAGTCAGTGGACAAGTCTTTGAGTTTTTCTCAGAAGTTTCAACCCTTTGAGACTCACGTGAGTAGCTATGAACTGGTGTTGCATTATCAGAGATGTACTTATCGTCCATAGAGTCAGATCGCTATAAACACAAACTTGTAAGGTCTTTAACGTGTTTGCCTGCTCTGATACCAATTGAAAAAGCGGAGGTCTAACAACACCTCCCAATATTTCGCTTAGCAATATGTATGGACAAACTCGAATATACTTTTAAAAGAATCAACAAAACTCAATCAATTAAAAGTGTATCAACGAGTTTATATCTCTCTCTCTATTTGATTTCCTCAAACAGAAACTGCGAGTACTAATCAAATACAAGGAATAACTTGGATGGTACCAAAGACCAATATTCAAGTGTCAATCAATATCAATCAACAACCATTAGGTCGGATTCTTCAATTGATTGATCCAACGCACAACCTCTATTATTTCAATTATAAAGATAAAATAATATAATGCGGAAATTGAAATAACACAGACACCAGAAATTTTGTTAACGAGGAAACCTCAAATGCAGAAAAACCCCGGGACCTAGTCCAGATTGAACACACACTGCATTAAGCCGCTACATACACTAGCCTACTCCAAGCTAACTTCGGACTGGATTGTAGTTGAACCCCAATCAGTCTCCCACTGACCCAAGGTACAGTTGTACTCCCTACGCATCTGATTCCATCAGGATATTGTGCACTTGATTCCCTTAGCTGATCTCACCCACAACTAAGAGTTGCTACGACCCAAAATCGTAGGCTTTGATAATAAACAAATCTGTCTCACACAGACAAGTCTATCAAAGGATCAATCTGTCTCCCATAGAAAAACCCTAAAGTTTTTGTTCCGTCTTTTGATAATAATCAAGGTGAACAGGAACCAATTGATAATCCGGTCTTATATTCCCGAAGAACATCCTAGATTAATCAATCACCTCACAATAATCTTAATCGTATGGTAGCGAAACAAGATGTTGTGGAATCACAAACAATGAGACGAAGATGTTTGTGATTAATTTTATATCTTGCCTATCGGAGATATCAAATCTCAAGCCGATCAATCTGATCGTACTCGTACGATAGAAGATGCAAGATCAGATCACACAACTACGATAAAAGTAGTATCGGTCCGGCTTCACAATCCCAATGAAGTCTTTAAGTCGTTAACCTGGTTTTAGAAGAAGAAAACCAAAGTTTAAAGGAGAACCGACTCTAGTACGCAAACTAGTATCACGAGTAAGGTGTGGGGATTAGTTTTGCACAATACTAGATGTCCCATTTATATAGTCTTTCAAATCAGGGTTTTGCCTTGGTAACAAAGCAATCAATATTCACCGTTAGATGAAAACCTGATTTAGATTCAAGCTAATATTTCTCAACCGTTAGATCGAAAACTTAGCTTGTTATACACAAATGAACTGCACGCTTCTAGGTTTGTTAACCGTACCCAAGCGTATGCACTTGTTGGTTCAATAATAGTTAACCAAAAGGTTAGCCATATGAGCATTTCATATCAACCATGTTCTTCTTCACCATAGCTAGTTCAAATGACTCAAATGAACTAGTTAAAGAGTTGTTCAATTGCAAGGAAATCTTATGTAACTACACAAGACACAATTGAAGCAAAGATGATTTGATTCACTTGAATCAGTTCATGAACTTTTATAGACACGGTTTGCAAACTGCATTCCTTAGTCTTTTTAAAGTTTAAGTTCATAAATCATCTTTAGATATATAACCTTCTCAAGTTCGCAGACTAGGTTCGCGGACTTAAGACACCGGACAGAGTTTACAAACTCCAGCAGAAATTCTCGGGATGAGAACTTCGCCGGTTCGCGGACTGGGTTCGAGGACTTAGCTCACGCAAGTAGTTTGTCAACTCCGACAGAAATTCTCGGGTTTGAGAACTTCGGCAGTCCGCGGACTGAGTTCGCGGACTTGGACATGCGATTCCTCCGGTTCTCTTGATCAACAAAGTTCGAAAACTTTGCTTCTTGGAATAGGACTTATACATAAATGTGTTTCCACAACAATGCTTATGTCCATCATTGGTAATGTAATTTAAACTCTCATTCCAATCATTGAAACATTCTTAAAGGACGTTATATAGTTGTTACACCATTTCTCGTCAAATCAATTTTCAAGATGATTGAAACATATCATGACTTTCGTCACTAGGTAAAGATAAACTTGGTCCAAGCGAAAAGCTTACCAACACATATTTCGAGATATAGATAGGTGAGGTATACTCGGCTCGAAATACCAAATGTGTATAATCTAAGTCTATATATAACATACGACTTTTTGTCTCAAGAAGTAGGAGATATAGTAGATAGACTTTTGAGTGACAGATAAGTTCAAGTCTTGATATACCTTTTTTTCGAGAAGTTCCACCGGTTCCTTAAGTAGTTCTTCTACTTTTATGATGAATCGCCATGAATTCCTTGAGCTCAACTACGCTTTCGATCATAGTCCGAGACTTAGATGTAGTAGACTAGAAATCAAAACTTATAGTTTTGATCACTAACATTGACAAACATGCTTGAGATAGCAATGCATGCGAGTTCGACCGAGTAATGCTCTAACAGAAACCTAATCCCCGCACCTTCTGTGTGATACTAGTTGTATTAGCTAGAGTTGATTCTCCTTTAACCTTAGGTTTCTTGTTGAGACCCTGTAGGTTAACGACTTGAAGACTTCATTGGGATTGTGAAGCCAGACCTAACCATTTTCTTTGTAGTTGTGTGATCTGATCTTGTTGTTTCAATCGTATTTGAGCACAATCGTAAGATTGGATTGAGATTGATTTTTCCTATAGGAAAGATATAAAAGAAGTCACAAACACCTTCGTCTCATCGTTTGTGATTCCGCAATATCTTCTTTCGCTAGTCGATTAAGATTATTGTGAGGTGATTGATAATTCTAGGTTGTTCTTCGGGAATATAAGTTCGGGTTATCAATTGGTTCCTGTTCACCTTGATTTATCAAAACACGGAACAAAAACTCGTAGGTATTTCTGTGGGAGACAAATTTATCTACTACCGTAGACTTTTATGTGTGATACAAATTTGTTTATTAATGTCTTCGACTTTGGGTCGTAGCAACTCTTAGTTGTGGGTGAGATCAGCTAAGGGAATCAAGTGCGTAGTATCCTACTGGGATCAGAGACGTAAGGAGCGCAACTGTACCTTGGATCAGTGTGAGATTGATTGGGGTTCAACTACAGTCCAGACCGAAGTTAGTTTGTAGTAGGCTAGTGTCTGTAGCGGCTTAAACAATGTGTGTTCAATCTGGACTAGGTCCCGGAGTTTTTCTGCATTTGCGGTTTCCTCGTTAACAAAACTTCTGGCATCTGTGTTATTTTTTTTCCCGCATTATATTTTGTTATATGATTGAAATATCACAGGTTTGTGCGTTGAATCGATCAATTGGGAAATCCAACCTTCGGTTGTTGATTAAAATTGATTGATCCTTGATCATTGGTCTTTGGTACCGTTCAAGTGATTTCTCTTGTATTTAATTAGACTCGCAGATTTCTATTTGCTTGAGGAAGTATTGAATCGAGAAATTGAGATATAACTCTTTGATATACTTTCATTAAGATTGAGTCTGACTGTCTAGTTGATTCTCTTAAAAGTATATTGAGTTTGTTCATACAGATTGCTAAGCAAAATATTGGGTGTGGTTGTTAGACCCCCACTTTTTCATGGGTTTTTTCCGCATTTGTGGTTTCCTCGTTAACAAAACTTCTGGTGTCTGTGTTTTTTCTTTTCCACATTATATTTTGTTATATAATTGAAATATCACAGGTTGTGTGTTAAATCGATCAATTGGTAAATCCAACCTTTGGTTGTTGATTTAAATTGATTGATCCTTGAACATCGGTCTTTGGTACCGTTCAAGTTATTTCTCTTATATTCAACCGGACTCACAAATTCTTATTTGTTTTGATTTCATATTGAATTGAGAAATTGAGACACACCTCTTGGATGTACTTTTCTTGAGATTGAATCTGACTGTCTAGTTGATTCTCTCGAAAGTATATTGGAGTTTGTCCATACATATTGCTAAGCGAAATATTGGGTGTGTTTGTTAGACCCACACTTTTTTAATTGGTATCAGAGAAGGCAAACACATTTAAGACCTCATAAGTCTGTGTTTGTAGCGATCTGACTTTACGGACAATAATGTTATCTCTGACAACGCAACACCAGTTCAGAAGCACTCTAATTTGGTTCAAAGTCTTGAGTCTTCTAAGAAGTCTCTCATACCTTCTCCTTTGGGTGAAACTGTGTTCAACTGGGAAAAATGCCTAGATGAACAGTTGGATGATCTTTCAGGTGAAATTGATTCATAAGAGGGACAAGGTGTTGATGAGGAAGTCTCTCAATATATCAAGCTCTTTGACAATATCTTAAAAAGAAAAAAGTCAACAACTTGCTTGGCTGAATATCTGACACCTCTCTGTCCAGAAAACAAGAAATTGAGAAAACTCTTTAAAGGTTATGATTGTGGTTACAAACTCCTACAATCTACTGTTAAAGATCGTGACGAAGATGTGCGTTCCAAAAGGTCTGAATGTGATAATCTTCGTCGAAATCTCTTTTTGTTGAAAGAAATACTTACAGAATCTGAAGCAAGATATGGCTCTCAACAAAAGTGTTTTAACGACAGAGAAATCAGTCTTCTCGCTAGAAAAATACAATTGGAGGCTGATCTAGTTGTTTCTCTTGATAAGGTCAATTCACTGAAAGAGAATCTGAAAAGATTCAATTCTAGCTCTACAAAATTATCCTCTATGATGGGAGCATGTAAAGAACATCGTGATACATGTGGTCTGGGCTATAAAGGAATAGATGCTCCAGGTACTAGTAAGATCAATTTTTCTGTGTTAACGACAAGTTTCTAAATGAAAAACTCACTGACATAAAAAGTGAAAAACCTCATTCAGCAGCTGATGTTCCTAGGAACAAGGATTGTCCACCTTCGAAAACAGCTCATGTGAGAACGGTCAAGAACATTCCCTACAACTGTTATTATTGCGGAAACAAATGTCATCTTGAAAGGAAATGTCGTTTCCAACTGCGGAATGAAAAACTTCATAACATTCTTGTATGGATGTCTAAAGAAGTAATTAAACCTGTTTCACATTTTGTCGGAGTAAAAGGTCATGTCTGCAATCAAGAAAAGTGCTGTGATGAGCCAATTCTTGATTATAAATATGACACAAAACCTGCCTCAATTGTAAAGGGAAGAATGTCATATGGACATCTGACTCTTCAAATTACTCTGTGAAGAGAAAATGTCATCGGAGGAAGAAGAAATGTTCAAGCTCCCTTCCTTTCTCTGAATAAAGCCTTGAATCTAAAATGTCTGCTCCAGATTACATTCAAATCAATAATCGAGTCTCGGAGCTCAAGATGAGTATAAACAGACTTAAATGCGACATTAAGAAGGAAAGGAAGGCGGCAGTTTCAGGTATCTCTTGTCCTCCTCTTTTTAATTCTCTTTCGACTAACCCTTTTGTTTTTTCTAAAAATCTTCATGACGGAAAAAGGGAAGAAGTCGAAATCCTTGATGAGCAAATTGCTCATCAAAATACAACTTGACTGCTCAAAGTAACATCCTCCTTGTAACTGTGGGAGGATGCTCATAATTCTCAAGATGTTCTTTTTGTCTTGAGAAAGTAGTCCGCGTTATACTATTATCATTGTTTTTTATTTATTTATATGATCATACTACTATTGAGCGTTGCTCCAGTATATTATATAGTTGATCATTAACTCCTGAGAATATTCTCTTTGTTGCTTACCTTGAAAAACTCTTGTTTTCTTCCCATTGATTAGTGAATTGTTGTTTATCAACAATTATCTTATGTTCTTTTGAACTAGGATGGTCTGTCAATTTGTTTAGAATTTGTTTTTTATTTTTATCAAAATGAGTTCTAAACTAGGCTCCACTACACTTTTGGTTTTGAACCTGGTTCGTAACCATAAGTGCACGTGCACCTGACCCTTACCGAACGCATACGAGTATCCCTAGGGTTTCTTTATGAAGCACTCGTAAATATATGTATCATGTTTTTTCATCTTCTTCTGATACATACTCGTTTCTAAATGTCAAAAATTCCCTTGAATTTTTGTGGTGTGCACAATGGATGGATGTAACAAGGAAGACGAAGTTGAGAAAGGCAAGGCTATTGAGTTTCACGAGAACCCTGTTTTCATAACCTGCTACCATGTTGTTGATCATGAAAGCAAACCGCCAGTTCAGATGCCATCTCAACTGGTAGGAAATCTTCTTCGAGATTTTGATGTCGTACGTGAACAACTTGGAATTGCAACAAAAAATCTTGATTTTCTGAAAAACGAACTAAAGAAAGCAACTGATGAACTTGTCTATGTTCGATCTCTGGTTGCTAGTCATGTCTGATGATTTTCGGTTGCGTTCTTCCTAGGAGTTATATTTCTTTTTGTCTAGGAAACTTCTTATGAGAATTTATTCTTGTGATATAAGAAGGATAAATGGGGTTTGAAATAGCCATTATTGTGAGTATACATAGCTATTTCCAAGTTTTTTCATCTTGCAATGTTTTTAGATTTATTTATTTAAATTCTAAAGTTTATTTGGAAGATGTTTTTGTAGTATTAATCTTTATGGTTTCATATATTGCAACTTGTTATGGGATATGTGTGTTTGTGTCCGTGAACTATGATTGTCCCGTACGTGGTCAAAAGTTAAGTCTTTCATATGTCATTATGCAAATATTGATAAAAGATTGAATGAACATGTGACAAACAAAAAGCCTATTAATTATGTCGTTATGCAAATATTGATGGAAGATAGGATAAACTTTTGTTTACAAAGATTAAGTCTATTACATGTCTCTATGCAAATATTTATGAAAAATAAAATGAATCTTTGAATATTTCGCAGTATTGGTTTTCATGATCCACATCTTTGTGCGTAAATACTGTGCGACTCCGTAAGTTTTCTTATGTTGAGCATTTCCGATTAAATTAATCATGTGTTCTCTTGTGGTTAATTTAATTGAGTATTTTGGATACAAATTCATATTTTATGTGATTTTTTAATGTCCAAATAAATCCTTTTTTCTTGTGAAAGTAAATTCGCTTTTGTTGTTCTTTCGGGAACGACATTTTATGGGGGAGTGTTCTAATTTGAACTTGTGCTTAATTGCCATATCTTTGTGGGGAGTGCGGTTGTGGAATATTATAGGGGTTATCTTGTATGTTTATAAACTCCTTGATGAATGCATTTAGCTTCGGCTATATGATTGCATCTAAACAAAGTTGATATGTGGTTCTCTTTTGGTCATGAAGTATCTCTATGGAAATTTCATTAGTACCCACTAGTTTCCGTACCTTTGCCAATTTATATTGAAAAATAGGGGGAGAATTAATGTGTAGTTCACACTACAAATACATATGGTTTACAGATCATTATGTAAGAGGAAGTGGTTTTCACGTGAGATGATGTATTGACTAAGGGGGAGTGATACATATTACCATAGTATTGTTGTCAAAGTTGTGATACAATTAAACTTTAATGTTGTGTAATAATACTATGACACTGTATAACAATGATTGTGAGCTATTGTTTTCTCATTGTTATAGCTACGGATCTTCAACAACTATGATGCTGAGTTGAACACATTTAGAATCATTGGAGTACATGGAAGTGACGAAGATTTCGAGTAATGTTGAAGAACCAAGGATATCAAGCATTTGAATGATAAGATACAAAGTTTATCTATTTGTAATCCTACAAAGTTTATCTATTTTGTAATCCGATAGTTTTTTCACTAAAATTGACAATGGGGGAGATTGTTAGAGCACTGCTCGGTCGAACTCGCAAGCGTTGTTATCTCAAGCTTGTTTGTCAAGTTTAGTTTCCAAAACTATAAGTATTGATTTCTAGTCTAATTATAGTAAGTCTCGGATTAGGATAGAAAGTGTAGTTGAGCTTTAGACTTCACAGCGTTCGTCGAATGAAGACGAAGAACTACTCAAGGGAACTTTTGGAACTTCACCAACAAAAGGTATGTGGAGACTTGAACTCATCTATCACTCAAAAGTTTATCTACTTTATCTCCTATTTGAGACAAAAAGTCGTATTGCTATATAGATTTCAATTATACACATTTGGTATTTCGAGCCGAGTTTATCTCGCTTATCTATTTCTCGAAATATGTGTTGGTAAGCTTTCGCTTTAACCAAGTTCATCTTTTATTCTTGACGAAAGTCAAATGATCATCATGTGAAAATCGCTTTGTGACATATTACATGATTTGTGTGAGACAATTATTTAATGTAGACTCGAAATGTTTCGTATTGATCATTCGATCACTTGAAAATTGCTTTGAAGCTAATAGTTTGTGTGAGACGGCTATTGTCGTCTTCAAAGAATGTTTCAAAGATTGAAATGAGGGTTTAAAACATGTAACCATTATTGGATATAAACATAGTGTGTATTCACATTTGTGTAAAATCCAAAACCGGGAACCACGGTATGTGTACTCGTACGCGTACTGGTTGGTTGTTGGAAATCCAGAAACTAAGTATGCGTACCCGTACGCGTACTGGCGAAAGTTCAAGTTCCGTGAATTTCTGCTGGAGTTTGGAAGTGTAAAGTGGTATGCGTACCCGTACGCGTACTGGCGTAACCAAACTCAGTCCGGCACTATTACATTTATATAATAAGGAATGCAATCTTTTGCAAACCGTGGCTATAATGTTCATGAAATGATTCGAGTGAATCAAAATCGATTTTGCTTCAATTGTGTCTTGTATACTTCTATGAGAATATAAACAATTGAACAACTCTCTAACTAGTTTCATTTGAGTCATTTGAACTAGTTATGATAAAGATGAATAAGGTTGATATGAAAGTGCTCATATGACTAACCATTGGTTAACTATTGTTGAACCAACTAAGTGTACATGTTTAGGTACGATCACCTTTATCAAAATGACGGTACATTTCATTTGTGTATAACAAGCTAAGTTCGATCTAACGGTTGAAAGATATTAGCTTGAATCTAATCAGGTTTTCATCTAACGATGAATATTGAATGCTTTGTTACCAAAGTAATATTGATTGCAAACCCTGATTTGAAGACTATATAAAGGAGAACTCTAGCAACTGGGAAACCTAATCCCCACACCTCCTATGTGATACTAGCTGCGACTAGAGTCGATTTCCTTTAACCTTAGGTTTTTCACGAAACCCTGTAGGTTAACGACTTAAAGACTTCATTGGGATTGTGAAGCCATACCCAACTATTTTATCCGCAATTGCTTTTTTTGATCTTGTTATTTTCAATCGTGATTGAGTACTATCTTCTTTAAGATTTGCTCGAGATTTATTCTCCGATAGGCAAGATTGAAAAGTAGTCACAAACATCTTCGTCTTATCGTTTGTGATTCCACAATATCTTGTTTCGTTAATCTATTAAGATTAATGTGAGGTGATTTATAATACTAGGCTATTCTTCGGGAATATAGGTTCGGTTTATCAATTGGTTCTTGTTCATCTTGATTTATCAAAAGACGGTATAATAGACTTTTCTGTGTGATACAAATTTGTTTATCAAGTATTCGACTTTGGGTCGTAACAACTATTATTTGTGGGTGAGATCATCTAAGGTAATCAAGTGTGTAGAGTCCTGCTGAGATTCAGAGACGTAAGGAGCGTAACTGTACCTTGATCAGTGTGAGATTGATTAGGGCTCAACTACATTCCAGTCCAAAGTTAACTTGGAGTAGGCTAGTGTCTGTAGCGGCTTAATACAGTGTGGTGTTCAAATATGGACTAGGTCCCGGGGTTTTTCTGCATTTGCGGTTTCCTCGTTAACAAAACTTCTGGTGTCTGTGTTATTTCTTTTTCGCATTATATTTTGTTATATAATTGAAATATCACAGGTTGTGCGTTGAATCGATCAATTGGTAAATCCAACCTTTGGTTGTTGATTGAAATTAATTGGTCCTTGAACATTGGTCTTTGGTACCGTTCAAGTTATTTCTCTTATATTCAACCGGGCTCGCAAATTTTTATTTGTTTGATTGCAGATTGAATTTAGAAATTGAGATACAACTCTTGGATATACTATTCTTGAGATTGAGTCTGACTGTCTAGTTGATTCTCTCAAAAATATATTGGAGTTTGTCCATACAGATTGCTAAGCGAAATATTGGGTGTGGTTGTTAGACCCCCGCTTTTTCAAAGAGATTCAAATCAGCGGGTTTCCTTGGTGATGGTTGAAAAAGCAATAGAAAAGGTTCATCTTCTTCCCCTTATCTTGCACACCAACTCTAAATCTTATATGTAATTAATAAATTTGAATGAAAAATAAATCCCGAGACATATTTGTCAAACCATGGGTGCTGAGCGAACCTAAACTTTGATCCAGTTACATAGTTAAGTAATTTTTTTTTTCTAATGGGTTGGTAAGTTGCACCAACTACACTAATCAACTGTCAGATCCAAATTGATGTACCCATACCTTCCTTGGTAATAATCGATAAGAATATATATATATATATATAACTAAAACCACAACATGTATGAATGTCTATATGGACAATAACTAAACCAACAATAAAATTCCTTGATAAATTCTAGATGGCAGATGATACATGGGCTGCTATCTTTGAGGCACCAGACTTTGAGGTACGAAAAATTCTGCGGTGCACAATAGCGGACCTTATCAGTTTAGAGGAGGTATGCGTACACCCTTTCATATGCGAAAAAATCCATTTATGAAATGCATTTCATTTAGTTGCATTCAAGTACAATTGTATGTACAAGCATATATATGTTGTATTCAAAACAAGTTCTAGAATAACAAATCAAGTTTTACCTGACTAATTGGTGTCTTTCTTATGAAACAAGAGATAAGGGAAGCGCGCGGTTGAGGAGTCATTACTGACTATCTTCGTGTTTGTGGGCTAGCCATGTTTTTGTATCCAAATGTACCATCATAACATAAAGAATCAGAGATATGTCAAAAGAAAATTAAAAAAAAAGGTATGATCTTTGACTAAGAATTCGTTTTTGAGATCATGCAATTTTCTCCTAATTTTGTCTTCGTATTTTGTAATAGTAGTGATATAAACAAAAATTACGGTGGTTAATTATTTTTTTACAGTATAGAACTTACGAGACTTATGCCTCTTAGTATAAATTAATCAAGAAGAGCTTTACGGGCTGATGTATGTTTTTAAACTTAATACTTATATATGATATTTCAGATTTATTCAAACCATAAACCATTTGGTGAGACAAATGCCTCAGCAGAATTGAAGAATTAAACCCCATCTATAATCAAAGAGGAGGTAATTATTCCCCCTTTTGTGTTTTCTTGGTTTCAATTTCAAGTTGATAGAATTGATTAGAATGATGAGATTTTGTTTGGTTTATGGAATGATTTTTCATGAAATAGTAATGGGTGGTTGAGGTTGTTTATGTTTAATCCTTAATTCAGTTGCACAATTGCATTCAAAGTGTAGAAATTGCATCTCTTATTTGGTGTCGTTTGTTTTTCACATTATTATTGTTATTTGCTTTTGAATTTGGTACACCTTAGTAAAGGTCTCCGATCAGTCACCTTAATACCTGTCATCTTGATAATTCTATTATGCTTATTTTGGTTAGGGACCGGAGCTCTACAAGGAGTTTTGTTCTATAAGTGTGGGGGTGGTGGCTTCAAGGTTATAGACATTCTCAGAATTTGTTGCAGGTTGATTTAGTGATTCACTATTGGTTTTGGTCATTTATAATTGGTCACACTTGGTTGTACATCGTCCCTTTTTTTTCTTACGATGTTGGAAACTAAGAGGTTGGGTTTGCAGAATCTTTGAAATACGAAAGTGCCAATAGTATTTTCAGTCCAAATTAAGTGTCCTTCAGGTTTGGAAACTTTAAAATTTATGTCTTTAACGGAATTTCCAGGGAAATACTTAATCAGACTTTTAGTGTGTCTTATTTCTTTTTTGTAAACTTTTGGCGGTGCAGAACCTTAAATATAAGTTCTATAAATCATATTAAGTATTAACCCATTAGTATTGAAAGTTTCCCATCGTTCTTAATAACTTATCCATTATTTTATGATGCAGGAAATGGTTCTTTGCCGATTAACCCTAAAGGTTATGCTTATCTAAGTAATTATTATATTCGTTTACCAAATTGGTTAATCCCCTTTCTATATGTTCAATCATGTTATAAGTCTTAGATACAAAATCTTAGGATATAGATTTTAATACTAACTAGCGAGTGCCACAAGTTCCTTAATCTAATTTGGAACTTGAAGATTGACGTTTACAGCTTAGAGATATCTTTTTGTAGGTTTTCCTACTAACTTAGCTTTTAGGTACTATCTGAAAAGTCTTTTTCATGTAAGTAAGTTCTGCATTTTCATATTGACATTTTTTACAAATCAAAATTACGTTTTTATCGTAAGTCGATATTGTTAGTGTGAATTGTACGCATGAGTCAGGAAATATATGCTTTTTTTTTCCAAATACTCTTCCTTATCAGTTATTGTTCACTAAGAGCAAACAATGAGTAATCAGAAACATAAAACTACTATCTCTTATTTTGTTACTTTGAATGCATAACACCCCATCCTAGACTAATTGTGCAAGCTCGACGTAGATTAACTGTACGTATGCAAATCCAAGGATAATCTTTTTGTATGTATCATTTTGCCTCATGTTTTGTTGATTGTATAGAAGTTGACATTTATGTTCATGGTTTAGGAATGACGCTTGAATATTCGTAAAGCATACTAGAAGTATTGACTGGATCCGGTTGAGCCAGGGAGAGTGATGATATTTGTTTTTGTTTTTACATTAACTCATAAAATGCACAAAGCTATTATTTTGTTGGTATTCTAGATATGGATGTAAAATGCGTTGCTGAACTTTGGTTTTCTTGAATCTAGATCTGGATAACAACAGTAGCATGGTTTGCGTGTATAAATTCTAAGGTCAGTAGTTAGTAATTGCACTTTTAGTATCGTATTTTATGAAATACCTCATAACAACGCGAGTGTGAAGGAAAGGATCAGTGCTGCAGATGAAGGAAAGGTTCCAAGAACAAGCATGTTGAGGAGCTAGGCTATTGAAAAACACAAATGGTTATAAATGGTATGATTTTATCTTATCATTTTACCGCCGTTCAACTTTTATTTGTTCCAAGTTTGTCACAATTTTTTTTTTCCTGATGTCACTTCTTTACATCTGATCCGATCATGCGATTTCATACACTGGACGTAATTAATTTCATGTTAGATTTATTGGGAAAGCAAGGATCCATGATTGTGGATGTGAAGACCATATGTCGTCACTGCCACCTGAACATGACAATGTATTTAGATAACTCAAGCGATATGAAGAAGCCATGATACATTGCAGCACTGTGAGTTCAATTCCTTCATGGAATTTAAGTTGTTGTAAAGCATGGGTTTCAATATTAGTGTGTTACCAATGGAGCACCTCATAATGGTTTAGAATGAGACTTTCGTTACTAAAGGAGCACAAGTATAATCACATGAACTTTGTCATTGACCTATTCATTTCAAAGACTGCTGCAAGTCTCAAACCATTTATATGAATATATGCAATTTCAAGTTTAAAATTCCGTTGTTGTAGTTTTTTTGGTAGAACAGATTTGAAATTGGAACTTTTTGATGAAACATATGCAATATAATGAGATTTGCAGAAGTATTCCTTGCCCTCTATCTTCTAGAAGTCGTCAGAACACATTAGAGATGAAAAAGGCACTCACACTGTGCAATGTGTCGAGTTGTCTCATCTTGCTCAACTTTATGCAATTCCATGAATGTGAGACAAAATTTTATTCCAACCAACATTTTATGGTCGGGGCTAAAAGGAAATTATTATACACCTTCAACAGACTTGGGAGAGCTGACGACAAAATATGCTAAAACTTAGTATACCTCTTATTAGGGTCTTCATACGAGTGTACAAATGGCTAAATATGGTTTTATGTTGCAAGGATGGGAGTAAATGATAATTGTGTTCGCGAAAGATGTAATTTCTTTAGTTTTGCATTTTATTTTGATTAAATATGCATAAACCGTACGTGTGAAATCACTTACTCATTTTAGGTTGGAGAGTTTAATCCCTCGAAACATGGTCGTCAAGACGGAGCCATATTATATGTTTGCATCAAGATTGAGCTTAACCAATTAATGGGTCAAAAGGGAGGGGATAGGGTTCCTTCAAACTGATCACTCTGAATCCAACAAATTTAGGATTTGTGGTTTGTAAGTGGTGGAGATTATAAATGAGTTTACTTGGAAAACTTAGTTTGTGAACGAATTACAATAAAGAAAGTATGTAATACCTATGGTTCCGTAGACAATTTTTCCTGACAAACATTAGCATAAAGTTAGAATCAGTGAATGGTCATTACATTTTTAATGTATTTGATAGCTGTCAAATTACATAAGGTAAATGTTGGGTTGAATATGTTACCGCTGATTTCAACATCTACTGGAGAAAATCAAATTTAGATACATGATAAATTAACAACACCCAGACTAATTTTAACCCTGTGAAATTTCCCGTGCCGTTACGACACGGGTCATTCCCTAGTTTTATCTATATGAGGCTACGTCGTCTGACTTTAGTAGATTTAATATTACAAAAAAGAAGTTTCGAGTCAAGCTTGGCTTGTTAAACATCTCGAAATATGATTCAAGTAATGCATGTTCATAATTCCTTAGCAATCATAATTCAAAACAATTTCTTGTTCAAGAACTATTTTTGTGTCAAATAGGTCATTTGGAAATTGTCCAGGCAATGATATTTCATATCTATGGTGATTGTGAATGTTTCGAAACAACAAAAAAGAGTTTTCCGAACTATTGAAATATGGACTCAGAGTAGGTACGCGTACCCTAGATATCCGAAGTTCCGAAGCATAGGTAGGTACTCATACCCAGTACCCGTACCATGAAGTTCTAAATTTGTGAATGAGGGGAGGTACGCATACCCAGTACGCGTACCTTGGGTATCTACATGCATCCTTTTACATACCTACCCGGTACGAATTAACCAAATGCTGAAATTATATTTGTAAAAATTTGTTATCGATAACAGAGAGGCCTAATAATAATGCTAATTTTTTTTGTCCAGCTAGTTATATGTAATGCCTACCCCAAGCGTTCTTCGTACAGTTTTTTGGCGGTTCAAACCTATTGCCACCCATCTGTTTGACCATTATATTTTATTTTGCTTTAATTTTCTAAAACAAAACATGCTTTGGTATCAAGAACAACAACAAAAAGGCAATGGCCGAAAGACCTCTTCGAGACAGATTCAGAGAACCTCTTGCACTTCATCACCTCTCCCACAACCCCACCTTGGCACATCTTAGGAATGATTGAGGAAATAAAGAAAAGGATACGACAAATTCCACAGGCTGCTATCCAACACAACTACAAAGAAGGAAATCAAGCAGCAGATGGCTTGGCCAATCATGCGACAGATGGAAGTCAAATGAGAAATTTATCAACCAAAATTTGGGATTAGGCCCCATTTTTTATCAGTCAAATTAATTTCCATGATTATGTGAGTACCACATATCCACGTAAAATTGTAACCTAATCTTCTATTAATAAAGTAGTTTTAGATTATTTGAATTTAAATAATAACCAATTAAGTTGGTTTAACAATTCTATTTTAGATGACTGTAAGTCATATATGGATTCCTTTAGTTCTATCAGATTTGAATTTTTAAATAGAAATTTCACACTAATTTGGTAGCCAAATACTGTAGAATTTCTAGGATCAATGGTGAATGGCTCGGTATTAAGCAAAATTTTCTCATTGAACAATTGTAATTCTTTGCTGTCCTAATGAAGTTAATTTTTTAGGAAAAAAAATGTTGGCAATCTTGTGTATAAACTGCAATATGAATTAGAAAAGAGAAGAAGGATGCAAACCCAATTAGACAACATAAGTGGAGTCACTCTCAACTTCAAGTTTTCTAATCCCTAGATCCTTCGCCAGTTTCATTCTGTCTCTAATGGCCCAGACCTCCGCAACGTTGTTATCATTTTTGTATAGATGTGGAGCATAACAAGCCTGAAAAGCACCTTGGTCACTAGCCCAAGGATTTTCTATTTCATTCGTATACATACGGGATTGTACTCAATTTTCCAACAAAAAAAGAAAAAAAGAAAAACTTTGGATATGAGACTTGCTCGGGTACTCGCACAAAATCTAGGCTGGGCTCCCATTTGCCAAACACCTCTCAAAACGTCCAGTTTTAAGTTTTAACCACACGGAACGGAACGGGATTGAGCTCGTAACAACAAAAAGAAGTACACAAGAACAACCTATTCTTCTTCGTCTTCTCTCTTCGAAAGCAATCTATTTCCTCCTCAGCTTTCTCAACGAATTACAACAAAACCCGAAACTTTTTCACTTTCGAAGTTTTCAGATCATTCTCTTCCAACTTCATCATAACACAACAAAATAACCCTAGAAATCTAACAAGCGCCTCAATCACTTCGATTCCTTCCAATTCCTCGGAAATCCATTCAAATCTACGTATACTGTTCATTTGCAGATATCTCAGAGTAGAAGAAGAAAAAACCAACTGAAATTTTGAGTTAATGTGTGTGCTTATGAAGTGGCTTTGTATCTTTCCGAATCTTTGATCTGGTGAGTGAGTTTACCAGTTTGTTCCTAAAACCCTAGTTTTCTGATTCAGCTGCTGCTTGTTGGTCTTATGGCAGGATTTATGGAGTTTAACTCTAGTTTCTTAGAAACCCTAGCTTTTACCTACCAATGCATTTTTAGATATATTTTTTTCTTTACATTTTTTTAATTACTTTTGGTCTCTCTGCGTCTCTTGTGACCGGCGTCCTGCCTCGGCGCTCCAAAGAACTCTGTCCTCCCTAGTCCTAACTAGCCTGTGCTATGAGCTGTTTCCTGAACAATTTAACTAGTGTGACTTAGAAGTTGCAACTTTAGAATTTCAATAAATCTTCCTTACTGGTACGATGTTTTGCATGCTTACTTAGTGAAGATTTCTAGTGGTCATGTCGTAGTGCGACGCTTACTTATGTCTATGCATGGACCATGTAATCATTTATGTGAGAATTCATAGGGGAACAATATTTGTTGTGAGAAAGTATCGTTTGATGTTAATGTCACTGTTCTTTTTGATTTTTCTTTCAATGAGCAGGTACTTGATGAAATAGATAGCTGAAAGGTTATTATGGCCTCCAGAGGTCCAAGGCCTAAGGTTGAGCATGAAGCACGACCTAAGCGCCAAAAGGTAAGTTGACTTGTACAGTTTGGTGATTTATTGTGTGTGTACATCTTTGCTGTCATAGTGAGTGGATTTTTGTGCGGTTTGGTGCATCATTTGCATGATTAAAAAGTGCTCTTAGGATGGGAATAGATCTGGTAGAATCTTTTTATTTGTTTTTAAGACATTCTCTTATCAATGATTAATGAGCATTGGGAAAATGGAAGCATTTGGAGTTTATCTGGCCGCATCTGTTGTTGGCTCTTGTTTCCTGCACAGGGCATTATTTTATTTCATGCTTTAGCCACATTTATGTATGCACTAGTATCCTACCATGAGATTTGTTTTATCTTAATACATTTAGCCTTCATTTTTCCACATTTGATGATTTTCTTTGAAATGAATGTGATGGCATGTAGAATCAGAAAGAGAACTTTAAGAGCCCCATTTTAAAAAAAAAATGATGTTTGTGGCCTTCAGGTTTGGTCTTTTCAGAAATTATTTTAGTCACTGATGTATCATCCCACCTAAGACAAGTTATTGTTCTTTATTTACTCACGTGATCTGATATAATTTCTCTGCAAAATCAGCCCTTATTTTAGTTTTGTTGGGGCTCTACAGCTCCGCCAAAGAAATTGGGCATTTGGGTCTCAAGATTCTTAACCCTGTGTGGTTCATACAAAAGTCATAATTCTTTCATGTGAAGTCTTGGATGCAGTTAGACATCTTTTAACAAACATTATGGTTACAATTAAAACTGAGTCTTTCTGTCTTAACTTTGTGGTGTTAACATTGAAACATTTCGACGCTTCCATATCACTTTGATTTGACTTCAGTATTTTTGAAACATGAAATTGGCTATTGGCGAACCCTTCTATACTATGTTAATCAAGGTGCACATTATTAGAGGCGCCGAAGAAAAAAAAATTATATAAAAAAATGGGTGATATAGTTAGCGGTGCGCAAGATATGATTCAGTCAAAATGGTGCTTCTTTCACTTACTAATATGGAACTGGCCTTTTCTGGTCAGAAACTTGTGATATGATTGTCTTTGAAACTTAAATTGGCTTTTGTAGGCACTTGAAGCTTCCAGAGAACCTCGTCGACCCAAAACGCACTGGGATCATGTTTTAGATGAGATGGTTTGGCTGTCCAAGGTATGTTTTACCAGCTCAGACATCTATATCTATTGCTTGGTGCCTTTCTGCTTCCAATAAATTAATTCTCTGTGTCAGCTCTGTACTTATTGCATACGTGAATTGGCTTAGGCGACTTCGCGATCTATGTGATGCTAGTTGCAGGGCAACCTAACTCAATAATCTTGTAAATGGCAGGACTTTGAGTCGGAGAGAAAATGGAAACTAGCTCAAGCGAAGAAGGTTGCTATAAGAGCCAGCAAGGGCATGCTGGACCAAGCTACTAGAGGAGAAAAGAAAGTGAAGGTTTGCCTTTTTTGCCTTTTAAAACGTAGAATTATCTTGAGAAATACCTAGTAACAAGAGAACTATACTGTGTAATACACTTTTGACGTTGCTGACAGGTAGTGAACGCTGCACTTAGAACGTTCTGACTCTTATTTTTTAAGTGCTTACACTGGAACATGACCTGATCATGTTTATCGTTTCGTTTGTGACTCAGGAAGAAGAGCAGAAGTTGAGAAAAGTTGCACTTAATATCTCTAAGGATGTGAAGAAGTTTTGGACGAAAATTGAGAAGCTGGCAAGTTGTTGTATATACAAATTTGAAGTTTCGAGTTTACCCGTATCATTTGATTCTTTACAATGTTTTGAATTTTACGTTCTTCACACATGATTATAGGTGTTATACAAACATCAACTGGAGTTAGAGGAGAAAAAGAAAAAGGCACTGGATAGACAGCTTGATTTTCTTCTAGGGCAGACAGAAAGGTGGAATCTCGCTTTTTCAATTTTTTATTTATGTTTCATTTGCCTGATTCATGCAGGGAAAAACATTCCAGCTAAATGTCTTTCTAATAGGATTCTCTATCTGTTTTCTGTTAGGTACTCGACAATGCTAGCAGAAAATCTTGTTGACATGCCATATCCTCATAAGCATATGTGTCTAGATTCTGCGACTGAACAACATATTAATCACGACGAAGGTGAAAAAGAGGATCAACAGATCAATGAAGATGAATATGTAAAAGATGATGATCAAACTAAACATGAAAAAGAAGAAGGAGATCAAATAGTTAGCCATGGCGATGAAGAAGGAGATCGGCAGACTACACAAGTAGCTGATGAAGGGGAACCAAATGATCTTATGGGATCACAAGATGGCCCTGGTGGTAGGCAGAATCCTGTTTATACATTCACTAAGTTCTTTAACCTCCTTGAATGGCTAACATAGTTTGTATGAATCTTCATCAGATCATATGGATGTCGATGGTGATTATGATGTACAATCAGAAGATGAATCTGTGAGTTTATCTCTTTCTCCCTCTGAGGTGATGTTTGCTGTAAATAGTTTCTAGGAGAGCTACATATCAAACAGAAATACCTATTTAGTTAAGTCTTCAAGATTTCCGGTTGAGTAACATGAGTATTAGATGGCCAACAGCATTCTCAGTTACCAGGAAGAAAAGAGAGTATGAGGTGACAGGATGCTTTTGAAAAACCTGAAAAGCAAATACACTTAATCACATGTAGTTTAGTATCAGCTTATCGGGCCATAAGAAACTCATGCTCCAGATAAGAATATGGACAGAAACCCAAAAACATTTTGACGTATTTGTTCGTATTTTCTATTATGTTAGAAGATCTTTGAACTGCTCGAGTTCTTCAATGTTCTTTTAAAAAGAAACTCTTATTATGTAATAATAATTTGATATGTGATTTCGTACCTGTCAAACAGTTACGGAAAAAAAATTCGTACAAAAACAGTGCTTGTTCTTTCCTGTTCTTTTTCTTTCTTTTCCGGATACTAATAGCCTTTGAACTCATATAAGCTACATTTAGATTATATCTGAATTCTGATAGGAACATGGTGTAACTGATGTTTCTAAAAGTTACTTTCTGGCATCTTACTACTTGGTGTCTTTACTGATTAAAAGTAGCATGTTACATTTGCACACATACTGTACACTTTTTCCCTCATATCAGTTTAAGGTTTCATTTTTATCTTACGGTACAGTGGTCTATCGGTGTATGTATTATGGTTGCAATCTTCTTTGATCTTTCTATTCATCCCCATCTCTGCGAGAGACTAAATTTTTTTTTCATGCGCTGCTACAGGAAGATGACGAGCATACTATTGAAGAAGATGAAGCTCTGATTACTAAGGAAGAAAGGAAAGCGGAACTGGAAGGTTTGCAAGATGAAATGGATTTGCCACTTGAGGAGCTGCTAAAGCGTTACAAGATCAGTACAGGTGATCTTGCATAGTTTGTAAAACACCTTCACTATATTTGAAACACATCTATTCAGTTTAGCCTTAGTTATTATGTTCTTAATTGTAATTAATGTAATCATCATCAGTTAGCAGGGAAGAGTCTCCAGGAGAGGAAGATTCTGCCGAACCATTCAACGAGATAGTGAATCTGGGTGAAGGTAAGAACCAGGATAGAGGGTCTCTCTGTTATATTCTGAGATCCTATGAATTCATTGCTCCGTAAGTTTCTGATATAAAAGAGCGAATAAAATTTAGCAGGCAAGGATGCTCATACTTCTAGTACGACGGATGGCGGTAGCTCATGTGCAATCAGCAATCATCTAGTAAGTTAATTTATTTTTTGAAGCTGGTAGTGAAATTTGGAGTATTTTAGGGTATCACATGGAGATTTTCTGCTTTACAACAGGGTGTAACAAACGGTGATATATCAACGATTAAGGATGAGCACAGATCAGATTCTGATATTGGTACAGGAGGAAACCAGGACGCCAATAAATCTGAAATGCAATCTACATTTTCCGATTGTAGTGATAATCAGGAGGTAAGGAAAATTTGTTCTTTGATTTTGTTTGATCGTCTGCACTTAATATGTATTGAAATCCTATTAGGTTCCAGTTTCTGATATGAATCATTGTGTTACTTCTACTTGTCAGAAAAATAATTACATGGATAACTCATGGTTTTGAATTCTTGGAACTGTATTGTGCAGCCCTCTGGGATACAGAACTCCTTGGTTGTAGTATTTGCCAGTTATTGTCGCATGGTTTTAATTATTACCACCTTATAGCGGTATACGATGTTTTCGGGTAGAAAAATTCTTGTTGTAGTATTGCGTGTTGTTGATCCCATACAGTATTGCCACTGTTGGCTTCAAGATTCTGAGCAACTTGTAACAAGTTCTAATTAGCCATTGGCATTTCTGAGGTCGTAAGTTTGGTTTTAAAAATCACGAGTTAATTGCTGAGTATATTTTAGCTAACATGAATAACCAGATTCGTACTTACAATTAATGTATCTAGTTAGCCCAAGCATCAGTAATTGCGCATGTTGAATATCAGGATCAATAGTGAACTGATATTCTCAGCATTTGATCTTGAGACGGTGTATTTGCATTGTTATGTGACGCAGAGCTCCTTGTGGTTTGTTGTTATTAATTCACTGTTGCTTTGTAGGAGGATGGAGACTACATTCATGTTGCCAGTGAAGAAAAGGTACTAGACAGAAACTCATTTACCTTTGCTTGCTTGTTCTCTGATCAGTTGATTCACTAGTTACTTAATCTTGTTCTGTTTTGTGCATGTACTACCTTGCCATTCGTCATTGCATGATCTCTTGTTTTGGGGTCCAAGTGTTGTCAATAATTGAAGTACACGGCAAAAGTTCTAGGAGCAATAATATTGTGTTCTAGGTTCTAACTATTGTTCTTGAAGAGTGAGACTGAGAGAATTAGTTAGTGGCTTAGTGCTATATATGCACTTTGATTAAGCAATTTTTGTTTTTTAATTTAAAATTTATGGAAGTTAGTCGACAAAGTTACAAACTTGACTTAATAATATGGGGAAAGTACTTTCTTCTGTACAGTACTATAGGTTACTATTTATGAAGTTGTCCATCTTTTATTTTACAATATTTTGTTTGAATCATGTATGCTAATTGATGAAGGATGTCTTTGTTGGATATATATGAAGGATGATGAGACAACCTTGGTGGAGGAGGAGGAGCTGGCAAAAGATGAAGCAGGTGATGCTGTAAATGAGGTAAGCAGTGTGCAGTATAGATTTTCTTCCCTCTTTTTTCTTTTGGATCTTTCTGGTTCTTCAGGATCATTTGGTAACGAATTTTTGTGGTTTTCGACTAATTTATTGGCAAGATTCTAGTTCTCGTGCGTTAGAGTTTTCCGGCTGTTCTACTTAACTTCACTTTTTCCTTTCTAGATCGAACTACTGCAGAAAGAGAGGGAAATACCTATGGAAGAATTGCTTGCAAGGTATAAAAAGGTAGGTGTTAGTGTGAGTAATTTTTTTTTGGTGCTCAGCTCATGTTATCCGCATTGTTTCATATCATCTCTCTTTGTTAGGATTACAATGTGGAGGATGAAGAAGATGATGATGCACATGGATATACATCTGACAGTTCTGAAGAATGTGTGGACCTTCAAGCTCGTCTAGATGTTGAAATGAAAGGGGTTCCTTCTCCAGTGAACAAAGATGCTCCTCTGGAGGCTCAACCTTCTGAATCCAAGCTAATTATTGCAGAACAAGAGGAAGATGAATTGAATATAAAGTCTGATCATGAAAAGGATAGTGATGATATAATTGCTGATGCTGCTGCTGCAGCAAGATCAGCCCAACCAACGGGCAACACTTTCTTGACTACAAAAGTACGTACGAAGTTCCCTTTTCTTCTAAAGTATCCACTTCGTGAGTATCAGCATATTGGGTTGGATTGGCTTGTCACAATGTATGAGAAAAGACTTAATGGGATATTAGCTGACGAGATGGGTCTCGGGAAGACTATCATGACCATCTCTCTCCTAGCACACCTTGCTTGTGAAAAGGGAATATGGGGTCCACATCTGATAGTTGTTCCTACCAGTGTCATGCTCAACTGGGAGACCGAGTTTCTTAAATGGTGTCCTGCTTTTAAAATTCTTACTTACTTTGGAAGTGCAAAAGAGCGCAAGTTCAAGAGGCAAGGGTGGATGAAGCCTAATTCCTTCCATGTATGCATTACAACTTATAGACTCGTAATACAGGACTCCAAAGCTTTCAAGAGGAAGAAATGGAAATACCTGATACTTGATGAAGCTCATTTGATAAAAAATTGGAAGTCCCAGAGGTGGCAAACTCTTTTAAACTTCAACTCAAAACGGCGTATTTTACTGACGGGGACACCTTTACAGAATGACCTAATGGAACTCTGGTCTCTGATGCATTTTTTGATGCCACACATTTTTCAGTCTCATCAGGAGTTCAAAGATTGGTTCAGTAACCCTATATCAGGAATGGTAGAAGGACAAGAAAAAGTTAACAAAGAGGTTGTTGATCGTTTGCACAACGTCCTTCGCCCATTCTTACTAAGAAGGTTAAAGAGGGATGTGGAGAAGCAACTCCCTGGTAAACATGAGCATGTCATTTACTGTAGACTCTCAAAGCGGCAGAGGAATTTGTATGAAGATTTTATTGCTAGCTCTGAAACACAAGCGACACTGGCAAGTTCAAATTTTTTTGGCATGATAAGCGTTATAATGCAATTGCGTAAGGTTTGCAATCATCCAGACTTATTTGAAGGACGTCCAATCATAAGCTCGTTTGACATGAGTGGCATTGAAATGCAGTTGAGTTCTTCAATCTGCACAATGCTTTCTTCCAGCCCATTTTCTGAAGTTAATTTGAAGGGTTTGGGACTACTTTTTACAGATCTCGATTTCAGCATGACCTCTTGGGAAAGTGATGAAATTAAAGCAATTGCTACCCCCTCGCGTATGATCGAAGACCGTGTCACCTCAGTGGATATAGGAAAAACTTGCTCCAGACACAGGCCGTGTGGTTACATGAAAAAAGGTTATGGAACCAATATTTTTGACGAGATTCAAAAGGCTCTTTGGGAGGAAAGATTGAAGGAGGCAAAAGAAAGGGCAAAATCTATTGCATGGTGGAATTCCTTGCAATGCCGGAAAAAGCCCATGTATGGAACAAGCCTAAGGGATCTTGTTACAGTAAGGCATCCTGTTTCTGATATACACCAACAGAAAAGTAACCCTTCATGCTACCTGGACTTCTCCTCAAAGCTGGCTAGTATTGTGCTGTCACCTGTTGAGCGCTTCCAGAGGTTAATTAAGCTTATCGAATCTTTCATGTTTGCTATACCTGCAGCACGAGCCTCATCACCTGTTTGCTGGTGCAGTAAAAGTGGGGCAACAGTGTTTTCTGATCCATCTTTTAAGGATAAGTGCACAGATGTTTTGTCACCCCTTCTCTCACCCATTAGACCTGCCATAGTCCGCCGACAAGTATACTTCCCTGATAGGCGGCTCATACAATTTGACTGTGGTAAGTTGCAGCAGCTTGCGGTGTTGCTCAGGCGATTGAAATCAGAAGGTCACCGAGCATTAATATTCACTCAGATGACTAAGATGCTTGATGTCTTGGAGCCCTTCATAAACTTATATGGTTACACCTATATGCGTTTGGATGGTTCAACACCGCCGGAAGAGAGGCAAACGTTGATGCAGCGATTCAACACAAATCCCAAGATTTTTCTGTTTATTTTATCTACCCGAAGTGGAGGTGTTGGTATTAACTTAGTTGGAGCCGATACAGTTATATTTTATGATAGTGACTGGAATCCTGCTATGGATCAACAAGCTCAAGATCGATGCCACAGGATAGGTCAGACACGTGAGGTGCATATCTATCGTTTGATCAGTGAAAGCACTATCGAGGAGAACATTTTAAAAAAAGCAAATCAAAAGCGTGTTCTTGACGATCTGGTCATACAGAGTGGTAGTTACAATACTGAATTTTTTAAGAAACTTGATCCACTGGAGTTATTTTCTGGCCATAGAGAACTTCCAGCGAACAATATTCATAAGGAGAAAAGTTCTAACAGTGGGGTGGAGGTTTCCTTGTCAAATGCTGATGTGGAAGCTGCTTTAAAGCAAGCAGAAGATGAGGCAGATTATACGGCTTTGAAGAAAGTTGAGCAGGAAGAAGCTGTAGAGAATCAGGAGTTCTTGGATGACGCCATTGGAAGAGTAGAAGATGATGAACTTGCAAATGAGGATGATGCGAAGTTTGATGAGAAGGCCCCTGAGCCTGAGGATCAGAGCACCTCGATTGCAGCTTTGGATAACGATGTTGATGCCATCTTAAATGGAAGTGATCCAAATGATGACAGGGTTCTCACTTTGACTGGTACTGAAGAGGATGATATGCTAGCTGATGTGAAACAATTGGCAGCAGCTGCAGCAGCAGCAGGGCATGCAAGTTCATCGTTTGAGAATCAACTTCGGCCAATTGATCGGTACGCAATGCGATTTATGGATTTGTGGGATCCAATTATTGACAAATCAGCACTGGTTTCTCAAGTTAACTTTGAGGAGAAAGAATGGGAGCTAGACCGCATTGAGAAGTTCAAGGAGGATCTGGAGGCTGAGATTGATGATGACGAGGAACCTTTTGTATATGAGGGTAAGATCGAAGTTGGATTTAAAGCATTATTTATTATATTCGTAGTCTGGTTCGGAATATTATCTCTGTTTGTAACTTGATATATTGTTAGCATCCATGTCACTGCACTTAAGTAAGGTTGACTTTTTCTACCGTTATGATTTATTTTTTGAGATGACAATATTTTTTCAGAGTGGGATGCTGATTATGCAACCGAGGCGTATAGGCAACAAGTGGAAGTCTTGGCTCAGCGTCAGGTCCGTGCTTTAACATTTTGCTTTGGTATTCTGCAAATAGCTTGGTTTTGAAATAAAAATAAGGATCCGTCACATGGTATGCAGAAATTACGTACCCAATAATTTCTGGACTTGAGCTAGTTTTTTTTTTTTTTTTGGTTTCTTTTGGTTGCATTGTAGCTGTTGGAAGACCTTGAATATGAAGCGAAAGAGGCAGAAGAAGCAGAGAAAGAAAAACTTGAATCACTGAGGTAAGACTTCAATTAGAATATTATGGCATTGTGGTGGCTTGCCTCGGGCTTAGCCAAGGATATGAACTATAGTTAAACTTCGATGTAACTCCTGTTTTTACTACTCTTTGGTCATTGGTGTTATTATGAGATTAGACTGTATAGATATCATGTGTGAAGGACTGCAATTATTGTTGGTGCCACAATTAACAAAAACCGTAAAACACATAGCCAATGCCCCTCCGTGCTCACGACATAATCAGCATATCAATAGTTCATTTGCTGCCACATTCCTGATTGAACATCAAGTGTCTACACTCTGCTGTCTACATTGTTGGTATTTCTCTGAAGAATGAAACATAATACTTCAGTAACCTAGGACAATAAATTTGGATGTGTATGTCAATTTTGAAAACGTTTGGCATTCACTCGAAGTATCTCTTCCTTCGGTACTTCTTGTTCAATATATATCTGGCAGGAATGCCCTAGGCATTTCCAAAATCCTTTATGTTTGATGTTTTTAAGATAATTATGACTGTAGGCCCTCAAGTTTAGGTAAAAGCATAAGCATTTTGCAAATAGATCTTCTGACTACTTTTTGGCAACAATTTTGAATGACTTCAGTATTACAGCTTGAATGTGAATGGTGCCGTTATTTTCATTATGTTTCTCGTTATATAAAGCATTGTTGTTATGGTCATTAGTTGGTAATACTACCCGCCATAGGATCTTACCTGTCAATGAGATATTATGTCTGGCATGCACTTAATATAATTTAGAAAAACTACATTTCTGTATTATTCATCCTAATATATGATTGCCATCTGGACATCTGCACATTAAAGTATAATTTTAATATTTTGTTTATTTTTAGCAGGAATGAGGCGGCGGCGGCTAAAACTAAATCCAAACCCAAAAAGAAAACAAAGAAAAAGAAGTTTAAGTCTCTCAAGAAAGGAGCTCTAGCATCTGAAGTGGAAACAACACTGGAGGAACAACCTGAGTATATGTCCATTGATGACGAGTCTATGTATACTGATGGTCTGGATTCTTATTCAGACTTTATTCCATCACATTCACCTGTTCAGAAGAAACGTAAGAAGGCTCATTCCACCCAAAATGCTGATGAGGAGAAAACTAAAAGGAAAAGCACCAAAAAGCAAAAGAAGGGTCCTGAAAGCAGTCGTTCAGCTTTGGAGTATGATTCTTTGGATAAGCAACATGCAGGTGAGTTGATGGTTTTGGACCTTGATCACAGGCCACCATGCAGGAGCAGAATGGGGGGGAAGATATCCATTACGACCATGCCTGTAAAACGGGTTTTGTTGATTAAACCGGAGAAATTAAACAAGAAGGGAAGCGTTTGGTTGAGAGGTTGTATTTCCATGTCTGATTCATGGTCATCATCGGAGGATGCGATACTATGTGCTATCGTACATGAGTATGGGACACATTGGAGCTTGGTGAGTGATGTTATCTATGGAATGCCTGCTGGTGGATTTCATAGGGGAAGGTTTCGCCATCCTTTTCAATGCTGTGAGAGATTTAGGGACCTTTTCCATAAAAATGTATTGTCAATTGTGGAAATTCCCAATAATAATGAGAAGGTCACCAACACGTGCTCTGGAAAGTCCATCCTCAAAGTAACAGAGGTAATACCTTGACTTATGCTAATACTCTAATAAAACAACATATAAGATTGCATGTGTTGCATTAGACGCCTGATGTCTCTACTAGGTTGGCAGGCATTTCATTTGAGATGGGGTAGTTATTTCATAGCTAAATGATATAAATCATAGTATAAGTACAAAAGGCAATGATTGTGTTGTCACTGATATTCAACTGGGCAAGCATTTCCAAGAATGTCATATTATTTCATAACAAGAAAGTGGGAGGCAATAAATGTCTCGTTTTACACCTTCACCCATTAGGTTTCCGGTTTTTTTGTCCTTTGTTTGGCTTGGTCTCTTTGTTTTCTTTGGAGGAAGTGCAGATTTGTTTCATAACAGTCTGTTTTCTCCAGTATGTGTAGTGATGCTGCAAAGCTAATTATGAAAATGAGTCTGGGACTGCAACACATCATCCCTCAGTGAACCACACTATAATATGTTTATTGCAGGCTGATAGTTCTCAGTGCCATCTAAAACTCTAGAAATTAGCCATAAACCTTAAGTTGGCTCTATGGCAGATAATATATTTTTTTTTCCTGAAGTGGAGTCGAACCATGAATAATAAGGACCCGTTATATGAATTTAGACGAATGAATTCTATTCGGTTACTTTTGACTGAACTCAACTTCTGTCTCATGAAAACCTTAGAAGTTCTTGTATCATGAATTAGATGTTTTCTGGTTGTTTAGCTTTTCTTTTTCTTGTAAGGAAGTTCTAACTGTGCATTCACTGACCTTAATTCTTCATTGGTGAAGTATAAGTTTCTTGGAATCGGTTTCATAGATTTTTATAGAAAATGCAAGAAACTGGTCGCTGATGATTCCTGTCTCCTCGCAGGACGGTACTCAAACATTATTAAATGTTACTAGTGATCTGGCAGACAATGAGTGCATCCTCCAGAAGCACTTCACTGCCGTACTTACATCTGTATGGAAGGCAAGATCACGCTTTAAGCACTGGTCTAGCTTGTCATCAACATACCAAGAGGGTTTTGATTCTGCAAAATGGGTTTTCAATCTGAGGAGATGCACAAGGGAACCGCTAAGAAATCTAGGAGCTGTAGGTGAGAGCAGTAAGTTAGTAGCAGCTGCTCTCCAGGATGCATACAGTAAACAGCAGGAAGATGTCTCTCAATCTGAACAAAGGGAAGCCGCTTCCATGATGGAAGAACCATTAGAGATAATACTGGAAGTACAAACTGATCATGAAGATTGTGAGATACCATTACCATCACACGTTAATGTATTGATATGCGGCTCAGATTCACCACATACCAAAAATGAGTCGGCAGAAGGTGATTCACATCTGGATTTGAGAAGCAACATGGCCGAACACCGCTTCAGGTATGCAAACCATCAGTTGCTCCTGCAGCTCTTAGATGTCTTTGACTTCATCCTTCAATCTTATTTTATGCGCAACATAGATTCAATTCCTAGTTGATGGTGAATCTTTGGTTTGGTTGGTACTTGAACTGGCACTTGGTGTTCAGCAGAGTGACGGCACTACCCTGATTTGTTTATCATTTGTTGATGTGCATCATAAGTGATTATTTTTTCTTATGCTGGACGCAGGGGGGCATCAAAAGCTTGCTTTGATGGTGTCACTCAGGGTTGGGCATCATCATCTTTTCCGGCGTTTGATTTTGTTAAATCTCGATCTACCCCTTCAAAACCACAGTCTGCGGGCAAACCTTCAAAATCAAAGCAGCTTCTGAGAGGAGCTTCAACGGAGCAGCCCAGGGAAGAGGAGCATCACACCCCTTCAACAAGTAAACAAACACCCCATATTTTATCCCCCAAAACAGCGTTGACTGCATCTGTTGGTTTCCTTTCTGGTGACAGTGATATTATAAGAAGCTGCACAGGTGGTGCTGATGTTGGTGCCGAAGACAGAGAAGATATCATGGGGATGGATGGATACGGTTTTTATGAAGTGGATGCTACTATTCCTTATAATTATGACTCTTCTTTCATTTCGGGTCTTGATGACTGTACATTGTTACCAGACATTACAGACATTGGATGAATGATTACCAAAATATTTAAAATTAAAGTTATAGATTATTCTCTTATAAAGTGTTTTAAGAAGGCCAATATTAGTTAGTTGAGAGAATAGTAAGTCAAATAAAAATTAAGTTAGGTGAAAGAGAAATTCTTATAAGAGGGTAAAGTAGCAAAACTAATCAAATTTCTTATGAATGACAAAACCATCAGTTCTTTCCTCAGTTTCTCAGTATTATCAGTCACCTCCAGATCTTAAGTTGGCTCAGTAGATTAAGTCCATTTTCAACTGCTCTAAACTGTGTTTCTCTAACCTGTTGGATATCATGATTAAAATCTTACCAAATAGTAGAACAATACAAACTTTATCAAGATAGGCCCCCGGTAGTGGAGCGACTTGTTGCTAAATATTGTGAACCATCGGACCTCTTCTGATGGTATCAACTCAATAAAGCATTTAAAAACTTTTACTTCTTAGTTGATGGATTTCCTCCTTTTACCAAAAAGGAACGAGGAAGTAACATTAAGAATAATGTTCATTCCCACATGCGATTTTGAAGCATGCCGCTGATAAAAACTCTACTGATTATTATGCATTTACCTTTTCGTTGTCCAGACTCCAACCCAGCATCCTCAAATGCTGAGAAAGCATTAGCTGATAACACCTCAGCCCACTGTCAATTTTGATCAATGCAAGTAAGTTTAAGAATGTAATGGAAGGGGTGAAAACTCATCTTACATTAAACGAGTTTTTACCAATTAACACTGTATCTGTATGGCTCAATGATAGAATCGGCCCCAAGCCATGGTGATAGGAACTGCCGGAAAAGAAAAGCAGGATTTTGTTCCTCGTGCCATGGTGATAGGAACTGTCGGAAAAGAGTCCTGCTTTTCCGACACAAGGAACCGAATCCTGCTTTTCTTTTTCGACAGTTCCTATCACCATGGCACAAGGAACCGAATCCTGCTTTTCTTTTCTGGTAGTTGCTATCACCATAGCTTTTTCCGCCATAACGTCTGTTATAAGTATCTTGCACGTAAAGAAAACTAGTTTGAACTGATCCAATGCCATTATCTTTCTTGCTTTTCTTCTGTATGTTAATTCCAATATTCCAACTTTAACTATATATACAGATTAAGGGCGTCACACAAAGATAGGGCTGCACAAGAACTGGTTGAGAGGACCTGGACCGGAGTGGAACCGGAATTATCGGACCGGAATCGGACAGGAACCGGTCTAGACCGGTACAGACACCGGTTCTTGGGGAGGACCGGACTTGAACCGGACCATAAGTACCGGTGATTATTAGCCGTTAAGATCTTAATTTGAGTTTAATCATAGCCATCGATCCTAGGTCTTGTAACTATCTTATATATCGACCATCTCTCTTACTTTTTCGTTTTTTCTTACAACAACAACCATTCACTTCTTCTTCCCCACGATCTCTGAGTATGTATTACCACCACCACCACCACCACAACCTTCTTCATCAGCGAAATATTCCTCAAATTCAAACAAACTTTCCTCAAACTCAACCATCTCCCAGTCTATATCCTTGATTCAAACAGGAACCTTCATCTGTTGTAGCAACATCAAAGAAGAAGATGAAATTAAAGATGGGTTCGAAGATTAGAACATGAAGAAGAAGATTGTCATGCCCATGTGAGGTTTTGATTTCAAAAATATCTTGATTTGAGAAATCAGTGAAGTTAGGGTTAGGAGAAATTCAAAATAAGAGTTTGAAGATGAAATTGAGAGTTTAAGGGGAAGATTTGAGATGGGTATGATTGATACAGAGTTAGGGTTACGTCTTGGATTCGAATTAGAAAAATAGAGGATTAGGAATATGTTAGGGTTCTCATAGAACCATTGAAGGTGTTGAAGATTATTGGATTATTGATGAGCTGTGATGAGTTGCTGAATTGAATCCAAGTGAAGAAGAAATTGAAAATAGTTGTCTGAGTATTAGTTAATCAAGGTAAGTGTTCTTATCATCAAATTTAGTTTAGTTATTCATTTTAGTTTTGAGTTCTTAATGTTGAGAGTGATATAATAATTGAGAAAGGGTTTACTGTGGATGTGAAATTATAAATCATTGTTAGTGGTGATGTTGAATTAGTAGAATAGAAAGATTGTTAAGTTGCAGGGAGAAACTGAGCCGGTGGTGGTAAGAGATTAATCAGATTGTGGAAATGGGTTTGTTGGTGAACTGGAGCTGTTAAATGTATGAATTGGAGTTGGACTGAATTTGGAGATAATGGAATTGGATTGGTTCTGTTGGTTGTTAAGAAGAAGATATGTGTTAGAACTTAGAATTATGCAGGGTTGAGCTTTATGAACTGAAATGGGTTAGTTTGATTGAATTGCCTTGATTAAGGGTTTGAGAATTGTTTCAATGGAGTTGAAGTTGCAGGGCACGTCAGGTTAACTGTGAATGAAGAATATTGGGTAAAAAATCCGATACCGGAGGACCGGTACAACACCAGGTACAGGTACCGGTCCTCAAAAGGAGGTACCGGTCAACATCAGGTACAGACACCAGTTCCATAAGAGAACCGGGCCGTACCGGAGTATGTACAGCCCTACACAAAGATGTTGCTTCACTTTCAGCAAAAAAAGAAAAAAACTCGCAAATTAGGTACCGAGAACACAAAGATTGTTGTTTTTTTTTAAATCGGGGGTTACATCTTCTTTAGGATTTCTTGTTTAGGTTCTGTCCCCAACATAAAGATTTTCTATCACTAAAATCCCAAACCCACTATTTGATTCTACTTGTTTTAAATTTAAGTCTTATTTTTAGAATTTAGTACTCTTTGTTCATTTTGGTGTTCTTTCATTCTCTATTTCTCTAATTTAGAGTTCCGGTAAGTTTTTTTTTTTTTTTTTTTTTTTCATAATTCAGATCTAGGTACATCTCCTCTTTTACGTTGATCGGAGCTTAATTTTATGAAATCTGGTAGCAGTTTCTTTTATTAATCCGGGTGTTTGTATAACTCGGGATTTTCTTTATTTTAATCCTTAAGTTTTTGCATCTAGGGAAACTCCATTTTTAATACTTGATTATTTAATAAGCTCTCTTAAATAATTAGTCGCTCACGAGTCGGGTACAATGTGTCAAATTAACAATTCACTAAAAAATAATACATTTTTAACTACCCATACAGACTCATGTGAAATATAAATTAATAATCCACATAAACACATTAGTAATTTATGAAGATTTTTTGAAAAATGATTCAATTGTCTTTAGATTTGTTCGTGTTAGTAGCATGATTTTTATATAGGAAATCCTTTTTAATGTCAGTAAAGCAGTATATTGAAGTTCAATATAACATAAGAAGCATAATAAAGTAGAATGCAGCATCCAAGTTAAGTTTTGTCCAATGAGTTTCCGGTGATTCCACTTAGAAGCAAGCTTCTTCGGCTGGCATATTTGAACTTCGTGTTCTTCTTCGGGTAGAAAAGGCATTGAGTAATTGAACCAATAGACTGCTTCTTTAATGATACCCAGAATTGGTTGTTCTTTGTTGTTGAACACCTTGATATTTCTGTTTTTCCATAAAGCTCACATAACACAACTTCCCATTTTGAATGCTTCATAGTTCCTTTTTTCAGCAAGCCAACCTGCGATAATTTTCTTACTGCTCATGCCTTCATAATGTTCAGTTCTACAACCAAGAGGTGATCCAAAGAAAGTAGCAGCTGCCACAGGACAATGAAAAAAGAGGTGCTCTAGGTCTTCAACGGCTTCTTTACAAATTCTACATTCTTGGTTAATGCCGGTAACGTGTTTCCCCAGATTCTTAAATATGGCTAGCCCATTATGAAGAACTCTCCAGATAAATACGAGAATTTTAGGGGCAAGTTCATTAATTTTCCAAAAGATTTTCCAAGGAAAGGTGTCAGTAGAACTAGCAGATGAACTAGGTTGTTTGTCTTTAAGATATTTAATGAATGATTTGCAAGAGAACTGACCGTTCGGGTGTGGTTTACAAATCAATTTATCTTCAGTGGCTTCTTCACCATTTGGCTAATACATGTTCAGAATTTGAGCTGCTGACTGAGGATGAAATAGCTGACTGATGAGGTTTGAATTCCATCTGGTAGGTTCATGCAATATTAAATCAACAACTTTGTTGATGTTCTCCACAGAAATGTTGTCTTTCGACTCAGGCCTGCAGTTGGGAAGATTAATAAGCCATGGGTCTTTAGTAATGTGAATGATTTCTCCGTTTCCGACACTCCAAACACATCCTTCCTTTAGCTCATATCCGCATTCCATGATGGCTTTCCATGTTGAAGAACTTCTGGAGTTTGCAGTAGCTTCCCAAAAAGATTTGCCTCTGAGGTACTTAACATGCATAATTGTTCCCCGCACATAGTTCCCATCTTCGAGCATTTTCCATCCCAATTTAACTATTTGAGCTTTATTTAGATGAATCAGGGATCTGATACCTAGCCCACCTGTCACTTTTTCCTCTAGAAAGATGTTCCAGTTGATGAAATGAGTTTTTTTGGTGGTATAATTGTGGCCCCACCAGAAATTTCTAATGATCATTTCTATCTTAGCTAGAAC
This sequence comes from Papaver somniferum, assembly GCF_003573695.1. Classification (NCBI taxonomy): domain Eukaryota; kingdom Viridiplantae; phylum Streptophyta; class Magnoliopsida; order Ranunculales; family Papaveraceae; genus Papaver; species Papaver somniferum. Next base: position 72,581,556 of record NC_039360.1, read on the forward strand.
AGTCTTGGGAAGAAGGGAAGTAGCCATGAAGTACGAAGGTATCATCCCAAGAACATGTTTGATGAGCACAATCTTCCCCACATGAGTTAAATAATTTCGCTTCCATCCAGCAAGTTTATTTTCAATATTCTCAATTAAGAACTCGAATGATTCAATTCTGTAAGAAGACTTGAGAAGTTGAAAACCGAGATATTTGTCGTTGCTCTCCATTTGCTTAACTCATAGGATGCCAGCTACCTGATTTCTTCTCTCTCTTCTAACCCTTTTACTGAATAAAATGGCAGACTTCTCTAAGTTTGGATGCTGACCAGACCATTTAGCGTATATGGACACTATGTCTTGAAGGCTTTGAACAGTTCTGTCATCTAACGTGCCGAAGAAGAATAGGTCGTCGGCGAACATGAGGTGAGAGATAGGAGGGGCCCATCTGTTGACCTTGTAGCCATTGTATAAGCAATCGGATTCCATCTTTGGAATCATCCAGGATAGCCCTTGAGCACATAAAATAAAAAGATAGGGTGAGAGGGGGAATCCCTGTCTCATCCCTCTCCCACTGTTAAAATGCCCTTCAGGGGTTCCATTTACAATGATAGAGAAAGATGTCGTGGTGACACAATTCATAATAAGTTTATAAGTGTTGCCTTTTATACCATAAGCTTTAAGACATTGACCAAGAAAACTCCAAGAAACCCTATCGTAAGCCTTGCTGATATCTATTTTGAGAGCAAAAGCTCATAAGACTGAATTAGAATGGTTCATAGAGTGAACTAGTTCTTTGGCTGTTAAGAAATTTTCTAGAATTAATCTTCCCGGTACAAAAGCAGATTAATCCTTGTCAACAAGAGTGTCAAGCATGGGTTTTAGTCTTTGTGCTATTATTTTGACTACGATCTTGTATAAAATGTTACAAAGGGCAATAGGTCTGTATTCTACAGGTTTTGAAGGGTGTTTTACTTTAGGGATCAATACTAGATTAGTGTGATTTAGACCCTCGGGGATACTAGAGGAAGCAAAAGAGTGTTTAATAAGAGACATTACCTCCGAGCCAACTTTGGCCCAGCATTTTTTGAATAATATTGGAGGCATACCATCTGGTCCCGGAGACTTGAGAGAGCCCATGCTTTTGAGAACTTTCCAAATCTCCTCTTGAGTAGGGATGTCGCTGATAGATTTATTCTCCTCATTGGTGAGTTTGGTATCAGACCTAAAGTTGACTGCGAAATTATGGTCTTGAGGGTCCTTGTTGAAGTTGCTTGAGAAGTGTTGAATGAGCATCTTGGCGATGTTGTCCTGGCCAGAGACACAATTGTTTTGGTCGTCTCTTAAAGCTTCAATGGCGTTTTTCTTTCTTCTCTGCTTGACTGACATGTGCAAGATTTGGGTGTTTCTATCAACATTTGGAATCCAGCTACTTTTGTTTATTTGTTTCCAAAATATTCTCTCCACCTCCATGAACTCCTCAATTCTTGTTTTCAGAGCATCCTCCTCACGTCTCATGTCTCTAAAATGAACTGATTTCTGCAACTCAAGAAGATCTTTCTTTGCTTCTTCGACAGCTCTTGTTATATTCCAAAAAGTTTTCTTCCCCCAGTTAGCAAGGCTGTTGCCAACCTCCCTCAACTTTTAAGTTGTACTTCTAGTCGTATTATCCCAAGCCTTTTGTATTTCATCTTGAAAATCTGGGTGAGCGGTCCAATGATATTCGAATCTGTACCCTGGTCTTCTTCTTTTACAAATTCTGTGAGTATTCAAGTAAATTGGGGAGTGATCACTTCCCAGTCTAGGGAGATGAAACACTGCAGCTTCAGGGAACATCATCCACCAATTGGGAGAGCAAAGAACTCTATCCAGTCTTGCATATATAGGAGTAGATACAACAACATTATTAGTCCACGTGAAGGCTGGACCACAATAACTCATATCAATTAAACCTCTATCTTGAATCATTTTGTTAAATTCTCTGTTGTGGTTGTTGTTTTCAGTTCTACCACCACTTTTCTCCTTAAAAGTTCTTATTGAATTCATATCACCGATAATGCTATAGTTATTGCTCAAAGAATCAATATAATTAGAGAAAGAAGACCAAAAAGCGTTCCTGTCACCTCTAGCAGGGGGGCCATACACACACAGTAAGTCCCAAGGAGGGTTTAGAATCTGTCTAACTTCACAGTGAATGAGATTGATACTGCTCTTAATGATGTTGATCTTTACATTGTCATGCCACAAAAGTATTAAGCCCCCTTTACTTCCCACTGAAGTGACAATGAACTGGTTGTCAAAATTGAATTGCAGGATAGTTCTACTAGCTTTACTACTATCTAATTTAGTTTCAGACAAGAACACTATACTAGGATTACAAGCCTTCAGGAAGGAATTTAGGTGACGAATTGTCGAGAGATTCCCTAACCCTTGACAATTCCAGGAGTAGATTAACATTGAGCTTGTGGCTGAATTAGAGCAGCCACCACACCCATTTTTTCATAATTAGATGAATTAAATTTGGTTCTTGATTTTGGGTTCATTTGGTCGATATCCATCGGTTGAGGATTGCGCTTTCTTCCACTTAAGATTTCCTCATCACCCACCCTCTCCTGCGTATTGATTTCCTTCCCCTTTCTTGCGTCTTGTTTCCACTTCCCCCGATTCTTCTTCCATGCCTTCTTACTTTCCTCAGATACGAGCAGATTTTGACTATCATCACTTTCATAATTATTGGTGCTATTTGGTGAATTTTGATTGATAGGTACCAAATTAGGGGTTATCACCTGCAGATCGGGTAATGTCTGAATCTCTTCTTTATTCTCAGTTATTGGAGACGATTGAATCTGAAATGGGTTTTCTTTAGTAACCATTTCTCGTTTTTGGGTCTGAGTTTCTTTGGGGGTGATATTACTCTTCAGTTCCATCTTCTTTGATACATCGTGATGTAGGTTACCATCACCTCCCAGACGTTCGTTTCCAGCTGTATGATGAGGTTTAGTCCACATGCTCCTCTCAGGTACGTCAATCAAGTGCCTAATAGATGACTCGGTTTGAGACGCAATCTCCACTCTTGGATGAAATTCTTGTATTTTACTCGTGATTTCTGAAATAGCAGAAGGTTGTTGTAACCCAGAACTGACAGTCTGCATCTCTGATTGTTGTCGGCCAGTAATTCTGATCTCCTTCGTGTTTTCATTATCGACAATCTCTCTGTTCTCCATACCTAACGGGATATTTGAAATGGCCGGACTGCACTTTTTTGCCGGAATAACAATCGGAGTAGCTGAACCTTTATCTTTGCGTTTGAAATCGACTCTAATTTCTTCAGGGTAGTTGGCAAACCTTGTGTCTTCCATTTTAGCACTAAAATCTTCCGGTGAAAGCTTCAATTTTTCTAGATTTGATGATTGAACTGGACATTGCTTCATGGCATGTCCAAACAGACCACAGTGGTAGCATAATCTAGGAAGTTTTTCATACCTGAATTGAGCCATAAACACTCTCTTTGATGCTAGAGTGACTCTCATCTCCTTAGGTAGGGGTTTTGTGATATCGATTTTAACCCTAACTCTTGCATACTTTCCCCATTTATCAGCGTCTTCATATGTATTGGTTTGAGGGGTTCCAAATCTTTTTGCCATACCATAGATTTTCTTACTGTTTAACATGCTGATTAGTAACCCATGGATTTGGATCCAGAACCATACATATTTGAATTCATATTCCTCTGGAAGTAAATCACCATCACATCTTTCTATAGCCATTAATTCATTATTTAAAGCCCATGGAGAACTTTTCAGCACAACTTCCATGTCACATAGATTTCCAAATCTGACTTTATAGATATTTTTTCCTAGATTTGATATTGAGAACTCACCAGAAGATTTCCAAGCTTTAATTAGCATCTCTTTAAGAATGAAGAAAGCATAGCCTCTACCTGTGACTAGTTTAAATACAAGGCATCTTTTCCATTCCGGTAGACAATCTTCTTGAGTTTCTTCTTCTTCGTACTCTAGCTCTTTATTACCATCTAATAGATTTGACATTCTGTTTATTATGTCTTCAAAATCCTGTGGATTTGCTGAGGTAGAAGCCATGACGGAGAGATAAAAAAGTACCAGAAGATATAAAGGATGGGAAAGAGAGAGTAAAAGATGACGACTAGACTAATACTTTAACTAGTACCTAAAAAGAATCATCACTGCGGATGAATAAATGGGAATAAACACCAGGGGATAAATGAGAATCAACTGAAAATGGTTGAGATTGAGAATCACCAACAATGGTGAGAACAAGATGTTTTTCCATAGTCAAAACACCGCGGCCAGAGTCAAGACCGAAGGATCTTACACTACTTATAAATCTGATTACATATCTACCGCGCTGCTTACAAATAGAACACGTATCCGCTAAACTGCTTTCAAATTCGAGTATATATCTGCTACTTACAAACTCGAGTATGTATCTGCTGCACTGCTTACAGGAAAAGTACATGTTTGTTAGAATCAATGATAAATAAATTAGAAATTTTTTTACGTCACATATATTGTAGGATCATACCAATTAATCTCTAATATTTCTTTAATACAATATTAAATCATAGGAAAAATAAAGGAAAACCTTTATATGCACTGTAAACACAGAAAAAGCTATACAAAATTAGCACATATTTCAGTATTTCACATATGTACTCATGGATCAAAGAAATAAAAAACTGACAAAACTGAATAAAACAGAATCAGAAGAAATTTCTATCAGTACACCATATACGTACTGCGTATTCATGAAATAAAATCAACTGCATGTAAAGAAGAATTCATGAATTCATGAATATAACATAATCAAAGCACATATTTCAGTATTACACATACGTACTCATGGATCGAACCCAAAAACAATGGAAAAACTATGAATAAAATAAAATCAGAAGAAGTTTCTATCAATACGTCATATAAGTACTGCGTATTCATGAACTAAAAAATCAAACCGCATGTAAAGAATAAGTGATGAATCCATGAATATAACTGAATCAAAACACATATTTACACATACATACTCATGGATCGAACCCAAAAACAATGGCAAAACTCTGAATATAATCGAATCAAAGCACATATTTCAGTATTACACATACGTACTCATGGATCGAATCCAAAAACAATGACAAAACTCTGAATATAACCGAATCAAAGCAGATATTTCAGTATTACACATACGTACTCATGGATCGAACCGAAAAAAATGACAAAACTCTGAATATAACCAAATCAAAACAGATATTTCAGTATTACATATACGTACTCATGGATCGAACCCAAAAATCAATTAAAAAACGCGGCGCAACACAAATACACTCATGGATCAAATCCAAAAACAATGACAAAACTCTGAATATAACCGAATCAAAGCAAATATTACACATACGTACTCATGGATCAAACCCAAAAACAATGACAAAACTCTGAATATAACCGAATCAAAGCAAATATTTCTGTATTACATATACGTACTCATGGATCGAACCCAAAAATCAATTAAAAAACGCGGTGAAACACAAATACACTCAGAGATCATACCAAATCGACGAAAGTAGACTCTTCCAGTTTACTATCAACATCAGATCTAATACATAAACATTAGATTTTGCTATAAACATGAAAATTTCTCTAATCCGAGGAAAAAAAACCTAAACTAAAATAAGCTTTTGAAGAAGAAAGGAAAAATGAAAACCTAAACTATGCCAACATTAAGGAAGTGAACCTACCAATTAATCTTAGTTTGAATTCACGAATTGATCAACAACTCAGAAGATCTTCATAGCGGGAGCTCTTCACCAAACCACAGATGAGAAAATGAAGAAGAAGAAGAAGAATAAATCGAGAAAATGAAGAAGAAATGGATTTGGTTACTGCTTTTATATACTTGAGGGTGTTTTCGGTATTTAAAAATACGTCCTCATATTTTCCACACGTGTGCAGGACCAGGGCTTAAAAAATTGGGTCCATTTTTCTGTTTTCTTTTTATTATGAACCTCCGGTTACTGGGCTTTAATGGATGGACCTGCCACTAATTAAGAACACTATAATAGGATCTATAGGTAATTCCTACGTAATAAATTTATCAATAAATTAATAATTATTAATTAATATATAAATTAATGATTAGTAGTTTATCGGTTAATTAAAGTCTCGCGTGGTTAATAAAATATGACTATTTTTGAGTCGTTTGTTTACAAATGAACCAGATGGTGTTTGAAGAAAAATGAGATCTTTGCTACTTGTTTGGTTATTTTCTATTTGAAATTGTTATTTTTTTTTTTTGACAAAATTTGAAATTTTTATTGAATTGGAGATTTTTGTGGATCTTGATTTATCTGTTTTTGTTTATCTTTGTTACAATATTGAATTGTGTAGGCGTTTGGTCCATTAGCTATTTAGCTCAACAAGAAGATTTGTATGACCAAGCTGGCGTTCTCATTGTTAACGACTGAAGATGCTTTATGTTTACCGTTCTTTTACCCCCAAAAATATCCAGCATACTGATTCATGATATTCAACCCAGAACCCACAACGGGCTCCAACAGGTTCACCACTTCCCAACCAAGGGCTTGAATCCACGACACATGGGGGTGTAGAGATGTGGGGGGAAAAAGCGGTAGATCTGTAACAACTTCGGTTAATGAGGTATTAGAAGGACTTTTTCGCAGGAAGGCTTGCTCAACGGATTACCAATGGTGATATACCAGAAACGATTGGGGGAAAGTAGGTGAGATAGTATTTTTCGACGGTTTTAAGAAAACAATAACCAATGTAAGTAAATATCCATTACCACAGCATATCTTAGCCAAAGGTCTGTCGACTTCTTGCCTTCTAATACCAATCTTCTGCACACACAATAAAAAATGGACCGGTCCATAAATATTTAACTCCAGGGGTGAGCAAAACACCCAAATTGGATGTTATCCAATCCAATCCTTATTTTAGCGGGAGGGTATCCGATCTGTCTCTAGATGAATTAAGCGTACGTTAAGTTTTGAAGTTTTCACGGGTTGGACGCGATAAATCGAACGTAGATCTACCAATACATCCACGCGAGATACACTGGTTATTCTGTCTCGAGCCTTTTCGACAAATTCCTAGAAAAACTTTTCGAGATACACTGGTCATGTCATCCCCACTACACGGATACAATTGACTCCTAGCACATCTTTGCAAGATACTTGGTCAAAGACAAGTGAGCCAAGGTCTGGCGGAGGCGTTATTAGGCATGCAAGCCTCCCTTTTATCTAAAACATGTCCCAGCTGACTACGGAGAGACTCAATCGCATGAGCCAAGTGAAAAGTAGAGGGTACTAAGTACACTACTAACATTTTCGTTCGATAACCTTTATGGACAAAATCTAATTTAATTTCAAGTAAACTTAATGATCCTTGACAATACGTATAAAGTTTATATCTCTATCTCTTCTCAATCAGAAAGTTTAGACAATGGAGTCCGTGAACCTGATTGTTAAGAGGAGTTTTGGACGATCTCAAAAATCAATATCCAAGATCAATCTAGTCCTATCCAATATATTCTGATCCAAATTCTTCCAAATATGAAACTTGTTATCTATCTTTCAGTATACGAATTCTACAAGAAACGAGTATCATAATTGATCTTAATTATACAGACGAATCTATTAGAATTGAATACGTAGTACTTGTGTAAATCATATTATAAAGATAAACAATATAATACGGAAAATGAAAAACACAAGACACCAAAAGTTTTGTTAACAAGGAAACCGCAATAGCCGAAAAAACCAGGGACCTCGTCCATTTGAACACCAAACTGTATTATGCCGATACAGACACTAGCATACTATCAAACTTCGGACTGGAATGTAATTGAGACCAAATTTACCCTCCTAGCTATCCAGTTACAGTCGCGTCCTTACGTCTCTTGAACCTCGCAATGCTCTACGCAATTGATTCCCTTAGCTGACGTCCTTTACAACCTAAGAGTTGCTTCAACCTAAGTGAAGATTTTTGATACCAACCTGCCTCTAACAGATAAGCCTACTTGATTCCCTTTAAATCGAAGATCAAGGCTTGGAAATCTGTTTGCAATAGACAAAGCTAGCAAATCTCACAAATCCGGAACACTTACACTAAGTTAGCTGAGAATCCTGGATTCTTAACCACCTCTCAATCAATTAAGAATAATTTTCAAATAACTATCTTGAGGAATCATAAAGTCTGAGATGAAGAGAATTTTGTGATTTCTATCTATCTTGCCTGAAAGAGATTACGAAAACCTCAATAACAAAAAAACAATATAAGGATACATGAAATATCAAGGCAAATATAGTCGGACCCGGCTTCACGAATTCCCAAGTGAAGTCTTTGAATTGCATACCTAATTATGTTTCTCAGAGGAAACCTAGGTCAATAGAGGACGAATCTTGCAGTCAAATAGGATACAAAGTTTTAGGGATTGAATTTCCCAATTGAATGAGTCTCTCTATTTATAGATGTTCCATACTGAGGGTTGATTAAAATTCAAGTTAAGATAACTTGAGATTCAAGCAAACGCTCTCAATTTAGATGAAACTCTAATTAGGGTTTCAAGTAAGCATGTGGGAAGTTTGTCTTGAAATCACATAGAAGAATATACACAATGGTCCGGGTACATGAACCGTGTTTAATGATAGTTCTTGGATAATATGCCTTTTGAACTAATAAGCAATATCATGTTCATTTAAACTCTTAAGAATTTAATCTTGATGCATACACAAAGTGTTTTACTGATCATAGATGTCTTAGAGGTGTTTATCAGAATCATACTAATATTAAACATATTTAAAGAAATAAGTCTTGAGCATCTGCTAAAAATCCACTGGGACCGTTAAACAGTTTAAGAGTCTGGGTGCTATGGTTTGTGAACCGGGTCGCCAACTGTTAATGACTCGTGAACTCAGGGCGCTAGGGTTCATGAACTGGGTTCGCAAACCATTATCCTTTTACCAATTTCAGATCACCACGGTTCGTGTACTGTCCCATTCTGAACTTAAGGTTTGCGAATTGGTTCACCAACCTTTATGTATTCTAGAAACTCAGATATCTATGGTTTGCGAGATGGTTCTCTAACCTACCCTGAGACGAAATTACATAAGTTTTATATTTCTCTCTTTGTTGGAAACCTTCCCAAATGATAAAATCATTGTTTGACCAATTTTCAACTGATCCACAAAATTAATTCTTGAAAAATAAATTGCTTCGAACCAATATTGTTAAAGACTAATGAACATCCATTGCTTGAATTATATTTCGAGATGTTTAACAAGACAAGCTTGACTCGAAATATCTTATTTGCAATCTACTAGAAGTCATATGACATAGTCTTGTAAACATATAATGGTAAAGCTTGTGAGTAAATAGAATGGTTCAGTCTTCACATACCTTGTTGATGAAGTTCTCCAAATATCTTCGTCGATCTCCAGTCTTCGAGGGTGATGTCTGATACTCAACTGGCATCTTTTGTACCTAGTCCGAGACCTGACTTAGTAGACTAGAATCAAGAGAAAGTTTTGTTCAACTAACACTGATAACAAGCTTGAGATAACAAAACTTGCGAGTTCGACCGAGCAGTTCTCTAACACCAAGCCTCAACTAGCCTCATGCTAATCTGATCTGAACCAACTCGTCTGAAGAATCTTATACAAACATAAGACTCGGGCAGAAGCCTCACCCGTGGCTCAGGCCTCTTCTTCAGCGTCTCAAACACACTCACGACGAGTAAATTGGGCCTGAAGTATACATGTCTATCCAAAAACGTGAATAAACTCCCTTGAGATCCTCATGCTCAACAACGGAACCCAAAGGCAAGAATTGGGATTCCACATGACATGCGTGACCGGACACAAAGAGATAAATCCTAAGCTCATCTCCTTTCACACTCTACATACGATTTCTGAGGCATTCCTAGGCTTTTCACTTAACTCATCCTACTCATTCTCACAAATCAGAGAATACCTCTCTATCTTGGCTAATGCCAACTGTCGAGAATATTTCTCTCTGAATATGTCATCACAAAGGCTGACTCGGCCACACACAAATTGGGTGGGACATCAATTAGGGTTTTGGTATGGCGGTCTACGCCACGTGTAAGAAATACCCGATCTATTCATCACTGCAGAATAGAGTAAAGGCGGTGGAATAAAGAGATAAACTCAACCTAGTTTATCTTTATCCCTTTCTAAAGACATGAGAAAATTGTTCCGCACAGCAAGTAATCCTTATCTTCACCGACCGAGATTAGAGAATTTAGCTATAAATAGGTCCTCAATTTCTCCAAGCTAAAACACAACTTTTTCATAAACTCTCAGAACAATAACTTTTCCTAAGATCTTTCTCTTCATCTATGTTTCCCTCTGTAAGACCATCCCTAAGATCTTTTGTGACTGAAGAAGCCTTTGAACAACCAGTGTGTGTGGACTAGGCGAAGGCTGTTAATGCTCAACCTTCCATAACTCACTTTCAAATCCATAGATTCCCACATATAGCCTCAACGATTTTAGGTAATTATAATTTGGCGACCACAGTGGGAGGTTGTCCACTCAATTACAAATTTCGATCATGGTCATTATTAGGAAGGAAGTCAATTTCACTAATCCAAGCACAAAAAAATTCCATTGATTCGGTATATGTAAATCCACATAAGAAATGATGGAGAGGGTTATCCCTAACACTTTTCTCTCTCATACGAGTATTTGACCTTAAGAAATAGGTTAGTGACGTCCTGGACCACCTGAATCTCCCCTCCATACAAAAAAATATTCCAGTGACCTATTGCCAACCCTTGAAAAAGTTGTGAAAGGACCTAGGCGAGCTTCCGGGGACTCAAAAAAATCTTGAAAAACTCAGACCGACATCCTGACTTATCTGAAAACATGTAATTTGAAAATTTTGACGAATATTGACTCCAAAATTCGTTTAGGTCATGAGCCCTCAACCCGATCATAGGGGACTCAAAAAGTTTACTACACTTCACTATTTTACTTACAACTCCTTTATTCTTTATCTGAATAACCTTGTTATTTTTCTATTTGATTCATTTTTTCATCATATACAAGATAAAGTTAGTGAACGCTTGGAAATGCTTTAAAAAATTCGTGACCTAATCAAAAAGGTTGCAGAGCCACCTACCGCCATAAACTACCATATCCAGCCAAGATACAACTTGTTGCTTTTCATTCTCTAAAGGGTCATGACCAGAACGCGACAATGTATAAGATGAGACTAGATCCCTAGAAAAATCTCAACCAAATCCCATCCTTATCTGAATATGCAAAGCTTGAAAAGGCGGGGGTCTAACAACCACACCCAATATTTCGTTCGGCAATCTGTATGGACTAACTCCAATATAATTCCAAGAGAATCAAGTAGACAGTCAGACTCAATCAAGGAAAGATATCCAAGAGTTATATCTCTTTCTCAAATCAATCATCAAATCAACATGATGGAATCGGTGAACTGATTGGTATGAAAATTACTTGAACGGTACCAAAGACCAGTGTTCAAGTGTCAATCAATTTATATCAACAACCGAAGGTTGGATTTACCAATTGATTGAACTACGCACAACCTGTGATATTTCAATTATATAAACAAATATAACGCGGAAAAGAAATAACACAGACACCAGAAGTTTTGTTAATGAGGAAACCGCAAATGCACCACACTGTATTAAGCCGCTACAGACACTAGCCTACTACAGGTTAACTTCAGACTGGAATATAGTTGAACCCTAACCAAGTCTCAAACCGATTAAGGTACATTCGCGTTCCTTACGTCTCTGAATCCCAGCAGGACTCTACGCACTTGATTCCCTTGGCTGATCTCACCCACAACTAAGAGTTGCTACGACCCAAAGTCAAAGACTTATAAACAAATTTGTCTCCCACATATAAGTCTATTCTGATAGATAAATCTGTCTCCCACAGAAGTACTTATGAAGTTTTTGTTCCGTCTTTGATAAATCAAGGTGAACAAGAACCAATTGATAATCCGGTCTTTTATTCCCGAAGAACAGCCTAGAAATATCAGTCACCTCACAATAACTTAACTATATGGCAGTAGAAGAAGTTATAGTGGAATCATAAAGAATAAGACAAAGAGCTTTGTGATTACTTTTTATATCTTACCTATCGGAGATAAATCTCGAGCAAATCTTAGAGAAGATAATACTCAATACGATAGAACAAGTAAGATCAGAACACATAAATATAGAGAAAATAGTTGGGTCTGGCTTCACGAATCCCAAATGAAGTATTCAAGTCGTTAACCTATAATGGTTTTGGAAAAACCTAGGTTAAAGGAGAATCGACTCTAGTCGCAACTAGGACACATGAAAGTGTCGGGATTAGGTTTTCCAGTTGCTAGAGTTCTCCCTTATATAGCCTTTCAAATCTAGGTTTGCTTACAATCAAAGCTAGGTTATCTTAGAAACAAAACATTCAATATACACCGTTAGATGAAAACCTGATTTAAGATTCAAGCTAAGTTTGCTTAAAACCAAAGCAACATCTCCCCACCGTTAGATGGTATTATCTTGTTACGCACAGATGAAATATACCTTCATGTAGATATGGGTAACCGTACTTAAACATGTATATTGAGTTGGCTCAACAATAGTTAACCGAAGTTAGCCATATGAACACTTTTGTCTTAACCACATTCATCTAACACTTCTAGATCAAACATGATGATCAATCAATCATGAAAGATAAGCAAATGAATCTAATTGTGTTACTCATAGAGTTGTTCAATTGTTTATATCTCATAGAAGTATACAAGACACAACTGAAACAAAATCAGATTTGATTCATGATTGTACAAAGTACTTATACAAGAATCAATTCATGAACATTAAGCCACGATTTGCAAAGATTGAATTATTTAATATAAATGTATTTGTTCATGAGTTTGGAATCATACTTAACCGATTTTAGAACTTAAACCAACTCAGTTTGCAAACATGTAAGCAAACTTTAGTTCCGGACTTTGGTCTTGTCCAGCAGTTTGCAAACCGGTATGCATACTAGTATGCAAACTTGGATCTCGGAATTTAACAGTTAAAATCGTTCGCATACTGGTACGCAAACAAGGTTTCCGGACCTGAATCATGCCACAACAATTTGCATACTGGTATGCATAGTGTATTATATCCAGACAAAGGTTAATTGTTCTAAACTCCTATTTCAATCATTGAAACATCATTAGAAGACGACAATAGCTGTCTCACACAAACTATTAGTTATAAGTAATTTTCAAGTGATCGAATGATCAATACGAAACATTCCGAGTCGACATCAAATGAATGTCTCACACAAATCATGTAAGATGTTTCAAGGCAATTTTCACATGATCATCTTTTGACTTATTATTTAGTTTCCAACAAATAAATTGTTTCCAACTAAACTTGTCAATAATAATGATGAATGTAGCTAAAGAAAAAATATTCCAACACATATTTCGAGAAATATATAAGCGAGATAAATCGAAATATCAAATGTCTATAATATAAAGTTTATATAGCTATACAAATTAGTCTCATTAGGAGATAGAATAGAATAGACTTCTGAGTGGTAGATAAGTTTTAGTCTCCACATACCTTTTGTTGATGAAGTTCCTCCAAGCTCTCCTCAGTAGATCTTCGTCTTCAGTCGATGAACGCCGTGAAGTCTAAAGCTCAACTACACATTCTATCCTAATCCGAGACATAGCTATAAGTATACTAGGAATCATGTCTTATAGTTTTGATCACCTAAACTTTACAAACAAGCTTGATATAGCAACGCTTGCGAGTTCGACCGAGCAATGCTCTAACAATATCTCCCTTTGTCAGTTTTAGTGACAAAACTATCAGTACATATGGATTACAAAATAAATAAACTTTGTAGCTTCTCATCCACATGCTTGATTTCCTTGGTTCTTCAACATTCTTTGAATTATTCGTCACTTCAAGTACTTCAGTGATTCTGAACGTGTTCAACTCAGCATCATTGTTGTTGAAGATCCGTAGCCATAACAATAAGAAAAAATTTGTTCTAAATTACTGTTATACAGTGCCATAGTATTATTGCACAACATCAAAGTTCAATTGTATCACAATTTTGACAACAATACTACGGTGATATGTATCACTCCCCCTTAGTCAATACTTCATCTCATAATGACAACCACTCCCCCTTACATAATGATCCATAAACCATATGTATGTAGTATGAACTACAAAATAATTCTCCCCCTTTTTTGTCAATATAAATTGGCAAAGGTACGAAAACTAGCGGGATCATCATGAAATTCTCAAAGAGACTATTCATGACTAAAGGAGAACATATCAACTTGGTTTCGATGATTTCACATAGTCGAAACTTAGTGTATTCATCAAGGAGTTTATAAAGATACAAGATAGCTCCTACAATATTCCACAGCCGCACTCCCCACAAAGATTTGGCAATTAATCACAAGTTCAATTAAGAACTCTCCCCCATAAAATGTCATTCCTGAAAGAACAATAAGAGCGACCTTACTTTTACGAGAAAAGAAGGATTTTTTTGGACATTAACAAAATACATGAAACATGAATTTGTATTCAGAAAAATTGAACAAATTAACCCAAGAAGACCTTATGAATTAATTTAGTCGGAAATGCTCAACATAAGAAATCTTATGGAGCCATACAATACTTTCACATAAAAGTGGATCAGGGAAAGATTAATACTGCGGAATATTCAAAAGTTCATTCTATCTTTTATCAATATTTGCATAATGACATAATAGACTTAACTTTTGACATATATGAGATAATCATAGTTCACGGACGTAAACACACATATCCCATAAAATATTTTTGCAATATATAAAACCAATAAAGATTAATACAACAAATCATCTTCCAAATAACTTAGAATTTAAATAAATACATCTAAAACAATGCAAGATGAAAATCGTTGGCAATAGCTATGTGTAATCACAATATTTTCTATTCCAAATCCTAGTTATCCTTATTAAAACACAAGAATAAATTCTCATAAGAAGTTTCCTAGACATTAAGATTCTTGAAAAGTTCTCTATCGTCCCCGAACTCCTTGTCGTCAAAAGATATTGGAACATAAGGTTCATGAAGAAAGGAGTCAATTCCAACAAACCTTCTTGATTGATGCCGAACCAGGGCCTTCTGAATTTCAAGAGATCTTAGAACAATAGCCTTTATTTGCTGAATCTTCATCCTTGTTTCTTTCAACTCTTCAAGAACACCAGAAAACTTCTGAAGATTTGAGGGGTTAGCCCTTGATTTCTTCATATTCTTCATTTTTCTCTTCAAAATTGTAGAGGAATGATATTTATCTTTTTCCTTCATGATTGATGGATTAACAATCATATTAACATCTTTTCCATCAGAAGATATGATGCTTGGAATCTCCATTCAAATATGGAATTGTGAGAGAAATACACAAAACTAGCTCCACAAGCAATCTTTTGATAAAAAGAGTTTTCAGGAAAGGAAAAAGGGAATGTAGGGTTATGGAACCTATATACAGAGTAAGTAGGATTCACGTACAAACAACTCTCAACCCTAAAAAAGGTATAATTGTCGATTTTAACCCACTATTAATGATCAAACAGGGAAAACCTTTTCAATAGCAATTTAGGATATGAAAAAATCAACAAAATTCAGAAAAGAAAAAAAATAATATTTTTTTTCTTTTCCTAAAACCCGATTTATGCATAACTCTTGTCTCTTTGAAATCGGGCACATGAGACAAGATGCACTTTTAACACAATTAGGTTGTGTTGGGGTGAACAATAATTTGTCCACCATGTAATCCCTGTATGGAATTCTCTGTACCCTTTTTCATAGATGGTTTAGACCTGGTTCTTTTCTGTAGAGGTCTATCTTTTTCTTTAGAAATTAACTTCTTTGGAGATGAATTAAATTTACATGCCTCAGATGAATTCGACTTCAGAACAAGTTTGAGCTTGTTTGGTAATCGATTTGCTCTCCGTTGAAGTTTGTTGACATACCTTATGTTATGTTTGTACTTGAAATAATTAGAGAGTTCATGACCCTTAATAGTACAATAAGAACATGTCAAAGAGGAGGACGGTTCAGGCATCATAGCCGAGCATGCTGCTAAACAAATTGAGGTACCTGAAACATGTGAGATAGATCTTTCAGTAGACGGGGTAAAATCCATTTTATCCTCCAAAGTAGTCGAAGAAGTTTCTCCAGGAAGAATATCAAAATTGATGTACGTATTGCTACAATTATCAAAATTAATATTTTCGCAAAGAAATACTACACTTGATTTTTCATCTTCATTTGAATCATAATGATCAGACATTTCATCAAGAGTTGCAGCAAGATCTTTGTTACTAGTGTATTTTCTACGATTTGGATACTCATTAGCAAACTGACCAAAACCTTTACACTTGAAGCACTGTGGCATGTCCTCATCATCAGTGTCGATAGTGTCCCTGTTTTTAGGAGGGGAACGATCATGAGGTTTAAACATAGGTTTATCTCTGATGAGCCATTTACTTCTCTTCAAAAGAAAATATCTAAACTATCTTGTGATCAGTGAGACTGAGTTGTCAAGATCTTCATCTGATGAATCAGTCTCAATAAGATCAACTACATAGTTGAGAACACTCTCACTTTTATCAAGTAATTTAGTGTTCTTTTGTGCTTTGAAAGCAATATCGTTTCCAGATTTGGATGTATGTGTTAGAGCACTGCTCGGTTGAACCCACCAAGCGTTGGTATGTCAAGATTGGTTGTCATATTTAGTTCCAAAACTCGAGTCTCTTAATATGTAAACTACAGTCAACTTCGATGGGTTGGACTAGAAATGATAGAAGTATCGTTCTCCAGTTACTCACAAAGATCTGAAGATGGATTGAAGACAACAAAGACATTATCCTTCATCTTGAGGTTAGTAACTATGACTTGACTTGTTCCATTTATATCTTGTGTCTTTCAAATATTTTATATTGAAAACATAACATGCAAAGTTATATTATTATGATCAAAGAGTTAAGGAATACAATACGACGTTTATTGCTTAACCATTAAACTTTGTAGATAAGACATCGATATATTCGTTTGAATGCTATTGTGATTATGTATGGGTATGAGTTGAGGAATTCATCCTAGGAAACAATGTTATACATGTGTTTTAAGGAAGTAAGTTCATGAACTTGTTTTGTGAATCGAAAAGGAAATCGCCAGGCATTATTGGTATTGTTATTCATTGCATATCTTGTGAAGAACCAATATGTGTGATTAGTATAACCGCTCATGACTTGTTTATGTTCTTGGTAAAACTATTTACAAATGCCTGACTTATGTATTGGTATGACTTTTATTAGTGAAACCGATCTTAAGTAATTACCTGAGATGGTATGATCGAGTTTGTGATTTTGTGTATGACCGACTCTGGGTAAAGGGGAACCGATCCTAGTAAGAGGTCCAACACATCACAAAGGGGAATCGATCCTTGTATGAGGTGCATCAAGTTTTTAGCAGAAAGGGGAACCGATCCTATGGACATGTGCAACACGTTTTTAGGCAAAGGGTGTAGATGGTGGATTTTCAACAAAGGGCAAAAACGTAAAATCATGAGGCATGTTTTTGACACGGCTTTCAGGCATGCAACGATTCATATTTTATGAAGCCATGATGAATATGTTTTCGAAAAGCCTCCACTAGCTGAGCGTTCGATCCCGGGCATTTCATCGTGCCCTCTATGCAGAATAACGTATTTGGGCGATTCTCCGTAGATTGAGAACTTAACGCCTTCAGGACGTCGGTGATACTCACTGTTCCCTGACTGCAGGAGAGAGACCCACCTCCACATATAAAAATAGTTGCGCGGCGGATGCCTTCAGGATGTCGGTGACACTTCACCGTTCCCTGATTATGTGGAGAGAGTGCATAGATTCAGGCGGTTCTCCGTAGATTGAGAGAATCAACGCCTTCAGGTCGTAAACAACATCGTGACTCCCCGACTATGCACCATTCAGAATAGATGTGACGCTTTAACTGGCTAATATCTTTTCTGAAATAGATTACTTCAGCCGTGACATTCACTACTGAATTCCCAGAACAATCTATTATTGCTCATATTCCATGGTCGAATCCACGTCCTGATCCCATGGAATGGCAATAACAATTGCTCCGATTCTATGATCGAATCCACGGCTTGATCTCATAGAATGTCAATAAAACAACTGTGATATCTCATTATTCCTATTTCATGATCGAATCCACTGATCTCATGAAATGGTAATGGATAATCTTAGTTACTCTGATTCTATGGTCGAATCTACAATCCCATATAATGGTATTGCTCGTTCTATTATTCTGAATTCGTAGTTGAATCCATAGCTGATCATATGAATTAATAATGAACATCTACTCATTTTTATTACTTAGTTTCATGAATTATTCTCCACTGAATTTCATAAATTAGTAATAAATACTCAACAACTGGGCATCTGGACCATCACTGAGTAAGCCCCATAAAATGGTGCAAGTGTACTCGACAATGATGCACGACTGAGCACCCGGATGCGCGAACGAGCATCCAAAAACATGAAACAATGGGGAATTCTACACAAAACAGGAGAGAGAAAATAATAATAATAAAATAATGAAGAAGCGCCCATGGACCGGGCCCACCGGCCGGCCGGCCGTGCCCTAGCCATGGCCGGTCCCACGCTTCCCCATTATTTTCCCTTATTTTCGTTGTTTTCAGAAACTCATGAAGACTTTTCCATCTTGACAAAAAAATTCCTAATTTGCAAAACTCATGAGTTCTCCATAACTTGGTGGATTCACCAAATAAATTATAAAATAAGGAGAGGTGTGCGGGACCGGGAAACCCAGCTGGCCGACCATGCCCAAGCCGTGGCCGGTCCCATACCTCACAATCCTTAGCTTTTTATAATTATTATGTCAAAACTTCATGGATTCTCCATATCTTCAAGGACTCTCCATAACTTCAAGGATTCATGAAAAATAATAATAAAACAGGGAAAGGTGTGCGAGACCAGGCAACTTGGACGGCCGGCCATGCCCTAGCCATGGTCGGTCCCACACCTTGCAATCCCTAATTTTTCATAATTATTATTTCCCTCAACTCATGAAACCCTGGGTTTGGGCAAAATTCGTGATTTCTCCATATTTTCTCAAATATTGCTCGAATCACGAAAAACCAAAAGCCAACATGGTCACACGTCCGGCTAGCCTCTCACGACAGTTTTTAAATATTAAAATTTTTTATTTTTAATATTTTAAAATATTGATGAATTGAGCATACATGCTCATTCCACCAAAAAATCGAGAATTCTCAGCCAAGATGAAACTCTTCTGAAAATTCACGATGTTGCTCAAATGCGCATCAGAAAATACTAAACCTCTCAGTATGAAGACACAGACACCATGACAGCACGTGCACACCTCCATGACCGACCAGGTCGTTCCTAGGGCTTGCACGAGGCCGGTCCCACACGTTTTCGCAATTCTGACCTAATTTGCTCAATTTCTCATACTGGGCCCGAACTCTCTCCAACCAACTAGAGAATCCTCCAAACGACCAACAATCGGTCACGTAACCACCAAGAGCCGGTTACATGCTCTCTTGGTAGGTCCCATCTCTCATACCTAGGTTTTACACCTAATGCTGAACCCAACAATATTTTCAGTAAATGGTGAATCCACCATTTATTCATGATTTCTCACCAACTCTAACACTTAGAATCCTGGTGCGTGCTCACTCGAGCTCTGGGAACCACATGAACACTCCTCATCCCATGTGGTCGGTCCCTCTTGATTCATGATCAATTTTCAGCAATTCTCCAATTGATGGAGGGTTGACCAAAAAATTAGGATTTTCGAATGAACGCTCTGTGAAACCATCATTCTGAGCACTCTTCGAACACTAATAAAATTTACGTTGATTCGCTAATCAACATCAATATTTTAATTGATATTTTATTGGGTCACGTCACCAGTAAATAATTGGCTGAATCGAGCAACACTTGCTCGATTACCCGAATATAATCAATATTCGGCAATTCATCGATAATTCGTCGAATTGAGCAATACTTGCTCAGTTGCACGTCAGATTATCAAGATCATTAATTTGGTGAATTGAGCAATACTTGCTCAGTTTCCCATCAAATTCTTAATATTCAGTGATTTGCAAAGTTGAGCAATACTTGCTCAGTTGTCCATCAAATTCTCAATATTTGCAGAATTGAGCAATACTTGCTCAGTTGCTCATTAAATTCTCGTAGATGCAGAATTGAGCAATACTTGCTCAATCTTTCAACTAATCGGTAATTCATCAATGAATCAACAATACTGACGTCCCTTCAAAGAACTACATGTTCGATCCATGAATCGCTGGGCATTCACCATTCATGCTCGATTCACCAAAACTTAGACTGATTGTCTAATCAGTCAACAATTGACTAATCAAAACACGTCTACCCTATAGACTCCATGACTTGTGAGACATCAATCACGTCACAAATGGGGGGATATCACTTAGGGTTTTGGTCTGGCGGTCTACGGCACGTGGATTCATCCACAACGAGAAATGTGCTTAAGTCGTGTAAACGGTTGAAGGAGTTAGCAAAGTAGTGGGTGCACGATCAGTCAAGTCTCCACACGACATGGAACTAACTTTACCACGATCTCCCACTTTCCCACTCTTTCACTAAAGAAATCGTCACGCTTACATGGATTAGTGGTTCATCATTCTTGTAATATAAATAAGTCAAAATCGAGGACGACAAATCATCAGTATCAACGTTTTCCGTCAACAACTCGATACAAACTTATTCACAGAACTCAACTTCAGCAGTTCACCGTTATTGCATAAACCTTCAACACACCCACAATCCTCGATCATCACTGATCCCACACAATTCTCAGCTTCCCTCCTAAAGATCAACCCATCTCCCTCTTTGCGACCGAATTGACTCTGGAACGACCATTGTCTTGGTTTAGGCCGGAGTCATACAGATTAATTTCCTAAATCTAAGCACCCCCTTTGCAGCGGTGCATCTATGTGAGGATTAATATTTTTCCCGGTTGAGGAGTCTCGACACCACGCTCGTCTCTCCACTTCCCTAAAAAACGGCGAACCGTGTTTCCCCATCCACAGAATGGTGACCACAGTGGGAGATTAATCTATCGGTTGCAATCTCTCATTTTTGCAAAGATGGTTGATCTTAGGTCAGGTTCAGTTACAAATCCCAATACCAACAACGCTAGTACCAGCAACAACAGTGGTAGTACTCCGGAAACCGTTCCTGTTTCTAATAATGGTGGTGACATTACTCCTCCTCAAACCAATGTCGAAAATCATCCTCTTTTCGGGCGACATCCAGAAGAAATCAGAGAAAATCCGCCTACCATAGGCGATCTCATGAAGGTCCAATAAGTTCTCGCCAAGAATCAAACTGACATGGCTGCTACTCAGAAGGAACTGTTCAACTATCTCAAAATTCTCACTGAAAAAATGTCAGACAAAACTCAAGAGAAGGGAAAAGACAAGGAAACTTCTCCAAATACCGATCCCGAGGTTATTCCAGTCCCTGATGACGATGAAACCCGCAAAGCTGCAGAACCTCAACCTGCCGGTTTCATCACCCGTGAAGACTTGGAGCGTTTTATGGAGAATCGAGGAAGGGGTCATACAAGGACCGTGCACCGTCATCAGCCTCCATACCCTGCATCCACACAAAGGATCCCTCTCCCAAAGGGCTACACTTCTCCAAGGTTCACACTCTACAACGGAACAGGGAATGCCCGAGAACACGTTTCTCGATTCTTGGAAGCATTAGGAGAGCATGAACACAACCATGTTGTCTGCTTGAAGGAGTTTTCAAAATCCCTGACGGGTCGAGCATATACCTGGTACAACAACATCCCACCAGGGAGCATAGCTAATTGGGGAGAAATGATCAGCGCTTTCTACAGGAAATACTTTTTTGTCTCTGAGAAAATTACTCTTTCTAACTTGGGAAGGATGGCTCAGAAGACTACAGAAAATCCAAATGATTATGTGAAGAGGTTCCGAGTTCAAGCTTTGGATTGTCATGATCCCAACGTTACTGAACAACAACTGGTGAACTTGTGCATCAACGGCATGATCCCAGTCTACAGGGCTTTGCTGGAGAATCTTCGCTTTCAAACCTTTTCATAACTTCATGAAGTGGCCAAGCGATCAGCGACTACCGCTACTGCCTTGCTCGAAAGAACTAAAACTGTCAAAGTGGAGGAATCGAAAGTCAATCGAAGCAGCACCTCTCGGCGTCTGATCAACAAACAATACAACGTTGAAGCTTCCATGAATGTTGCTGAAGGGAGTAAGAGAAAAGCCGATGCACAACATCATAAGAATGTTTCTCCAATGTCTCACCCTCCAAAATCTCCAAGGAAGGACAACCAGACTAGGAACGCACAATCTCAACAGAATGATGAGGAAGTTCCTGATTTCCATTTCCCATTGAAGAAGTGATCGAACAACTGGAAGTCTGGATCCAAGACGGTGCAATTAGGGATGCACATACCCGACCCAACCCGCCGACCCAACCCGTACCCGCCGACCCAACCCGCACCCGATTCAACCCACCTAGGATTGGGTCGGCTATGGGTGAGGCAGCCAGAACCCACCGTATATTGGGTCGGTTGCGGGTAGAATCTTCCGTCACCCGAACCGACCCGCCCACCCGCCCAATACTAACATAGCATTCCTGACCCTCAGATTATTTAATTCTAACCTAGAATGAATTATCGCAGCCGTTGGATTGTTGAATAAATACCTAACCTAATCGCATTTTTCACGAACCAGTTCTCTTCCGCCTCTTCTCTCCTTCTCAGACTTCATTATTTTTTCTTCGCTCAGTCTTAGACTCTCAACTCTCAAGTCAGATTCGCTTTGTGGATCACCGGCATCACCAGAAGCTAAGAAGCAAACCAATAACGGAAGGTAAGATTAGGAACCGCTGTAAACTTGTAATTTTTTGATTTCTTTTGATTTTCAATTTAGGGTTTATAGCTTTAGGGTGTTGTTTTTTGAATTTCAGTTTGGGGTTTATCTGCTTTATGTAATCTGAGTGCTTATACTATGCTTATTTCAATTAGGGTGTGAATCGTGTGATGAATTAATTGTTTTTTATTTCAATTAGGGTACTGGTGATTTCAATTTCAGTCTAGTATACTGGTTTTGTTACATTAGAAAATTGCCAGTACTGTGCTGGTAATCCAAATTCGAAAAAACACAAACAAATAGTGATCAATTTTGAATACCCTTCAAATCTCAAAAATTCAATTTCTATGAAAAATTATTTGGAATGGAAATTGTTGAAATTGAAATTATACCTTTTGGATCAAATGATGAGAATCTGCGGGTAGTGATTAACTTATTTCAGTAGTAGCTTATCACTACTATTGCAGCAGTAGCAGCACTGGCGGTATTGAAGTTTGGTGTTCATGATTAGCTTATCATGTTTACCGTTCATTTGTAATTGTCAAACACAGTATATATGTGATGTTTTAAAATTATAAGTAGAAATGCAGCAATATGCGTATATGCCAAGGATATAGATGATTAGATAAAACGACTGATGATTGCAGAATCTTACTATCTAGTTTTATTTATGTATTTTGAAGTTTACTTATGTAGTTTAACTAAGTGAGGACAGTCTTATGTATTTCAATGAATTTGATCCATAATGGTATTATCTATCTGTCCATACATACTGTTTCTTAAGATCTGGGATGAAATTCAAAACTAGTGAATGCAGCAATATCCATACATACTGTTTCTAAATTTTCCTTGGCTCTATTGTTTTTCATGACACTGTGAGTTTTACTGCAACATGTTTATTGCATGAAAGTACATGGTAGTTTACTAAACATAATACATGCTATGTGAATAGAGTAATTGCCTTGTTATGTGAATAATCTATACTTAATGATGTATAAACTGCCTTGTTATGTGAATCTTATTATTCTAAATATCAGATGATGTATAAACTGCCATGGATGTGGAGGTTTATGTGTGGTTGAATTTGTAAAGGTTTTGATCCTGCATGATAATACATGTTGTTGTTGTAGATGTATAAACCCTTGTTTAGCTAAATATCAGATTTCCATTTCGAAATTGGTGTAGTACTTGTACATTTTTATTTGGAATTGTTGCTCAACTGTTGTTTATGGATGCCCTTGTTAAAAGATGTGGTAACTAAGCAACCAATAACTTACTGAATTTGGTTAAGAAATACGTAGAGTTTGGCTTGTGTGTTTTATGATAGAAACCTTGCTGAATTTTGCATTTTTGGAAAAGTTTCATCTTGTACTAAAAGTTAAACTTCCAGATTGTGGAGATTTATGTGTCTTTGAATGTGTAAAGGTTTTCATCTCGTATGATAGTACTTGCTGTTGTTGTGGATGGATAAACTAAAATGTTCATTTCGCTTGCAGAGCTATTTTACTTGTTTCAAGAAATTCATCTACCCTTTCATTCATTCTAATTGTTCATTTCGCTTGCAGAGCTATTCGGTGACCTTGCTGCTTCTTCCATCGTCATAGATGATTGATTCCTATTGGCTTAGACAAGGTAATGACACCAAGGGTCATTGTCAGTAGCTTGATCTTTCTGAGTTCATTGTTTGTCTGTTTCATCTTTGTTACTGTAACTAATTTACATACTTCGTTTTGTTTCAGGCTTTCAGCGCATTCGGAGGTAAAACATCCACATCTTTTCTGCTGGTCGCTTTATATAATATGAGGCTTTAGTATAGTAGGAAATACTCAATAGTAATGCACTCTTTTATCTTTTGAGCTTTGAACAATTGAACTCTGTTCCTTTTTGTTGTTAGCTTTATCACTGATGTGGTTTTTATGTTGTTGTAGAAAGTGGTAGTAAAGTATCGTTCACTCAGACTTGTGAAGATTCGATTTTAGATTCAAACTCAATAGAAAACTTAAGAAGTTGTTGTTATCAAGATTATAGAAAGCACCAAGACTCAGGATTCCACCATTGACCAGTTAAGTGATTTAATCTAATCAATATTCATGTAATTCTTTGCGTTTAAAGTGATTCTAATTTATTGCCTCTAGTAGATTTTTGAAGTAACAATTGTATACATCAAGCATGAAACATCAAAAGTCTTAAACTAAGCATGCTCCATCAAAACGGATCACAATCATTCAATAAAAATCAATTTTCCAATATTAGTTCCATGCAAATAATCATAAAAGAAATTGCAAGAATTAATTAAAATAGAAATATTCCACTTTTCATGGAACAATGGCTTCCTCCGTCGCCTCGGCTGAGGGGTTTAGCTCCTCATATTATTCAGGTGCTCAAAATACATGTTTGTTGCTCAAAAGTTGATTAAATAGAAGAGAAGGTATGAAGCAGCGTGTTTGTAACAGTTGTAATTGTTACAAAACGCACTGTCACAGAAAGCACTGTTACAGAGAAATAGTAACAGTAATAATTGTTGCAGACTGTTACAGGAACGATAGAAGGGAAGTGCTGTAGAACAACGATAATTTTCTGCGACAATTTCTGTGGGTTGATGTTCTTCGTATTCTTCCTTATACACCAGCAGAAACGAATGTCTGTAACTCTGATTTTTGTCTCTTGTGGTTCTCTAAACTACCCCAAACTGTTCGACCTCCTTCCTTGAACTCCCAACAACTTATATATAGCCAACAGAGCGATTTAATCTCCCCAAAACTCCTCGAAATCTCTTCTTTCCTTCCTTGGCAGTTACAGAAATAATCTCTTCCCAAAATTGTTTCACGCGTTTCTGAGCTTTCCAACTTATCTCAAACTCTTCCTTAGATAGATATGTATCTTTGGGAAGAGTTTCTTGCCTTTAGTCTTCCTGGAATTCCAAAAATAAATCCAACAACAAACCGTGTATAACTTGACTTCTATTTCTTTTTCCGGCTATTCTAGCCAATTTGGGTTCAAACAAAAGACTTCACCAGGACTGTTTAGGCCTAGGGAGTAAACCCAATCAATTTCAGCCATTGAATCTCTCTAGAAATCGATCGAATCATCACCCAAAAATCATGCAGACGTGAACAAAATTTTCTCGCCAATTTTTTTATTTGAATTTGGGAAGAAAGTGACCCCCCCTTATCTGTGGCTGGTCTCCCTTTAGCAGATGCCTGGAAATGGGTCACCCTTTAGTAATTAGGTTACCCCTTATCCAAAGTGAGAGTCCGTATAGTAATTTTCTCCCACGAGCGCAAAAACCACGTTTTTCGCAAATTTCGCCGCAAAAGCTTATTTCTCCAAAAATACCTATAGGGACATAAAAAGCCATAATAAGTATAAAATCGAGCACTAATAATATATACAATTGAGATTATATAAGACACAAAAATGTGCCTATCAAATACCCCCAAACTTATTATTTGCTAGTCCTCGAGCAAATCTAAAATAGAGAATAAAGTCCTAACTCACTGTCGCAGGCATCGTCAATTGCATTTAGCGTATGCAACAAGCCTTTAAACTCCTAGGTGTCCCTAGTGGCCGAGTTATAGTCTCGGGAGGGATTACAAGAGATATACCCACAAAACCTTTACTCCAGACCCTAACTATCTACGCAGAACCTTGGAAGGCACTAAAGAATATCCTTGGTTAGCATACTTATTGACTATAAGAGGAAGTACCCTGATGCGAAATTCCAATTGCTGTACACGAGTTTGCACTCAAGCATACTAAAATTCATATAAAGTGACAGAGCTCTACTCAGATAGTCGCACTATGGACATCAATATCCGGTGTCAAAACTATCACATGGATAGATCAAGAAGATGGATATAGAGAAAAACATAGATGGTTTTGATGTTTACTAAGTGAACGGCGTTTCCCATATCTGTCTGAAGGCCTCCGCCAAAATGAACCTATCCTAATGGATTGAGGTACTAGTCTGACTAATATCGACACACTGGCATATACAAGGGAACCAGTGGTCGATAACCTAACTCTAGGTCAACACAACTGGCATATACAAGGGTACCAGTGGTCGCCTTTATTGAATTTATTCCTTTTGGTCAAATGGTCTGGTCTCAAAATTTTTTTTCCAACTTTTTTTTCAATTTTTTTTTTAATAGTATCTCAATCACTCTAATTCTCCCTAGCATTGGTAACAACTTGAATCGTGAGCCCCACCAAATCACTTAGAAACATATTTAAAAGAAAAATAAAAACAGAAGTGAAAAAGACTCAACGAGATATGGCGAAACTACCGTGTTATTTCTAACACCTGATCTCCATGCTTATATGAATAAACTCTTTAGATGTTTCTATCTAATCAGATTGGTTCCTCAACTCCTACAACCAAAATGCTTCCATCCACTTAGATTGCTTAGTGCAATCCTTAATAGGCATAAATTTCTAGGCTCTGGAGTTTATTTATTGCAACTAAAAAGTTTCTCCCATACCCCCAAACTTAAATCTAACATTGTCCTCAATGTTCTAAAGATAAAATTAAAAGCATGAACAAGGAGAAACTGTTACCATTTGAAGCAAAAGAGATAATGAAAGATATTACCGTGTTGCATGAGATTGGGTTACCTCCCAAGAAGTGCTAAGTTTAACGTCTTCAACCAGACATAAGAAAGGATTAATCACCTCGTCTCATAAAGTAATATCCGAAATATCTGTGAGTCATCAAAACCAAATAGAGCTATCACAAGTAAAAGGAATTTGCAACATGCCAAGAAAATTAACAAATAAAGTGCACCCTTGTCTAGTTTCATGTTTAAGACAACTACATCTAGCTGTGGTTCAGGTTCAGGATCTATGAAAGGGTCTAGATAAAATATTTTCATGCGCTGGAATTCCTCAAAGCTAAGGTCCGGTTCAGGTATTAGAGTCTGGAAAAACTCAAGTAAAAACTTAGAAGCACATAATAATAACCTGAATAATTGTGGATCCTTAAAGTCAATCAGTTTTGACTCACACAGCTGACCATAATGAGAGTTGTGGTCTTCCTTAAACAAATGTGTCGACCCTAATCTCCTAAAGTAATTAGGTTTAGTCTCAAAACTTAATAATTGACACATATGAAACTTATACGTTCCCACAATTGGTCGAAAAATATTTGGTGGGAAAACAAAGTCAATCTGGATATCATAGCCTGGGTAAACCACATCAACCAGAGGATGGGTTTCTAACATCTGAACTTCCTTATGGACATCACTAGGTTCAGGAAAACGTGTATGAAGATAATCTTGTAAAATGGTTGAGGCACATATGTCAAGTCCCAAGTGAGGGACATTTCTAATAGTTAAAGCACATGGAGAATGATAATCACCCCCAAACTTAGAGTTTTCAGTGTCTCTAGAAAGACTAGTCACAACTTCCCTAATTTCAAGGTCATTAGATTCCTGAAAATGGTCAATTGATTCTTCTAAGTATGGTTCATCCTCACTCATCTCTACGAGTTAACTTTCTTTGTCTAAGACTAATGTTTCTAAATCGCTAGAATCTAAAACAATATTCTCAGAAAAAACTCATTTCTCTAAACCATTATTATCTTCGTAATCAAAAGGAAATACTACATCGTCTAAAACAGGGGTATCTCTAGTCAAATCCTCGTCCTTTTGAATAGGTGAATAATTATTAAAATTATTTGGATTTGAACTAGAAACATTATCATTATTAAGCTCAATTGGAGTAACAAATTCCTGATCATTATGCCTACTTATTTCAAATTCTTCATCAACACTATCCTCATCATAATCATCATTATAATAACATGAAAATGGTTGAACCTCATCTAAACAAGTAGGGTTACCAATTTTATCCTCGTCATCTTGATTATGTGAATAACTATCTTCATTTTCAAAGGTACTATTGGAAACACTATATTGGAAATTAAAAGCAATTATGTTCTGGGCCTCTAACAAAATATTTTGAGTCGACTCACATGACTTCCTGATTGAATCTCGGAAAGAAAGTTCACTCGTTGCATTGCTTTCGTCCATAACTAAGTTATTCATTTCTGCTAACTTACGTGTCGACTCAGCTAACTTACGTGTTGACTCTAGTATAGAGGAATTTTGCTCGTATGACCGGTTGGCGTGTGGATAGTAATTGTGCTCACCATGGTATGAACCATAACCTTCAAAAGGCTGATTTTCCCAACCATTATTCACACTATGGTCAAAGTAGTAACGTCCATTTTGAAACTCAGTCTGATATTCATTGTATTGGCTATTGTAATACCAATTCAAAAATCTATTGCAGGGGTATGAGTTGTCACACAAAATAAAACCCACTGACAGGGGATTCGTGGGTGGATAGAATCTTACCTCCCGTACCATACGGGCGATGAACCGTTGAAGTCGAGTCAAGCCACCGACTCCGATGTCAGTGTACGAACCCGAGGGGCCGAGACAGTATCGTAACTGTCGTCCTTCCCTGCAAACAATTGATATTTAATTTTGACCCTTCCTTAGGGTTTAAAAATAATGTCCAAGAATGTCCAAAAAGTCCAAAAATAAAAATGTCCAAAAAGGAAAAGAAAAATTTCAAAAATAACACCCTATTTACAGTTTCTAAAAATAAAACAAAATAACTATATACAAAATCTTCTTCTTCACTCCTTTCAGATTCCTCTTTTCTTTCCTTATTTGGCGATGCTTTCCTTTTATAACACTTTTTCTTCCCTTGTAGCTTCGCTCCAAATCTGAAAAGAATCTAAAAATACCAAAACGCGTAAAAAAGAACAAAAAATAATAAAAATAAAAAGAAACCTAAAACAAATCTAAATACAAGTTCGCGTCGGCGGCGCCAAAAATTGATGTGGTTTTTATGTTATTGTAGAAAGTGGTAGTAAAGTATCGTTCACTCAGACTTGTGATTTTAGATTCAAACTCAATGGAAAACTTAAGAAGTTGTTGTTATCAAGATTATAAAAAGCACCAAGACTCATGATTCCACCATTGACCAATTAAGTGATTTAATCTAATCAATATTCATGTAATTCTTTGCATTTAAAGTGATTCTAATTTATTGCCTCTAGTAGATTTTTGAAGTAACAATTGTATACATCAAGCATGAAACATCAAAAGTCTTAAACTAAGCATGCTCCATCAAAATGGATCACAATCATTCAATAAAAATCAATTTTCCAATATTAGTTCCATGCAAATAATCATAAAAGAAATTGCAAGAATTAATTAAAATAAAAATATACCACTTTTCATGGAACAATGGCTTCCTCCGTCGCCTCGGCTAAGGGGTTTAGCACCTCATATTATTCAGGTGCTCAAAATACATGTTTGTTGCTGAAAAGTTGATTAAATAGAAGAGAAGGTATGAAGCAGCGTGTTTGTAACAGTTGTAATTGTTACAAAACGCACTGTCACAGAAAGCACTATTACAGAGAAATACTAACAGTAATAATTGTTGCAGACTGTTACAGGAACGATAGAAGGGAAGTGCTGTAGAACAACGATAGTTTTCTGCGATAGTTTTTGTGGGTTGATGTTCTTCGTATTCTTCCTTCTACACCAGCAGAAACGAATGTCTGTAACTCTGATTTTTGTCTCACGTGGTTCTCTAAACTACCCCAAACTGTTCGACCTCCTTCCTTGAACTCCCAAAAACTTATATATAGCCAACAGAGCGATTTAATCTCCCCAAAACTCCTCGAAATCTCTTCTTTCCTTCCTTGGCAGTTACGGCAATAATCTCTTCCCAAAAAATTTTCACGCGTTTCTGAGCTTTCCAACTTATCTCAAACTCTTCCTTAGATAGATATGTATCTTTGGGAAGAGTTTCTTGCCTTTAGTCTTCCTGGAATTCCAAAAATAAGTCCAACAACAAACCGTGTATAACTTGACTTCTATTTCTTTTTCCGGCTATTCTAGCCAATTTGGGTTCAAACAAAAGACTTCACCAGGCATGTTTAGGCCTAGGAAGTAAACCCAATCAATTTCAGCCATTGAATCGCTCTGGAAATCGATCGAATCATTACCCAAAAATCATGCAGACGTGAACAAAATTTTCCCGCCAATTTTTTTATTTGAATTTGGTAAGAAAGTGACCTCCCCCTTATCTGTGGCTGGTCTCCCATTAGCAGATGCCTGGAAATGGGTCACCCCTTAGTAATTAGGTTACCCCTTATCCAAAGTGAGAGTCCGTATAGTAACTTTCTCCCACGAGCGCAAAAACCACGTTTTTAGCCAAT
The DNA here is from genome assembly GCF_003573695.1 of Papaver somniferum. Lineage (NCBI taxonomy): Eukaryota > Viridiplantae > Streptophyta > Magnoliopsida > Ranunculales > Papaveraceae > Papaver > Papaver somniferum. The sequence continues at coordinate 72,612,833 of NC_039360.1, forward strand.
TTCGCCGCAAAAGCTTATTTCTCCAAAAATACCTACAGGGACATAAAAAGCCATAATAAATATAAAATCAAGCACTAATAATATATACAATTGAGATTATATAAGACACAAAAATGTGCCTATCAATCACTTTGGAGTTTACAACTTTGCATCAACTTTATTATGTAAACACTATTAAGTAAACACTTTCTAAATCTGTAATCTCATTTTATTTTATGGTGGGTAACCCACCACCCACCCGACCAAACCTGCTGTAATGTAGGGTCGGGTGAAAACCGACCCATTGTGATGTTGGGTCGGTTGCGGGTGACAACTTCTGTTACCCGCCATCAGTGAGTTGGGTGGTGGGTGAGGCAAAAACCGACCCAAACCGACCCATGTGCAGCCCTAGGTGCAATCAAACTACCTCCTGTCAAAAAGGAACCAATCGAGGAACAAATGGAAAACGCACGCTACTGCCATTTCATAGGTATGTCAGTCATCCAACAAGTGATTGCATAAATTTGAAGCGCATTTTCAAAGAAAAGTCCGACTCAGGGGAACTGAGGACTGAGGGAGTGCACATAAATCCTCTCCTAATCAGAACATTCGCACTCTCCGAGCAGCCGGTCAAGGAAGCAGTTCAATCCTTAATTGAACACGTCTGCGAGTTGCTGTACTTGTCAAGATCTCAGAGAGACAATATGCTTGCTGCACTGAACCATATTGTGTCAGGAAAACGACTGGAAATTCAGGAGACATTCCCTGAGCCTCCAGTGACAGACAAAGAAATGTACGACTGGGGACTTCTCACCATGGTGCATCTCAAGGAAAATGAATTCAAACGAGCATTAGTCGACGTTGGAACTGCTGTTAACATCATCCATTTGAAAACCCTCAAAGCTGTTGGCATCACTCGTCAAGAAGCAACTCATGCTCCTGTCTCAATTAGAGATCATGAAGGAATCTCCAGGGATGCTTACGGCTACATCATTCTCAACATAAAAAGTGATTCTACCCGGACAGAAACTAAATTCTTCATAATCAAAGAAGATCCTGGATACGACATGGTTCTTGGGCGAGCATGGATTCATGATGGAAAAGTTGCCACGATATCTTCATCCTCAGTTGCACACTTCTCCGCCGAAGAAGAAAGCTCTAAGTCAGAGGATGATCAACCTTTCGAGCATTTGGAAAAGTTCTAAGCTTTGATGGAATTCACGCAAAAACCTGAGGAAAGCCCCAACGAATTCGTCAGGAGGTTCCGCACTCAGGCAAGTCTTATTCCTCCTAATGCATATGTATTACCAACTTTCAAGTATGCTACCCTAGTCCGGGGACTTAATCTCACTCACGACCAAGCCATCATCAAACGCTATGAGTGGATAGTATCACCTCAGCAATACTACACTGAATGGTTGGAGTCCCTTCCAACTAGACACCCCATTGAAAGGTTTATCACTGAAGACCTGGCTATGTTCGACAAGCGATACCCAGCATACTCTTTCTTGCATGAATGTCCACATGTGCCACAAAAATCTTCACCAGCATGGAATCCACGAGTAATTCCGAACCATCAGAAGATATTCAAGGAATGGGAAACTAAGCCTAACAAAGTTCATGAAAGAGATTTGGTTCTTAAGGAAAAAAGACGCAATTTGCATTCCACAAAGGGTTCTAACTGGAAAGGACCTTTTATAATTGCTAAGTCAGTTGCTGGAGGATACTACAAATTGGCTGACATCAAGGGCAAGACGGCTGTACCAGTGATTCATGAGAATTGACTCAAGATTTTTGACGCATGAAGCATTCAACATTGGATGTTTTATATCCAAGGAAAACGCGCAAGTATCTGACGTTTACACCTTAGGATTTTCTTTACTTGTATTTTCAATTCCTACAAAACATGTGCATACTTGCATTCATCATTTGAAAATTCAGCAATCTATCACAATTCTTTATTTAAGAAAAATCTCTATCAAATCCAAAATCCAAAAAAAAATCCTCAGTCACTCATGAAATCAAAACCTATCAAAATCAAAACCCAAATAAAACCTCACATCTCTCACAGAGTTCAATGTTTATTAGATTATGGAAACAAAACTAAAGAAATCCATCAAAGAATGATTTCTGCTTCTCTGTATCCTCCAGAGCTTTTAAAGCCGCTTTCTCCAACCTCAGCAACTTCAACCATCTTCTTCATCACGGCTTCACTAGTATAAGGGATGTCCTCCACCACTGCATCCTTGATGGTGTTAATTTTCTGACGAAGCCACTTCAGATTAAAGCCAAGTCTCTCAGAATTCTTCAAGTTGTACTCCCAATAAAAGTGTAGGATCCAAATATCGCACAATAGTAAAGCTTGCGAGAATGTAGCAGAGCCTGCAAAATTGTAATGAGAGCCTGAGAGAACGTAGCACGGGATCCGAAAATGGGGGAATATGAGCTGTAATCCACTACATATGAGCTGTCATCCACTATGTAATATCCTATATAAAGAGAAAGGCAAGAGAGAGAAAGGAGGGTCATCAAGGAGAGAGAGAGAGAACACACACTTTAGAGAGAGACACAATTGTAGAGAGAGAAAATAGAATTTGTATTATTATTATATTCTTCTCCTTCCTTCAAGAACCTAGAGCTCCAAATACTCATTAATGGAGTCTCAATTGTAATCCATATGTAATTACAAACAATCATAGTGAAGATCCCTAACCCCGTGGATGTAGATCACATTGATCGAACCACGTAAGTCTTGTGTCTTATTTTCTATTTTCATTATCTTTATTTTTATTTTCATATCAAATAAGTTTAGATCTAGAAATCATAGTCATGATAGTACAAGGGGTGTGTTGTAGGATTTCCTGCAACTACATTTTGGCGCTAGAAACAGGGAATGTCATGGGGCTTTATTTTCGCAAGAATATTTAGGCCCGTCATATTGTCGCAACAATCCTGAAGAGGCAATAATACAAAATAAAAAGTTAAGGCAAGATCAATGGGTTTTTGCATGAAAGTGCAAAAACGTCCTGCGATTTTGTCGCAATGACAAGAGGTGGAAAAATAAGACCTTTAACTAGGAAGGAAAAATAAGACCACATAAGAAAATGAGTAAGCAAGTAAGCTTGCGAGAATGATTATATGTAAGCAAACAAGCTTGCGAATATGTACATGGAAATGAAACTGAGGCAGTGAAAATGCTGCAGACTTGATATTATGATCATACTGTTATGAGATACTAATAGTGCATGAAAGAGGTAAGATGAAACACAAGTAAGAACTTGTGAAGAACAATAACTACACGAAGAGGAATGCATACACTAAAGAAAAAGGCAGAGAAATGAAGAATGGAAGCAATTTAAAGCTACATCAATTTTAGACGGAAAAATGAGCTAAGTAACACAAACCTTAACTATACATTGCAATAGATAAGCATTCTCATCATACAAGCATCATACTCGCATCATAAAAGCATTGCATAAGCATTTCATGGCATAAACATCGCATACATATTTCATAACATAATCATCACATAAGCATTATGTTCGCATAGGTACTTTACAAAACTGTACGGAATAATATTGCAGAATTTCGCAATAATATAGCAGAATTATTCAGGATTATTCAGAATTTCACAGGATTATTCAAGAATTTGCAAGATTATTCAGAATTTCACATAATGATTCAGAATTTCGCATAATGATTCAAAATTTCGTAGAATGTGTCAGAATTTCGCAGAATGTGATTCTTCCGAATGATGTAATTATCTCGCTCAATTATTTCGCACAATTATAAGCAACTTGAAGATATTATACTATCGCAGAGCACAAAACATGAGATAGAGGCAAGATAAGAATGAAGAAACAATTCGCACATTCAAATTTTTCTCAAGGATTCTATCCTCATAGATAAAGAACAGAGGCAACTATGGATTACCAAGAAAACATTTTATGTTCTTCATCTTCTCGGCAAGAATCACCAAAAATGGAGTAATAATTTTGCATGAATAGAGGCAATACTTATTATTCTCATTCAAGGACGGATACTTCTTATATTTCGAGGATTGAATGCTTCTTATACTTCATCAAGGATACTTCATGCTTCTTATACTTCATCAAGGATACTTCATACTTCTTATACTTCATCAAGGATACTTCATGCTTCTTATACTTCATCAAGGATACTTCATACTTCGCATACTTCAAAAGATGATACTTCTTATTTACTTCGCAACATTCCGGAACTTCACAAAAGAATAGAGGCAAGTACGTACTTTTCAAGTCCGGTATTCTTTCGCTCGTTCCTTCATCAACAAAGATCAAAGACTACTCCAACAACACTATCTCGCTCCAACACTTACAACAACGGATTTTTTTCCTGAAGATCGCTCTTCAAGCAATATTCAAGAAAAAAGAGGCAAGATGTAGGATCAGAATCTCGCAACAACGACATGCTTGAGAAATTACTAGCAATACATCACGAAGACATCGCAGTATGATCTCAGAAATGACATAACAGATGACATCAGCTTAAACGTGAGAAAAGTATGATGATCGTGCGAAATTTAGGATGTTTGCGAAGTTAACATTTGTAAGTTTGCGAAAATACCGCAAGACAGATCCGAAATTAGGGAAAATGTTAGCTGTACCCCACCATATATGAGCTGTCATCCATTATGTAAATACCTATATAAAGAGAAAGGCAAGAGAGAGAAAGGAGGATAATCAAAAAAGAAAAAGGAGAGAGACACTTTAGGGAGGACACATTTGTAGAGAGAGAGAGAGAGAGCAGAATTTGTATTATTATCTTCTTCTTCCTTCTTCAACCAAGAGCTCCAAATACTCATTAATGGAGTCTTAATTTTAATCCATATTTAATTACAAACAATCATAGCGAAGATCCCTAACCCCGTGGATGTAGATCACATTGATCGAACCACGTAAATCTTGTGTCTTATTTTCTATTTTCATTATCTTTATTTTCATATCAAATAAGTTTAGATCTAGAAATCATAGTCATGAAAATATTTTATGTTCTTTATCTCCTCGGCAAGAATCATTTCCAAAGTGGACGTTCACTAATGAACAATCAGAATCCTCACCAAAAATGGAGTGATAATTTCGCACGAATAGAGGCAATACTTGTTATTCTCATTCAAGGACGGATACTTCTTATATTTCGAGGATTGAGTACTTCACATACTTCTTCAAGAATACTTCATACTTCTTATACTTCAAGGGTTAATACTTCTTATTTACTTCGCAACACTCCGGAACTTCACAAAAGAATAGAGGCAAGTACGTACTTTTCAAGTCCAATATTCTTTTGCTCGTTCCTCCAACAACTACTACTACAAAGTGGATTTTCCCTTAAAGATCGCTCTTCAAGCAATATTCAAGGAAAAAGAGGCAAGATGTAGGATCCAAATATCGCACAATAGTAAAGCTTGCGAGAATGTAGCAGAGCCTGCGAAATTGTAATGAGAGCCTGAGAGAACGTAGCACGGGATCCGAAAATGGGGGAATATGAGCTGTAATCCACTACATATGAGCTGTCATCCACTATGTAATATCCTATATAATGAGAAAGGCAAGAGAGAGAAAGAAGGGTAATCAAGGAGAGAGAGAGAACACACACTTTAGAGAGAGACACAATTGTAGAGAGAGAAAATAGAATTTGTATTAATATTATCTTCTTCTGCTTCCTTCAAGAACATAGAGCTCCAAATACTCATTAATGGAGTCTCAATTGTAATCCATATGTAATTACAAACAATCATAGTGAATATCCCTAACCCCGTGGATGTAGATCACATTGATCGAACCACGTAAATCTTGTGTCTTATTTTCTATTATCATTATCTTTATCTTTATTTTCATATAAAATAAGTTTAGATCTAGAAATCATAGTCATGATAGTACAAGGGGTGTGTTGTAGGATTTCCTGCAACTACACAAAGAGTACATCACGAGTGACGGTACTTCTGGCCCTGGTACGAATATCATCTACAACACGTAATATGATCTCTACTTGCCTTGTCAAGAAGTAACTATGCTCTGGATCTTCCTTAACAACAATGTGTCCATACATCTTCCACAATTTCTTATACATGGCAACATACCCAGTGGGAACGCTAAATCCACCAACCAGCGTGTGATTTGGGGGTGTCTCACCGAATGGAGGATCAAAAGAAATCCCTGCATTGGGATATTCATGCACTATCATACGCTTCTGAATTACTGAAGCAGCATCAACAACCATAGAGACGACTTCAGACGAAACTGTATCTGCTATTGTTGATTTGGGTTCCACCATCTCGGGCACAACTGGAGTTTCCACCACCTACACGACATCAACAACCATCAATTCATGACCTTGAGGTGCAGGGATGGGAGTATCATCACCAACAGCTCCAGGATTGTCCAAACTATCATTATTGGATCCATGATTCCCAACTTCGACATTCGGCACCTAATGCGAAGATTACATGGGATTAGAATGATACAAGTGTGGAAATCCAATAAAACCATAAAATTAAGCAAGTAAGTGAACTAACATCATCTAAGTTCCTTATTATGCATCTAAGACATGTACAAGTAGCATAAAAGTCGTGGAACACGTTTTCAAAGAGACGCAGCTGAAGAAAATTTACACTTACCTGTGTTCAATGACGAACTGGGAGCAATTTTTGTGGAATCTAGAGTTGGGTTATATACCATTATCTTCGTATGGAAGTCCTCTACAACATGTCAAACTTTCATAACAATTGTATGAATGAGCAAGGAGATGTGGCCAAAACATTGGACTACATGCAATCTGGAAAAGTTCTGAAAGTCTCCTGGAACTTTACTGTTTCGCCTTTTTCAGGCCCTAAACATGCTCAAATTTCGAAAAGCTTATTTGCTAAAGCTTGGAAATTGCATGGGATTGAGGATCCATATGAAGACATTGAAAATCCGACACCAAACGAAGTTTTTACGGTGTTTTCATTAAAAGCTGAAGTCTGAAATTTTCTGGTGACGTATTCCGGCAAAATTATTCATATATTCATATGGGTTCTCATTCATTCATGCAAAAATAAGCAACCTCATACTTATATGAAGATACCACAGGAGAAATACTTACTAGAGGAGTCTCTAAACCATTTGAGGGGTCGACAATGTTGGAATCTCCATCGGAAACTCTGTTATCTTCATTCGATTCGGGATTTCGGGAACTCTCCATGCTTCCATGATCCAAAGAGGAATGTGCTTCATCAACATGCTCCTTATCCACAGTGATTTCCTACTGGACACATCAACGACAATCATCACTCATTCGTCCTAAGGCATGCTATAATTATCAGTGCGAAAAGGGAATACTTACGTCAACCTCCTAAGTGCTGGATTCCTGAATTGTTCGACCAAGAGCAAAACGGAGACCATCAATAACCGATGGAGCAAAATTCTGGAATGGATTGAAAATATTCTTTTAAGATCCTAATTATATGGACGAAGAAGTTACAATGAAGAAAAGCGCTAACAACTCACCAAAGAAGCGGCAGGGGACTGTATATTGTTTGGTATCATTCTATGAGATGTCTTACTCCTGCCTTCTCCTCCCTGGGGACTTTCTTGAAAGTTTGGAGAGTTTACGTCGATTCTAGGCCTCACAACAAGGCCACCCTATCACAAGTACAACAATGCAATTAAAACGTGATCGACATACTTCAGCTGAAATCACAAAAAAGGGGACTTACTTGTGACGCATTCGGAGACGTTTTCCTCTTATCACCACCAGGAAGGTATCTCAGCCTGGGTCGACCAGAAATCATGTCATAAGAGGGGAACTCTCGAATTGGGGACTGAACATCCATTACAAACTTGTATACACGCTCAAGTTGCTGACGCCAAAAGTCTATATAACCAGGAGTTACGAAGGTGTCTCGGTCAGAACATGGGAATAAATATTTATTTCCTTCCACATGGGTGTAGTCTAAGTGAGCCTTCAGGTACTCAATCTATGGCTTGTTTGTTTGATGGTCCGGAATGCGTTGATCAAGTCCCATCTGTCTATGATCTCTGTCAATGTTATATTCTTCAACCTGGAATCCTCCGTTCATTACTGATATCAAGAAACCAGGAGTGAAACTCAAGACAAAAGATCTCTCTCCTTCGCTCAGACCAGCACCAGTACTCAACATGATATCCTCTTCAGCAACATTAAAAGTGATCAATTGTGAGAATAGAAGGAACCGACACCCAGGGGCGGAAGTTGAACTCAGACTCAATGTACAAAACGTCAGTAATGCATATCTTATATTGTGGTTGTTTTCTAGACCAACGCATGATCCTAGCATTATTCTCCTCAAGGAGGGAATGCCGAGTGTCGACCTTGCGTCCTTGCAAAATGCTATGGGGAATTGGGGGGTAACTCTCAAGATGCTCCCACATCAAGGCTTGGAGAAACATGGTATTGACATACGTCTCAACTTTCATGAAGCTATCAGAAATACTGGAATCTATAACTAAAGAGTCCAAGTTGGCGAACAAAGAACCCAAAAATAGACTGCCAACGTGAATTTTCTCACCTTTGGCCATCTTAATGGCAAAGCGAATCACAAACGGCTTCAGCAAGTGTCCACAATCTTCAAAGATATCCCTGGAGAGCCACAGACACAAAAAAGCCGCAATTGTTAAAACACCATCAACCGGTCCTTCAGGAGTTCTATATCTTGGCCACCGGTGTGATAACCATCGAGCATATCAGGATGTGGGTGACTCATTGAATTCGTGCATCTTGGATTCTAATACGTCAGATATATCCTTCTCATCAATCGAAAGTTCTTCAGGAAAATTACCAGTAATTGGAAGATGCAACAAAGCAACTACATCTTCCAGAGTAATGGTGAATTCTCCCCATCTGCATATAAACGTGTGAGTGGGAACGCACCAACGGGAGAGCAAGGCTGCCATACCTGGTATATCATGGTTGATGATCAAATCTCCAGCAGCTTGAATGGCTCGAGTCACCTGGGCACTATCCAATACGGCCCTCACACGGATGTGACCTAACATGTGCCTTGCCCATCCAGACAAATGCATCAGAGGTCTCCAAGAAAGATTGAACTCCACCTGAGAAGCCGTGAAGTGTTTCCCTTGCAGACAAAACCGAATTACTGCTTGGGGAGACACCAATTTATTTTGATTAGTGATCCCGGGATTTATCAGCAACCGAAATGATGAGCCTAAGGGACGTTTCTCAGGTCTGTACAGATACACAAAGAATTTGTCTTCAGCGGTGGGAATGTTTTTAGTCTTGGGACTTCCCTCTTTCTCCTTAGAAATCTCAGAATCATCATTTCTGGAGGAACTATCATCTCTGGAAGAGGCGTCTGTGGAAACATCATCTCTCGAAGAAACATCATCTTCAGAAACACTACGGGATTCAGCCGTTTCACAAAGTTTCTGCAACATCCATACATGAATTTCATCAATACAATGGAATTAAAGCGACTAGACCATCAACGTCTGCAAAAAATGGTATTCCTCAATTCTCACCTCTTTATGATTTCACGAACTTAGTGATAACAACGTAAAACCTCCAAAACTTGCTCGTTCTTTCAAACCTGAAAAATCGAGCATAAAACATATTAGTCAAGAGTCAACACTGATTTTTTGAGAAACTATGAGTGATTCACATAACCCTCTATTTGAGCACTCGCTGATTTTATGTATACATACGCTATAAAATCGCCGAATTCACACATACACTGTGAATTCACCAAATTCATAAATTGTGAATTTTCAAAATTCACTTTTTATAGTACATGAATAAGTCACGCATGCATATTTTTTTTTTCTTTTTTTCGTGAGTTAATAACTCACGTAAATACATAAACAAAAACTTTTTGCTCAATCGAGCGTTCGTCTATGAAACAAGAGACTTTTTTATTTTTGTAGAACTCTCCATACTTCAAATAAAATCTCGACAGTTCTCAAACATATTTTCATCATGAACTCCAGGTCTTTTCAAAATTCCTTTAACTCTAAGGATTATTATTTATTACTTTTACGCACGAACCTACGTTTCTAAAAGTATTTGCAAAGTTCATGCTTCAAAAAAAAATTTGGGTTTTCATGAAACCTAATAAACAAAACTTTTTCTACTACAACTAGACCATGTCTATTCAAAATTTTATGTGTCTCTTCCACATTAGGGATTTTTGCTCGTTCATTCAACTAACGAACAAACGTGCATATATATACGTTTTCTAAAAATACTTCATAAATGCTACGCATACATGCAACCATGGGTTTTGTGAACAATCATCAATCATAAAACCTACAGCAAAAAAAAAAAAAAAATCGCGCGGACTTACCTGTTGGCGCTGGCCGGAATTTGGCCGGCCGGTGGTCGGTCGGGCGGCGGCGACGCTGGTTCTCCGGCGGAAAATTTCTCCTTCTGCCGAACTCGTGTGATGATGGAGAAGAGAGGGAGTGTTGGTCGGTCAATAATTTTTTTTTTTAGGGTTATTCCCTTTTATACCAAATTTATTTCCAAAACCTAATAAAACATGGGTTTCCTTTTTTTGGGGCTCGGGACCGAAAATCCTAAATCGGCCATAACTAAGATTCCAAACACTCAAATCAGCAGTGCCTCATCTCCCCACGCTCATGAGACGACACTCTACCTTACTATCAGAGTCCTCATCCGCGCATTTGCTCGTACATGACACCATTGGGGTAAATCGAGGATTCTGAAACTACCTTTGTAGACTGAGTTCAACCACTGATCTCATCGACTGAAAATCACCATTTAATGCATACTGCAGAACATGACTGTTCCCCACTAAGCAGGGGACTTAATGTAGATGGTGGATTTTCAACAAAGGGCAAAACCGTAAAATCATGAGGCATGTTTTTGACACGGCTTTCAGGCATGCAACGATTCATATTTTACGAAGCCATGATGAATATGTTTTCGAAAAGCCTCCACTAGCCGAGCGTTCGATCCCTGGCATTTCATCGTGCCCTCTATGCAGAATAACGTATTTGGGCGGTTCTCCGTAGATTGAGAACTTAACGCCTTCAGGACGTCGGTGATACTCACTGTTCCCTGACTGCAGGAGAGAGACCCACCTCCACATAGAAGAATAGTTGGTCGGCGGATGCCTTCAGGACGTCGGTGACACTTCACCGTTCCCTGATTATGTGGAGATAGTGCATAGATTCAGGCGGTTCTCCGTAGATTGAGAGCGTCAACGCCTTCAGGTCGTAAACAACATCGTGACTCCCTGACTATGCACCATTCAGAATAGATGTGACGCTTTAACTGGATAATATCTTTTCTGAAATAGATTACTTCTGCCGTGTCATTCACTACTGAATTCCCAGAACAATCTATTATTGCTCCTATTCCATGGTCGAATCCACGACCTGATCCCATGGAATGTCAATAACAATTGCTCCGATTCTATGATCGAATCCACGACTGGATCTCATAGAATGGCAATAAAACAACTGTGCTATCTCATTATTCCTATTTCATGATCGAATCCACTGATCTCATGAAATGGTAATGGATAATCTTAATTACTCTGATTCTACAGTCGAATCTACAATCCCATAGAGTGGTAATGCTCGTTCTATTATTCTGAATTCGTAGTTGAATCCATAGCTGATCTTATGAATTAATAATGAACATCTACTCATTTTTATTACTCAGTTTCATGAATTATTCTCCACCGAATTTCATAAATTAGTAATAAATACTCAACAACTGGGCATCTGGACCATCACTGAGTAAGGCCCACAAAAATGGTGCAAGTGTACTCGACAATGATGCACGACTGAGCACCCGGATGCGCGAACGAGCATCCAAAAACATGAAACAATGGGGAATTCTACACAAAACAGGAGAGAGAAAATAATAATAATAAAATAATGGAGAAGCGCCCGTGGGCCGGGCCCGCCGGCAGGCCGGCCGTTCCCTAGCCATGGCCGGTCCCACGCTTCCCCATTATTTTTCCTTATTTTCGTTGTTTTCATAAACTCATGAAGACTTCTCCATCTTGGCAAAAAAATTCCTAATTTGCAAAACTCATGAGTTCTCCATAACTTGGTGGATTCACCAAATAAATTATAAAATAAGGAGAGGTGTACGGGACCGGGCAACCCAGCCGGCCGGCCATGCCCAAGTCGTGGCCGGTCCCACACCTCACAATCCTTAGCTTTTTATAATTATTATGTCAAAACTTCATGGATTCTCCATATCTTCAAGGACTCTCCATAACTTCAAGGATTCATGAAAAATAATAATAAAATAGGGAAAGGTGTGCGGGACCGGGAAACTTGGCCGACCGGCCATGCCCTAGCCTTGGTCGGTCCCACACCTTGCAATCCCTAATTTTTCATAATTATTATTTCCCTCAACTCATAAAACCCTGGGTTTGGGCAAAATTCGTGATTTCTCCATATTTTCTCAAATATTGCTCGAATCACGAAAAACCAAAAGCCAACATGGTCACACGGCCGGCTAGCCTCTCACGGCAATTTTAAAATATTAAAATATTTTATTTTTAATATTTTAAAATATTGATGAATTGAGCATACATGCTCATTCCACCAAAAAATCAAGAATTCTCAGCCAAGATGAAACTCTTCTGAAAATTCACGATGTTGCTCAAATGCGCATCAGAAAATACTGAAACTCTCAGTATGGAGACACGGACACCATGAAAACACGTGCACACCTCCATGACCGTCCAGGTCGTTCCTAGGGCTTGTACGAGGCCGGTCCCACACGTTTTCGCAATTCTGACCTAATTTGCTCAATTGCTCTTACTGGGCCCGAACTCTCTCCAACCAACTGGAGAATCCTCCAAATGACCAACAATAAATCACGTGACCACCAAGAGCCAGTCCCATGCCCTCTTAGTCGGTCCCATCTCTCATACCTAGGTTTTACACCTAATGCCGAACCCAGCAATATTTTCAGGAAATGGTGAATCCACCATTTATTCATGATTTCTCACCAACTCTAAAACTGAGAATCCTGGTGCGTGCTCACTCGAGCACTGGGCACCACATGGACACTCCTCATCCCATGTGGTCGGTCCCTCTTGATTCATGATCAATTTTCAGCAATTCTCCAATTGATGGAGGATTGACCAAAAAATTAGGATTTTCGAATGAACGCTCTGTGAAACCATCATTATGAGCACTCTTCGAACACTAATAAAATTTACGTTGATTCACTAATCAACATCAATATTTTAATTGATATTTTACTTGGTCACGTCACCAGTAAATAATTGGCTAATCGAGCAACACTTACTCGATTACTCGAATATAATCAATATTCGGCAATTCATCGATAATTCGTCGAATTGAGCAATACTTGCTCAGTTGCACGTCAGATTATCAAGATCATTAATTTGGTGAATTGAGAAATACTTGCTCAGTTTCCCATCAAATTCTTAATATTCAGTAATTTGCAGAGTTGAGCAATACTTGCTCAGTTGTCCATCAAATTCTCAATATTTGCAGAATTGAGCAATACTTGCTCAGTTGCTCATTAAATTCTCGTAGTTCGCAGAATTGAGCAATACTTGCTCAATCGTTCAACTAGTCAGTAATTCATCAATGAATCAACAATACTGACATCCCTTCAAAGAACTACATGTTCGATCCATGAATCGCTGAGCATTCACCATTCATGCTCGATTCACCAAAACTTAGACTCATTGTCTAATCAGTAAACAATTGAATAATAAAAACACGTCTACCCTGTAGACTCCACGACTTGTGAGACATCAATCACGTCACGGATATCACTTAGGGTTTTGGTCTGGCGGTCTACGGCACGTGGATTCATCCACAACGAGAAATGTGCGTAAGTCGTGTAAACGGTTGAAGGAGTTAGAAAAGTAGTGGGTGCACGATCAGTCAAGTCTCCACACGACATGGAACTGACTTTACCACGATCTCCCATTTTCCCACTCTTTCACTCAAGAAACCGTCACGCTTACAGGGATTAGTGGTTCATCATTCTTGCAATATAATAAGTCAAAATCGAGGACGAAAAATCATCAGTATCAACGTTTTCTGTCAACAACTCGATACAAACTTATTCACAGAACTCAACTTCAGAAGTTCTCCATTATTGCAGAAACCTTCAACACACCCACAATCCTCGATCATCACTGGTCCCACACAATTCCCAGCTTCCCTCCTACAGATCAACCCATCTCCCTCTTTGTGACCGAATTGACTCTGGAACGGCCATTGTCGTGGTTTAGGCCGGATTCATACAGATTGATTTCCCGAATCTAAGCACCCCTTTTGCAGTGGTGCATCTGTGTGAGGATTAAAATTTTTCCCGGTCGAGGAGTCTCGACACCACGCTCGTCTCTCCACTTCCCTAAAAACCGGCGAACCATTTTTCCCCATCCATAAAGGGGAACCGATCCTATGGACATGTTAGAATGCTAGTACCATATAAGTTAGATACCATATATATGTGGGAACCGATCCTAGTACCTAGTCAACTGAATTTTGGAATGCTAGTGTGACTATGCACATTACTCAATGGAGGTAGAACCGAAACTTGTTTTGGTAGAACCGTTAAACCCATGATTTGTGACTGAGTGTTTTTGATCAATCACATAGTTCTTGAAAGTCAGATGAACTAATTCTAAACTTGTTTGGAAGTGTGGAAAATCGGTTTCAAGGTTGTAAGTATGAAAGAGGACTTACAAAGTAAGGATGTCGACACACTTTGAACACATGCAGTAATGTTTATATTTAATTGTTCAAAGTTATTCCTTAAAAACTACAGGAAGAAAATCCCAGGATCGAAACATAAATAAGTTAAGAATCTTTTAATTAAGGTCTTAATTTTATTTTAGGAAAATGTGAATTAGTAATGTGCATTTACTAGTTAAAAATTTTCCAAAGAGATTTTCGGTCATTATTTTGGACAGAGCATTTCTAGGAATTATGGAAACCGAATTTGGAATTATATTGCATATCTTGAGAATATTTTCGGTTTTGGAAATTCCTTGGTGTCCAAACTTCCTTGTCTATAAATACTTGAAGTTTGCATTTCTAGCAAACTAATCCTTCGTGACAGCAAACTTCCTCGGTTGTGTTGTTACTAGTGAAGCCGCCTATTCAGAGAGGAGAGTAACCTAATTAGGCGAAATATCTTACGACCGCTCAGTTTAAAGTCTTCTTTGGGATTGAGAATCTCTATTAGTACCGTTGGTAGGAAACTAGATGATTGCATTATTATTATAGTTTTCGATTATTGATTTGATTGACTAATGGTTGTTGAATCTTTGATTGCACCTAGTTTGTTTATTCTTGAGAACCTTCACTTCTGATATAAGGATCACTCAAACTAGATCAAGGATTTAACGTTTCTACGAATCTTAGTTTTTCTAGATCCGTAAGATAGATTCATTGATTTTCCATTATTAACAGACTCCGTTGTGTGTGACAAATCAATAAGGAATCAAGTCCGTTTTTGCAGGTTGTTACTTTGAAGATTAATTAGAAGATTGAATACTTTGAAGATTTGAAGAAAAGTTGTTGTGAATCATTAAGAAGATATACTAGATCTAGTCCTAAAGAGAACGTCTGTTCTGCTAGGATATTTGGTATCAAATATCTATTGAGAATTTCGGTTCTGCTAGATATTATCAAAACAAGAATACTGCTGAAGCTGAGTAACTAGGATTTTAGTTTACTTAGTAGTGTCTACACGAAGTTGCAGGTTTACTTTTTGTAGCGTCTTAATTCATTGAGTATTCAAATCTGAACTAGGTCCCGGGGTTTTTCTACAAGATTGTAGTTTTCCTCATTAACAAAATTCTGGTGTGTGCTTTACTTTATTTCCGCATTATAATTATTTTTGTATTATAATTGAAGTAATTACACTTGTATGTTAACTAGGCACTTGATATTTATCTTATAAGGTTTTACTATTATCAAGTGAACACTTTGTTGTTGTATTGTCTCGATTTCATATCCATAGACGATCACACAAAGTGTATTGGATTTCTCCACTTGACTTTGATATTCTCACATTTTTAGGCTAGTACGGACTAACCCTATTTCAAGTGGACACTGTGTTGAAATATTCCTTGAGTGATTGTATCTCCAAGAGGTTTATACACAGTGGGTCTTGTATAGGTTGTGATCAAAATAAAAGATTGTGGTGTATTTGGGTACCCTCGTCTTTTTAGTATGCTCATGATCAAAGATCTTTAACTTCCCAACAAGAGTATTTCTGGAAAGTGTTTCAAGGTTATTTCCCTAAACGATGGCATGTTTCTTAGAATCGTATCTAGCTGGTAACGATCTGAGAATTTTCATCACAATGTCCTTTTCAGGAATAGTCTTACCTAATGCAAAGGAAGCATTAAAAATTTCAAACACATTGTGATTAAACTTTTAAAATGAATCTTCATCATCCATACGAAGTTTTTCCCAATCAGAATTTAGGTTTTGAAGCCAAGCTTTCATTTCAGAGGTAATCTCTTCAAATTGTTGATAGCCCCGGTGCGATGTTGTTGTACCAGGTGTATGCTCTGCCTTTCAAGGATTTTGAAAACTCCTTGAGACGAACAACATGGTTATGTTCATGCTCTCCCAAGTCTTAGAGGAAACGAGAGACGTGTTCTCGAGCATTGCCAGTTCCGTCATACAGAGTAAAAGTTGGGAAATGTAACCTTTAGGAAGAGGAATCCTCTGTGTGGAAGCAGGATAAGGAGGTTGGTGAAGATGGACGTGTGATGTACTACCCTTTACACGGTTCTCTAGGAGACGCTTAAATCCTTCTCGAGTAATGAAATTCGACGGCTCTTTCGCTGATGAATCGCCTGCAGCTTTGCCGACTTCGTCATCATTTACTGTATGAATTGGAATCACCTCAGGATCAGCGTCTGAGGATTTCTCTTTCTCTTTTCCCTTTTCTTGAGTCTTCTCTGACATCTTATCAGTAAGAGTTTTGAGATAATTACACAACTCCTTCTGTGTAGCAGCCATGTCAGTCTGATTCTTTGCAAGAGTCTCCTGCGCTTTGATAAGATCAACAATGGTAGGTGGTGAATTTCCTCTGACTTCTTCAGGTTGTCAAACGAACAGGGTATGACCTTCAGCGTGAGGAGGATTAGTGTCACCACCGTCAGTGTTGGAGGCCGGAATCGTTTCCGGGATATTCTGATTGTCATTGTTGTTGCTAGTGCTAGCGTCGTTTGTATTAGGATCTGCGATCGTACGTGACCTAAGATCAACCATCTTGTGAAAGCTTGAGATTGTAACCGAGAGATTAATCTCCCACTGTGGTCGCCAATCTGTAAGTGGGAAGCTGATAAATGCGTGAGATCAATGGTGATCTGAGATTGTAGGTGTGTTGTGAATTCAGCGTGAAAATGCTCTGAATGATTGAATTTTGCTTAATTGAGAGTAATTTCTGTGAGTTCGTGTAGACGAAAGATTGTATGTATGAACTTTGATGAGAAATTGCTCGTTTTCGCGAATGTTGTTCGATTGTTCGAAAAACCTCTCTGTGTTTTCAATCAGGATTCAGAGACATTTTATAATGCCGGAGTTGAAAACACCATGATCCCATGAAGTGTGACAGTTTCTGGAATCAGAGAATGGGAGATGGAGAAATCATGTTAAAACCAATTACTCATCGTGCGGAGACTTGGTTAACTTTCCACCCACTACTTTGCTGACTTTTCCAACTGATTGCACGACTTGCTCACATTCTTATCGTGGGTGAACACACGTGCCGTAGACCGCAAGACCAAAACCCTAGTTAGTATCCCCCCATGTGACACGATTGAAATCTCGTGATTGTGGAGTCAGTTGCTGACTTTATGGGATGATGAGTCCATGTATTTCTGAGTTGAACATGATTAGCAAATGGTTCGAAACTCATGAATTTAATGTGTCTGCTGTGACGAGGTATCATCACAACCTAAGACGAGAAAAACCGTGTTTCTAAATTGTTGAATATTAATAGTTGAACCAATATTCTTTGATTTGAAAAAATATTTCTAGTCTGAGTGAATATTGCTAATTGAGTAAATATTGCCGGTTCGAGCGAATATTGCTAGTTCAAGCAAATATTGCTAGTTTGAACATATATTGTTCTTTTGATGAATTGTTGGTAGCTAGACAAAATAAAATGTTAATTTAAGTTACTGACTGCTGAGTCGACCAAAATAAATATGAATATCAATCATGGAATCAACATAAAATTATCAGAGTGTTCGAATCTGCACAGAATCACGTTTCAGCAGAGCTCTGGATTCAAAACCCTAATTTTAGCTAAATGATGATTTATTGCAAATCAACACGGGACCGGCTACATGAGATGACGGGTTCACCATATAACGCCCAAATGCTCGAATGAGCAAAAATACCAAAGTCTCTTGAGGACCAGTTGGTGAAAGAATGATTAAATGTTGATTTAATCATTTACTGACATAATGCTCGTGTAAGCAACAAATCATAAAACATGATGTAGAAAATATGAGGGGCCGACCAAGAGGTCATGAGACCGGCTCTTGATGGTCATGGGACCAGTAGATGGTCGTTTGAGCGAACTTCCAATTGTTTGGAAAGAGTTCGAACCTAATATGAGCAACTGAGCAAATTAGGTTAAAATCATTAAAACATGCGGGACCAGTTATTTGCAAGCCTCAGGGTCACCCTTGGTCGGTCAAGGGGATGTGCCCATGTCACCATAGTGTCCATGCTTCAGTCCTGAGAATTTTGATATTTTCTGATGCACGTTTGAGCAACATTTGGAGAAAATATGCAAAATCCATGGTTTTGCTGAAACCGAAAAAAATACATGAGATGATGAAAATAATAAATAAAACAAGGAAATACAAGGTGTGAGACCGGCCATGGCTAGGGCATGGCCGGCCGGCTGACACGCGGTCCCACATGCTTTTCCCAGTTTTATGTGATTTTATGTATTTTTCTCTGATTTAAGGGAAATTCCATGAAACTGGAGAGTTTGGAGAAATTAGGGAACTTCCATGAGATGAAAGACATAAATTAAAATATAAAATAGGGAATGGGGTGTGGGACCGACAATGGCCGTGGCATGGCCGGTCGGTCAATAGGCGCAGGTCCCAAGGCACTCTTCCCAATTTTATGTAATTTTGATGATTTTAGATAATTTTCATAAAATCAAAGGGATTTGTTGAAAACCAAGATATTTTGTTGAAATCAGGGAGTTTACATGAAATCAGGAAACAAAACACCAAATAATAATAAAATAATGGGTGTGTGGGACCGGCTAGGGCATGGCCGACCGACTAGAGCCCGGTCCCACAAGTTTTCCTATTTTTTTAATATTTTCCATTATTTTAGAGAAAATACATGAAATTAGGTAATTTTAGGGAAAATTCATAAAATCAAGGAATTTTCATAATTTGAGAAGGAATAATAAAATAATGGGACGTGAGGTGTGGACCAGCCACGGCCAAGGCATGACCGGCCGGTCGGCGGTCCCGCGACACCTTTTCCTAATTTTATTATTTTTTGATAAAATCATGTGATTTAGATAAAAATACATGAAATTAGGTAATTTTCATGATTTTAGGGAAAATTCATAAAATCAAGGAATTTTCATAATTTGAGAGAAATAATAAAATAATGGAGACGTGAGGTGTGGGACCGGCCACGGCCAAGGCATGGCCGGCTGGTGCTCGGTCCCGCGACACCTTTCCCTAATTTTATTATTTTTTGATAAAATCATGTGATTTAGATAATTTCTTTGAAATAAAGGAAATTTGCTCGAACAAGAGGATTTTCATGAGATCGTGAAAATAGTAAAAATATGATAAAATATAAAATTGGGCGCGGGACTAGTCACGGCATGGCTGGCCGGCTGGTGAGCCTAGTCCGCTGACGCTTTTGCTTAATATTTTTTTATTATTATTTTCCCTTCCTATTTTGCATAGGTTCCTCGTTCGTTCGTATTTTTGAAATGCTCGTTCGTGCATTCAAAATGCTGGTCTGTGCATTATCTGCTAATTACATTTGCACCATTTTTGTCAGGGCTTATTCGATGCTCAGATGCCTGTTTCGTTGAATATTTATTACTGACCTGTGGAATTCTGCTGGGAAGAATCACAGATTTAAGTAACGAAATATAACGAGGAATCGTAGAGTATTGATGGATATTCAGGCGATTAATTGACGACTCGTAGAATATTGCTGGATATTCAGACGATGGCTCGTAGAATATTGCTGGATATTCAGACGATTTAAGATAATTAATTGCTGGCTCTATACTAGAAGGGCTTATTGTCTAGGAGCATTAATTATCTGAGGGTTGAGCAATATGAACTTGTTGGAGTGTCATATTCCTATTGCATAGTCGGGAAAAACCTGGTTACATCCCGAAGACGTTGTCGCTCTATACTAGCAGACATGCTGTCTAGGAGCCGCCCAATCTTTCGATTGTATACATTATGATATTTGTCGTGGCCTCAGATGAGAGACCACACATCTACATCTTCTCTGAGAGACTTTCTCCATCAGAGGTGGCATGAGCTTTCATGCATAGAGACATGAGTCTCGATACTCATCCGATTGCCGGATCTGGAGTATTTACTGAAATTGCTCAGTTTTTCGTGAGATATGTCATGGTCTCAGTTGAGAGACTACACATCTACACGTACTCTGAGAGACAGCCTTCTCAGTCAGAGATTTATGGCATGAGCTTTCATGCTTTAATGAGAGACATGAGCCTCAATACTCATCCGGTTGCCGAATCCGGAGTAATTACTGAAATTGCTCAGTATTCATGAGATGTGTCGTGGCCTCAGCCGGGAGACTACACATCTACACCTTCCCTGAGAGACTTTCTCGATCAGAGGTTTTATGGCATGAGCTTTCATGCTTTATTGAGAGACATGAGCCTCAATACTCATCCGATTGCCGGATCCGGAGTAATTACTGAAATTGCTCAGTATTCATGAGATGTGCCGTGGTCTCAGCTGAGAGACTACACATCCACACGTACTCTGAGAGAGAGCCTTCTCAGTCAGAGATTTTATGAGCTTTCACGCTTTAATGAGAGACGTGGGTCTCAATACTCATCTGATTGCCGGATCCGGAGTATACTTTTACAATTTTACTCTTTGTCGAAAATCCACCATGTACATTAAGTCCCCTTCTTAGTGAGGAACATTCATGTTCCTCAGTCAGCATTGAATGGTGATTTTCCAGGTACAGACAAAAATAAGTAATTGAAATTAGTCATAAGATAAGATATTACCGGATTTCGACTGAATGAGAAAACCATGGTTTGAGCGGAACCCCAGTGGCATAATAGAGCATCATCCAGTGAGCATAAATTGGTGTAGAACCGCTGATTCGATGGTGGAACCTTGGTCGATTTAGGATTTAGGATTCCCGGGTCCGGGACAAAAAAAGGGAATCCGCGGACGTTCGTTAGTTTAAGAAACAAACAAGATAGACCTGAGTCTAATGATAAAATTTTGTCTATGAGATTTCACGATTTTTTTTTTTTTATTTTAAATATGTGATATTTCACAAAGTGGAATAAACTCTCGTTTCAAAGGTAAATGCTCGTACGAGAGAATTTTTTTTAATAGACATTGCGTCTGTTAGTAATAAAATTTTGTTTATGAGCTTTCATGAAAATTTTATCCTCGAGCTTTCAGAAATCTTTGAAAATATACTCTCGCTTCAAAGACAGATGCTCGTGCGAGAGAGCAAAATATATAGACATCTTTTTTCAAATTTTCGTGAGTTTCACGTTAAATATTTATATATTTTGTAAAATCATGTTTTGATTTTGAACAACTGTTGAAAGTAGACAATTATATATGATGAAATAATGTATGTATGTGAGTTTTCACAATTGTAAAATGGACGTCTTCCAATTTTTGAAAAACCAGTGAATGTTAAAATTCACTTGGGTGGTTCACGGTTTGATGAAAATCAAGTCATGATTTTGAAGAATGAATTTTGCTCGACTTTGCAGGTTTGGAGGAACGAGCAAATTTTCAAAATTTTGACGTTATAATCACTACATCTAGTGAAATTGTAAATAGGTAAGAGTTGGATTGTTATCGTTTCAGCGCGTGCTTGTTGTTGGTATATCCATGACTCCATGTATTTCGCCTCAGATAGTGGTGACTTCTGGTTACAACCATCCTTCTGGATCTTCCGACGAACACTCCAGAAATATCAAGTCAAACATGAAGACGTTTGCAGAGATGTTCATCCTGGGATGAATCAACCTTTCAGAGACGCTGGAAAGCTGGTACTTTGTATGTCTCTAGATCATCTGTGAGTTGTCCCTTATCAGCATAAGCACCGCCGACTTCAGCAAATGAGACTATCGGCTGAAGATGAAGTTCGGCTTTGTGTTGATGGTGTAGCTTCTGATTCAGATGTGGATGAACGAAGAATTTCGCCATAATTCGTCATCAGAAAATTCAGAAATTAGGTCTTCATTGAAATTGTTGTAGAATCTTCGTTCGATGTTGGATTTTCACGGTCTACCCATGTATGCTCAGGCCCAGGAAATTTACAAACTTTAGCAAAGAAGCTTTTCGGGTTCCGAGCATGTTTAGGATCCGAAATCGACGAAACAATAAACTTCCAGGAGACCTTCAGAAAATTTTCAGCTGGCATGTGGTCCAATGTTTTGGCCACAACTCTTCGCTCGTTTCTTCAATTGATGTGAATTTTGGATATGATGAAGAGGACATCCATACGAAGAGAATGGTGTACGACATATCCACAAATTCTTCACCAATTGCTCCCAGATCGTCGGTTTGTACAAGGCAGTGTAAAATCATCTCAGACGAGCTTGTTGTAAAACATTCATGTTGTGTGTTTAGCCCATTCGCTTGTGTCTTGAACGGTTGGTGTAGGATTTTAATGTCATTGATTCCTTTGAGTTCAGGACCCTTTGATTTATACATGAGCATGGTGCTTGCAGCGCCATCTTGCTTCTGTCAGTCGTAGAACATCACTTCTGAAACCCTGGTCACGAGACCGGAGCTGAGGTTGCTCTCGAGAAGAGATGATGTAATGACCATGGTTTCATGTCCCGGTGGTAGCATTGATTTTATGATGAATGATTAGAACATGAGAGTCTGGTGTCACGGGTCTTGGACTGTAAAACTTGATGAAGGACTTAGCGAAAAGGCCTGGTGGACATCGATCGACTGTGGAAGTTATGAATCCCGTCTAAGAATTGCTGCTTGCATGTTGTATGCTCTGGAAGCTGTAGGAACCTCATACGACATCGGAATTTGATGCTTGACACCAACTTTTGAATCTAAGAGACTGAGTTGTCTAATGAGACAAGAATCACTCAATTTGGAGTTGTAGAGGTCATCCAACGAAGCGTGCACATTTGTAATTTGTAATCCCGTACAAATTTTTCAGATTTCGTAGACCTGACGGTAAAGGCCATATCTTTCTGCTCGTACGTCCGATTGATGCGCCCTTTTGGTATGTTGTAGAAGAGACATAGACTAACACTTTTGTCGATGAAGCATTGTCCCATTCCTCACCCATTGGTACGTTTTTGCAAACCCATGGACTGAAGTGTGTTGTATCTCATTTGTAGAGGTGATGAGAACATCTTGTAGAAGACTATGGATTATGCCCACCAGTCGTGCCAGCTTTGGGAAGACTTTCATGTGAGCATGTTATTAGGTCTAAACATCTTGATATGAATCATTGGTTCTTAGAGAAGTCTGCTTCATATGTAATACTTCAGAGAATGATTAGTTGATGAAGCCCTGAGGATGTTGCTCCTGAGACCGTTGTTGGTACTGAAACCATGAATGATTACACTCCAGAGATCTTTGTCGATGCTGAGATCATGGATTGTGTTCCTCTAGAGATTATTGTTGATGCTGATACCATGGTTGAAGTTGCTCCAAAGATCGAAAAGGCTAGAATCATGATTATAGATATAATCTTTGCTCCTTCATCCAGTGAGCCTTTTACATTCACGAACTAGTTGACGAGTTGAGCGTCCGTAAGATGAAGGTGTACTGAGAGTTCAACCTGAATGCTCCTGAAAGCATAACTTTACCATGAATTGGCTTTGTCAGTGAGTCGACATTGTTACGGTAGATAACATCAGCAGTTTTCATACTGGATGTGATTGGTGAAGAGAGAAAGTTCCTCAATCATGCAGGGGATTGTGATGTAGAGAAATCCCGTTGATGAAGTTTCACGGAGTCACCTCTAGTTGCCCAGTGTATATTGAAGGAGTTAGTTGCATCCATGCATGAATGATGTTGCATATGCTTCAGAAGTCTTATCATGGGATAATGAAGACTTATCGATTGTAGTTTAGTTACACTTTGATCGTGCTGGTGTTGAATCAATGTGTCACCGTCGAGATATTTGTGCTGAAGTTGTACTCTTTGATTGGGAGTACAATTTGATGGCCTTTTAGATGCTTGAGCATTGAAGCGTATATTCCTTAAGCATCTAATGTCTTAGGGGTTTGATCATCTCGGCCCTGGAGTATCTTTTGTTGATTCAACATCCCTTTCATTGCAGTAGTGGGATTCGACACTTGTGCAGACATCAGAGCTTTCTGATTTTGTGGAACACATGGACTTGCAGGAGAAACTCCCAAAGTGTTCTTCGCCATGCTTGGACGTCAGTAATGAGTGTTTCAATGCTTGATTCGGAGAAACGTCAGATTCAACCACTTGATAAAATACTAATGCGGTGAAGCTACCATTCATAACGTCTTGTAGAGTTGCTAGCATAATTAAGTCCCCATGCTAGGATAGCATGTGGGGAAATAAATGACATCGACATAGAATGATACTTGCATGAGTGCGGCACCTCTTAATGAATGTCTATGCATCTTTTGGAGGTTCTTGCTTCAATCCCGCCAAAGTTTGAAATTCCTCCAAGTGCTCCGATGATGGAACGTACGTCAAATCTTCTGGATCTTTGGAGAGATGTGAAACCAAAGGCGCTTTGTCAGTACATGTCATATCCTGGATCTTCGTGAAACTTGGTTTCTGTGCAACCAAAGGCGCTTTGTAAGTATCCATCTTTTCAGCGTGGATCCACGCTCGTCTGAAGGACATGTCATTTCCTGATTATGTGAAACTTGGTTTCTGTACAGGTTGAACTTATGTTTACTTTGAGAATGATGTATCCATAAGTATTTACGAGCGCTCCTTCAAGGTCTATGATTGATATGGAGCATGAGTATCTTCTTGTCGAGCACGTGGATCCGATGGTTTTCAGTGGAAGGTTGTTGATGGCGGTGTCAGCATCGATCAACGTTCTTCCAAATTTGTTTATTCTGAAATTGACTGTGGTAAGCAGTCCCCAGTCAGATATCTCTTGGTCTGTGGCTGGAGGCTCAAGAAGTATTTTCAGAATGGACTTCTTGACACGATGTGGTTCAGTACTGTGAACATGTCTCTCCTTTGTGCCTTCGACAGATAAAACAATTCAAGTTCGACCAAGGATTCAACTGCCTCTTTGATAGGTTGTTCAGAGAGTGTAAAGATTCTGACTGGGAGAAGATACTTGTGTACTCCTTCAGTCCCCAGTTGAAGCTATTATGGATCAACCTTCTCTTTAAAAATGTGCTTCAAAACTCCGCAGTCGCTTGTGGGATGATTGACGAACCTGTGGAAGTCACCTCTTTAATGGAAAAAGGAAAGTCAGGTGATTCTTGATCAGGAACTCTTGTGCGTTGGTCAGAGGCTTGTGCATCTTGATTATCCTTCCTTTGTGCTTTTGAAGGAGCTGAGGTATGTTTGCGCGGCAGTTTGGCTTTCCGTTTGCTTCATTCTGCAACAGTGTTTGTGGAAGGATGGAGGTTTTACTGCTTCTTGATCAGGCGTATGCTTCCTCGAGTGTCTCATGATTCTTCAGTCTTTGTAGATTTTGCTCTTTCCAATAGAGCAGGTGTAGTGGTTGCCGATCTCTTCGCGGCTTCGTGAAGCTATGAGAAAGTCTGGAATCGAAGATTCTCCAGTAGAGCTCTGTAAACTGGGAGCATGCCGTTGATACACAAATCTACCAGCTGCTGCTCTGTGACATTTGGGTCATGACAGTCCAGGGCCTGGACTCTGAATCTTTTCACGTAATCATTGGGATTCTCACTGACCCTCTGGAACATTCTTCCAAGATCAGAGATAGTAACTTGCTCTGACACGAAAAATTACTTCCTGTAGAAGGCGTTGATCATTTCTCCCCAATTGTTGATAGTCCCCGGTGCGATGTTGTTGTACCAGGTGTATGCTCTGCCTTTCAAGGATTTTGAAAACTCCTTGAGACGAACAACATGGTTATGTTCATGCTCTCCCAAGGCTTCGAGGAAACGAGAGAAGTGTTCTCGAGCATTTCCAATTCCGTCATACAGAGTAAAAGTTGGGAAATGTAACCTTTAGGAAGAGGAATCCTCTGTGTGGCAGCAAGATAAGGAGGTTGGTGATGATGGACGTGTAATGTAATACCATTACACGGTTCTCTAGGAGACACTCCAAGTCTTCTCGAGTAATGAAATTCGACGGCTCTTTCGCTGATGAATCGCCTGCAGCTTTGCCGACTTCGTCATCATTTACTGTATAAATTGGAATCACCTCAGGATCAGCGTCTGAGGATTTCTCTTTCTCTTTTCCCTAATCTTGAGTCTTCTCTGACATCTTATCAGTAAGAGTTTTGAGATAATTACACAGCTCCTTCTGTGTAGCAGCCATGTCAGTCTGATTCTTTGCAAGAGTCTCCTGCGCTTTGATAAGATCAGCAATGGTAGGTGGTGGATTTCCTCTGACTTCTTCAGGTTGTCGACCGAACAGGGGATGACCTTCAGCGTGAGGAGGAGTAGTGTCACCACCGTCAGTGTTGGAGGCCGGAATCGTTTCCGGGATATTCTGATTGTCATTGTTGTTGCTAGTGCTAGCGTCGTTTGTATTAGGATCTGCGATCGTACGTGACCTAAGATCAACCATCTTGTGAAAGCTTGAGATTGCAACCGAGAGATTAATCTCCCATTGTGGTCACCAATCTGTGAGTGGGGAAAAACGATATGCTGGTTTTTACGGAATTAAATAGTTGACTGTGTGGAGACTCCTTGAACCGAGCGAAATGTTGAACCTCACACAGATGCACTGCAAGAAGGGAGTGCTTTAAGTTCGAGAGATCAATCTGTAAGACCCCGGCCTAAACCAAGAACAATGGACGTTCCATAGTCAATTCGGTCACAAGAGAGGATGAGTTGATCTGTAGGAGGGAAGATGATAAATGCGTGAGATCAATGGTGATCTGAGATTGTAGGTGTGTTGTGAATTCAGCGTGAAAATGCTCTGAATGATTGAATTTTGCTTAATTGAGAGTAATTTCTGTGAGTTCGTGTAGACGAAAGATTGTATGTATGAACTTTGATGAGAAATTGCCCGTTTTGGCGAATGTTGTTCGATTGTTCGAAAAACCTCTCTGTCTTTTCATTCAGGATTCAGAGACATTTTATAATGCCGGAGTTGAAAACACCATGATCCCATGAAGTGTGACAGTTGCTGGAATCAGAGAATGGGAAATGGGGAAATCATGTTAAAACCAATTACTCATCGTGCGGAGACTTGGTTAACTTTCCCCCCACTACTTTGCTGACTTTTCCAACTGATTGCACGACTTGCTCACATTCTCATCGTGGGTGAACACACGTGCCGTAGACCGCCAGACCAAAACCCTAGTTAGTATCCCCCCATGTGACACGATTGAAATCTCATGATTGTGGAGTCAGTTGCTGACTTTATGGGACGATGAGTCCATGTATTGCTGAGTTGAACATGATTAGCAAATGTTTCGAAACTCATGAATTTAATGTGTCTGCTGAGAAGAGGTATCATCACAACCTAAGACGAGCAAAACTGTGTTGCTAAATTGTTGAATATTGATAGTTGAACCAATATTCTTTGATTTGAGCAAATATTGAGCGAATATTTCTAATTGAGTAAATATTGCCGGTTCGAGCGAATATTGCTAGTTCGAGCAAATATTGCTAGTTTGAACATATATTGTTCTTTTGATGAATTGATGGTAGCTGGACCAAATAAAATTTTAATTTAAGTTATTGACTGCTGAGTCGAGAAAAATAAATATGAATATCAATCATGGAATCAACATAAAATTATCAGAGTGTTCGAATCTGCACAGAATCACGTTTCAGCAGAGCTCTGGATTCAAAACCCTAATTTTACCGAAATGATGATTTGTTGCAAATCAACACGGGACCGGCTACATGAGATGACGGGATCACCATATAACGCCCAAATGCTCGAATGAGCAAAAATACCAAAGTCTCTTGAGGACCAGTTGGTGAAAGAATGATTAAATGTTGCTTTAATCATTTACTGAAATAATTCTCGTGTAAGCAACAAATCATAAAACCTGATGTAGAAAATATGAGGGGCCGACCAAGAGGTCATGAGACCGGCTCTTGATGGTCATGGGACCAGTAGATGGTCGTTTGAGCGAACTTCCAATTGTTTGGAAAGAGTTCGAACCTAATATGAGCAACTGAGCAAATTAGGTTAAAATCATTAAAACATGCGGGACCAGCTGTTTGCAAGCCTCAGGGTCACCCTTGGTCGATCAAGGGGATGTTCCCGTGTTACCATAGTGTCCGTGCTTCAGTCCTGAGAATTTTGATATTTTCTGATGCACGTTTGAGCAAAATTTGGAGAAAATATGCAAAATCCATGGTTTTGCTGAAACCGGCAAAAATACATGAGATGATGAAAATAATAAATAAAACAAGGAATTACAAGGTGTGAGACCTGCCACGGCTAGGCATGGCCGGCCGGCTGACACGCGGTCCCACATGCTTTTCCCAGTTTTATGTGATTTTATGTATTTTTCTCTGATTTAAGGGAAATTCCATGAAACTGGAGAGTTTGGCGAAATTAGGGAACTTCCATGAGATGAGAGACATAAATTAAAATATAAAATAAAGAATGGGGTGTGGGACCGACAATGGCCGTAGCATGGCCTGACGGCCAATGGGCGCGGGTCCCAAGGCACTCTTCCCAATTTAATGTAATTTTGATGATTTTAGATAATTTTCATAAAATCAAAGGGATTTGTTGAAAACCAAGATATTTTGTTGAAATCAGGGAGTTTACATGAAATCAGGAAACAAAACACCAAATAATAATAAAATAATGGGCGTGTAGGACCGGCTAGGGCATGGCCGGCTGGCTAGATCCCGGTCCCATAAGTTTTCTTAATTTTTTAATATTTTCCATAATTTTAGAGAAAATACATGAAATTAGGTAATTTTAGGGAAAATTCATAAAATCAAGGAATTTTAATAATTTGAGAAGGAATAATAAAATAATGGGACGTGAGGTGTGGGACCGGCCACGACCAAGGCATGACCGGCCGGCCGGCGGTCCCGCGACCTTTCCCTAATTTTATTATTTTTTGATAAAATCATGTGATTTAGATAAAAATACATGAAATTAGGTAATTTTCATGATTTTAGGGAAAATTCATAAAATCAAGGAATTTTCATAATTTCAGAGAAATAA
Source organism: Papaver somniferum (assembly GCF_003573695.1). NCBI lineage: Eukaryota > Viridiplantae > Streptophyta > Magnoliopsida > Ranunculales > Papaveraceae > Papaver > Papaver somniferum. The sequence continues at coordinate 72,642,396 of NC_039360.1, forward strand.
TAAAATAATAGATACGTGAGGTGTGGGACCGGCCCCGACCAAGGCATGGACGGCTGGTGCTCGGTCCCGCGACACCTTTCCCTAATTTTATTATTTTTTGATAAAATCATGTGATTTAGATAATTTCTTTGAAATAAAGGAAATTTGCTCGAACAAGAGGATTTTCATGAGATCGTGAAAATAGTAAAAATATGATAAAATATAAAATTGGGCGCGGGACTAGTCACGGCATGACTGGCCGACTGGTGAGCCTAGTCCCCTGGCGCTTTTGCTTAATATTTTATTATTATTATTTTCCCTTCCTATTTTGCATAGGTTCCTCGTTCGTTCGTATTTTTGAAATGCTCGTTTGTGCATTCAAAATGCTGGTCTGAGCATTATCTGCTAATTACACTTGCACCATTTTTGTCAGGGCTTATTCGAAGCTCAGATGCCTGTTTCGTTGAATATTTATTACTAACCTGTGGAATTCTGCTGGGAAGAACCACAGATTGAAGTAACGAAATATAACGAGGAATCGTAGAGTATTGCTGGATATTCAAGCGATTAATTGACGACTCTTAGAATATTTCTGGATATTCAGACGATGGCTCGTAGAATATTGCTGGATATTCAGACGATTTAAGATAATTAATTGCTGGCTCTATACTAGAAGTGCTTCCTGTCTATGAGCATTAATTATCTGAGGGTTGAGCAATATGAACTTGCTGGAGTGTCATATTCCTCTTGCATAGTCGGGGAAAACCTGGTTACATCCCGAAGACGTTATCGCTCTATACTAGCAAACATGCTGTCTAGGAGCCGCCCAATCTTTCCATTATATACAATATGAGATGTGTCGTGGCCTCAGCTGAGAGACTGCACATCTACATCTTCTCTGAGAGACTTTCCTTATCATAGGTGGCATGAGATTTCATGCATAGAGACATGAGTCTCGATACTCATCCGAATGCCGGATCTGGAGTATTTACTGAAATTGCTCAGTTTTTCGTGAGACATGTCGTGGTCTCAGCTGAGAGATTACACATCTACACGTACTCTGAGAGACAGCCTTCTCAGTCAGATATTTATGGCATGAGCTTTCATGCTTTAATGAGAGACATGAGCCTCAATACTCATCCGGTTGCCGAATCCGGAGTAATTACTGAAATTTCTCAGTATTCATGAGATGTGTCGTGGCCTCAGCCGGGAGACTACACATCTACACCTTCCCTGAGAGACTTTCTCAATCAGAGGTTTTATGGCATGAACTTTCATGCTTTATTGAGAGACATGAGCCTCAATACTCATCCGATTGCCGGATCCGGAGTAATTACTGAAATTGCTCAGTATTCATGAGATGTGTCGTGGTCTCAGCTGAGAGACTACACATCCACACGTACTCTGAGAGACGGCCTTCTCAGTCAGAGATTTTATGAGCTTTCACGCTTTAATGAGAGACGTGGGTCTCAATACTCATCTGATTGCCGGATACGGAGTATACTTTTACAATTTTACCCTTTGTCGAAAATCCACCATCTACACTTCCTAACAAGAGTATTTCTGGAAAGTGTTTCAAGGTTATTTCCCTCAACGATGGCATGTTTTTTAGAATCGTATCTAGCTGGCAACGATCTGAGAATTTTCATCACAATGTCCTTTTCAGGAATAGTCTTACCTAATGCAAAGGAAGCATTAACAATTTCAGACACTTTGTGATTAAACTTATCAAATGAATCTTCATCATCCATACAAAGGTTTCCCAATCAGAATTTAGGTTTTGAAGCCAAGCTTTCATTTAAGAGGTATTCTCTTCAAATACGGTTTCTAAGATATCCCAAGCATCTTTAGACTTATTGCATGTGGTACATTGGTGCTGAAGATCTGGGGTAATGGCATGGATGATCACATTTAAACCATCAGAATTTTGCATTGCAGCGAGAATCTCGTCAGGTTCGTACGCACCAATATCCTTTGGAGCAGTTACACCGTTTATTATAACCATTGGAGGATCATAGCCATTAACAACACGAACCCATGATTGAAAATCACACGCTTGGAGAAAGGCACGCATAACAATTTTCTACCATAAGTAATTCGAGCCATCGAAGACTGGTGGTACGTTTATAGAGATAACAATTCTTTCCATAGAGTCAGATTGCTCAAAACACACACTTATGAGGTCTTAATGTGTTTGCCTGCTCTGTTACCAATTGAAAAATCGAGGGTCTAACAACCACACCCAATATTTCGTTCGACAATCTGTAAGGACTAACTCCAATTTAATTCCAAGAGAATAAACTAGACAATAAGACTCAATCAAGGAAATATATCCAAGAGTTATATTTCTTTCTCAAATAAATCAAAAAATCAACAAGATGGAATCCGTGAACTGATTGGTATGAGAATTACTTGAACGGTACCAAAGACCAATGTTCAAGTGTCAATCAATTTATATCAACAACCAAAGGTTGGATTTACCAATTGATTGAACTACACACAACCAATGATATTTCAATTATATAAACAAATATAATGCGGAAAATAAATAACACAAACACCAGAAGTTTTCTTAACGAGGAAATCGCAAATGCAGAAAAACCCCGAGACCTAGTACATTTTTGGACACCACAATGAATTAAGCCGCTAAGAGTTAACTTCAGACTGGAATGTAGTTGACCCCTAACCAAGTCTCATACCGATTAAGGTATAGTAGAGTTCCTTACGTCTCTGAATCCCAACAGGAATCTACGCACTTGATTCCCTTGGCTGATCTCACCCACAACTAAGAGTTGTTACGACCCAAAGTCTAAGACTTATAAACAAATCTGTCCCTCACAGATAATCTATTCTGATAGATAAATATGTCTCCCACAGAAGTACCTATGAAGTTTTTGTTCTTTCTTTTGATAAATCAAGGTGAACATGAACCAATTGATAATCTGGTCTTATATTACCGAAGAACAGCCTAGAAATAACAATCACCTCACAATAACTTAACTCTATCGTAGTAGAAGAAGTTATTGTGGAATCACAAAGAATGAAACAAAGAGCTTTGTGATTTCTTTTTATATCTTGCTTGTTAGAGCATAGCTCGGTTGAACCCACCAAGTGTTGGTATGTCAAGTTTGGTTGTCATATTTTAGTAATCAAAACTCATCTAAGAGTCACTTGATTATGTATTAGAGACAACTTCGTATAGGTTAGACTATAAAGTCTAGGAATATGAGACATACAAGTATTACTCGAAGACCTGAAGAATGTGAAGAAGTAACGAGCTACAACGACGACATCATCCTTCCTCTTGAGGTTAGTAATATTGACTTGAACTGTTTCATTCCTAACGTACCTTTCAAGTCGTGCTATATTGGAAACATAACTGCGAAGCTGTGAATGATTATTTTACTCTAGTAGTTAGACATGATCATATGATCATAGTATTAAGGAATTAGACTACGAAGTATAACGCTTATCTTTTGAACTTCGTAGATATGACATCGACACAATCGTATGAATGATATTGTGATTATGTGTATGGGTAAAGGTGGAGATTTCATCCTAGGAAACAATATTTACATTTGTTTAAAGAAAGTACATTCATGAACTTGTTTTATGAATAGAAAGGGAAATCGCTAGGATTATTAGTATTGTTATTCTAGCAAACTATCCTAAGAGCCAGGCAAACTTCTATCCGGAGAGGAATGTATCCTAATTAGGCGAAATCTCTTACGACCGCTCTTTTAAAGACTTCTGCGGGATCAATAAGCTCTACGAGTACCGTTGGTGGGAAACTATATAATTGCAGTTTATTAGTTTTCGATTGACTTGATTGACTAACGGTTGTTGATCTTTGATTGCACCTAGTTTGTTTATTCTTAAGAATATTCTCTTCTGATATAAGATTCACTCAAACTAAATCGAAGTGTCGGCGGGATCGTTAGAACTGTTTGTAGATCTAAAGACATCTTGTGATAATCCATTGTTAACAGACTCCGTTCTGTGCGTAATTGATCACAAGAGATTCAAGTGGTGTTATGAAGGTTTAATTGAAGATTAAAGACGATTTGAAGACGAAGAAGATTTCTTATTGGTTTCTCATATCTTTGTGTAGCACAAACCTTGATCGGCTGGGATCCAACTAGAATCAGATTATTCGATTGTTTAGTTGCGTGAGATCGGTAACACCTAATAGTTCTCTTGAGTTCTATATTGATTTTTACAAATCCGAATCTTATTACTTAGGTAATAGAGATTGGATTGATCTAACCAGGTAAAGGAGTTTATTAGATTAAACGGAAGAGCCTTTGCATATGACTTGAGATAGCTTTATCTGGAAAGAATCAATAGAGTTGTTACCAAACATATTTGTTGTTCCTTTACTGTTTGGAATACGATCCAAAGGAATTGTTCCAGTGCGTGCACTTATTGAATGTCGGAAGCGCAGGGGACTGAACAAATTAAGCGAACTAGGTTTAGTTGTTTGGTCTCAACTATACGAAGTTGGTTTAGATTTTGTATATCGGCTTAATTCTGAGAGTATTCAATTTTGGACTTGGTCCCGGGGTTTTTCTGCATTTGTGTATTCCTCGTTAACAAAATCTTGCTGTGTCTTTTACTGTTCTATTTCCGCAATTATAATTGTTTATTATAATTAGAAGTAAAATACACAAACGTTAACTCCGTATTACTTGATATTGATCCTATATAGTTTGGTTAAGTACGAACCTATTATCAAGTAATCACACTTTGATTGTTGTATTGTCTCGATCTCGTATCCATAGACGATCACACAAAGTGTGAATACCGATTTGTCGTATTGTCTCGACTTTGTCCATAAACAATCACTTTCGGTAAGAGGACTTATAGGTGGATAATTTAAAGATTGTGGTGTATTTGGGTATCCTCGTCTTTTCATTACCTATCGGAGATAAATCTCGAGCAAATCTTAGAGAAGATAGTACTCAATACGATAGAACAAGTAAGATCAGAATACGCAACTACAGAGAAAATAGTTGGGTCTGGCTTCACGAATCCCAAATGAAGTCTTCAAGTCGTTAACCTATAACGGTTTTGGAAAAACATAGGTTAAAGGAGAATCGACTCTAGTCGTAACTAGGACACAGGAAAGTGTCGAGATTAGATTTTCCAGTTGCTAGAGTTCTCCCTTATATAGTCTTTCAAATCATGGTTTGCTTACAATCAAAGCTAGGTTAGCTTAGAAACAAAGCATTCAATATTCATCGTTAGATAAAAACCTGATTTAAGATTCAAGCTAAGTTTGCTTAAAACCAAAGCAATATCTCTCCACCGTTTGATGGTCCTAGCTTGTTGCACGCAAATAAAATATACCTTCATTTAGATATGGGTAACCGTACCTAAACGTGTATATTGAGTTGTCTCAACAATAGTTAACCGGAGTTAGCCATATGAACACTTTTGTCTTAACTACATTCATCTAACACTTCTAGATCAAATATGATGATCAATCAATCATGAAAGATAATCAAATGAATTGTGTTACTCATAGAGTTGTTCAATTGTTTATATCACATAGAAGTATACGAGACACAATTAAAACAAAATCGAATTTGATTCATGATTGTACAAAGTACTTATACAAGAATCAATTCATGAACATTAAGCCACAGTTTGCAAAGATCGCATTCCTTAATTTATAAATGTATTTGTTCATGCGTATGAAATCTTACTTAACCGATTTTAGAACTTTAACCACTAAGTTTGCAAATGGGTAAGCAAACTTTAGTTTCGGACTTTGGTCTTGTCCAGCAGTTTGCAAACCGGTATGCATACTATTGTCCCGGACCGTAACTCAGGTAGAACCGTTTGCATACTGGTATGCATACTTAGTTCCCGGACTTTGACAGTTAAAACCGTTCGCATATTGGTATGCAAACTAGGTTTGTGGACCTGAATCATACCACAACAGTTTGCATACTGTATGCGTACTGTGTTATATCCAGACAAGGGTTAATTGTTCTAAACTCCCAGTTCAATCATTGAAATATCCTTAGAAGACGACAATAGCTGTCTCACATAAACTATTAGCTTATAAGTAATTTTCAAGTGATCAAATGATCAATACGAAACATTCCGAGTTGACATCAAATGACTGTCTCACACAAATCATGTAAGATGTTTCAAGACAATTTTCACATGATCATCTTTTGACTTATTATTTAGTTTCCAACAAATAAATTGTTTCCAACTAAACTTGTCAAGAATAATGATGAACGTAGCTAAAGCAAAAAGATTCCAACACATATTTTGAGAAATATATAAACGAGATAAACTCGACTCGAAATATCAAATATGTATAATATAAAAGTCTATATAGCTATACAACTTAGTCTCATTATGAGATAAAATATAATAGACTTCTCAGTGATAGATAAGTTTAAATATTGATGAATTGAGCATACATGCTCATTCCACCAAAAAATCGAGAATTCTCAGCCAAGATAAAACTCTTCTGAAAATTCACGATGTTGCTCAAATGCGCATCAGAAAATACTGAAACTCTCAGTATGGAGACACGGACACCATGACAACACGTGCACACCTCCATGACCGTCCAAGTCGTTCCTAGGGCTTGCATGAGGCCGCTCCCACACGTTTTCGCAATTCTGACCTAATTTGCTCAATTGCTCATACTGGGCCCGAACTCTCTCCAACCAACTGGAGAATCCTCCAAACGACCAACAATCGGTCACCTGACCACCAAGAGCCGGTCCCATGCCCTCTTGGTCGGTCCCATCTCTCATACCTAGGTTTTACACCTAATGCTGAACCCAGCAATATTTTCAGTAAATGGTGAATCCACCATTTATTCATGATTTCTCACCAACTCTAAAACTGAGAATCCTGGTGCGTGCTCACTCGAGCACTGGGAACCACATGGACACTCCTCATTCCATGTGGTCGGTCCCTCTTGATTCATGATCAATTTTCAGAAATTCTCCAATTGATGGAGGATTGACCAAAAAATTAGGATTTTCGAATGAACGCTCTGTGAAACCATCATTCTGAGCACTCTTCGAACACTAATAAAATTTACGTTGATTCACTAATCAACATCAATATTTTAATTGATATTTTACTGGGTCACGTCACCAGTAAATAATTGGCTGAATCGAGCAACACTTGCTCGATTACCCGAATATAATGAATATTCGGCAATTCATCGATAATTCGTCGAATTGAGCAATACTTGCTCAGTTGCACGTCATATTATCAAGATCATTAATTTGGTGAATTGAGCAATACTTGCTCAGTTTCCCATCAAATTCTTAATATTCAGTAATTTGCAGAGTTGAGCAATACTTGCTCAGTTGTCCATCAAATTCTCAATATTTGCAGAATTGAGCAATACTTGCTCAGTTGCTCATTAAATTCTCGTAGTTCGCAGAATTGAGCAATACTTGCTCAGTCGTTCAACTAGTCAGTAATTCATCAATGAATCAACAATACTTACGTCCCTTCAAAGAATTACATGTTCGATCCATGAATCGCTGAGCATTCACCGTTCATGCTCGATTCACTAAAACTTTGACTTATTGTCTAATCAGTCAACAATCGACTAATCAAAACACGTCTACCCTGTAGACTCCACGACTTGTGAGACATCAATCACTTCACGGATATCACTTAGGTTTTTGGTCTGGCGGTCTACGGCATGTGGATTCATCCACAACGAGAAATGTGCGTAAGTCGTGTAAACGGTTGAAGGAGTTAGCAAAGTAGTGGGTGCGCGATCAGTCAAGTCTCCACACGACATGGAACTGACTTTACCACAATCTCCCATTTTCCCACTCTTTCACTCAAGAAACCTTCACGCTTACAGGGATTAGTGGTTCATCATTCTTGCAATATAAATAAGTCAAAATCGAGGACGACAAATCATCAATATCAACGTTTTGCCGTCAACAACTCGATACAAACTTATTCACAGAACTCAACTTCAGCAGTTCACCATTATTGCAGAAACCTTCAACACACCCACAATCCTCGATCATCACTGATCCCACACAATTCCCAGCTTCCCTCCTACAGATCAACCCATCTCCCTCTTTGTGACCGAATTGACTCTGGAACGGCCATTGTCTTGGTTTAGGCCGGAGTCATACAGATTAATTTCCCGAATATAAACACCCCCTTTGCAGCGGTGCATCTGTGTGAGGATTAAAAATTTTCCCGGTCGAGGAGTCTCGACACCACGCTCGTCTCTCCACTTCCAGAAAAACCGGCGAACCGTTTTTCCCCATCCACAAAGGGGAACCGATCCTATAGACATGTTAGAAAGCTAGTACCATATAAGTTACATACCATATATATGTGGGAACCGATCCTAGTACCTAGTCAACTGAATTTGGGAATGCTAGTGTGACTATGCACAATACTCAATGGAGGTAGAACCGAAACTTGTTTTGGTAGAACCGTTAAACCCATGATTTGTGACTGAGTGTTTTTTTCAATCACATAGTTCTTGAAAGTCAGATGAACCAATTCTAAACTTGTTTGGAAGTGTGGCAAATCGGTTTCAAGGTTGTAAGTATGAAAGAGGACTTACAAAGTAAGGATGTCGACACACTTTGAACACAGGCAGTAATGTTTATCTTTAATTGTTCAAAGTTATTCCTTAATAACTACAGGAAGAAAATCCCAGGATCGAAACATAAATAAGTTAAGAATATTTTAATTAAGGTCTTAATTTTATTTTAGGAAAATGAGAATTAGTAATGTGCATTTACTAGTTAAAGATTTTCCAAAGAGATTTTCGGTCATTATTTTGGACAGAGCATTTCCAGGAATTATGGAAACCGAATTTGGAATTATATTGCATATCTTGAGAATATTTTCGGTTTTGGAAATTCCTTGGTGTCCAAACTTCCTTGTCTATAAATACTTGAAGTTTACATTTCTAGCAAACTAATCCTTCGTGACAGCAAACTTCCTCGGTTGTGTTGTTACTGGTGAAGCCGCCTATTCAGAGAGGAGAGTAACCTAATTAGGCGAAATCTCTTACGACCGCTCAGTTTAAAGTATTCTTTGGGATTGAGAAGCTCTATTAGTACCGTTGGTAGGAAACTAGATGATTGCATTATTATTATAATTTTCGATTATTGATTTGATTGACTAATGGTTGTTGAATCTTTGATTGCACCTAGTTTGTTTATTCTTGAGAACCTTCACTTCTGATATAAGGCTCACTCAAACTAGATCAAGGATTTAACGTTTCTACGGATCTAAGTTTTTCTAGATCCGTAAGATAGATTCATTGATTTGCAATTATTAACAGACTCCGTTGTGTGTGACAAATCAATAAGGAATCAAATCCGATTTTTGCAGGTTGTTACTTTGAAGATTAATTAGAAGATTGAAGACTTTGAAGATTTGAAGAAGAAGTTGTTGTGAATCATTAAGAAGATATACTAGATATAGTCCTAAAGAGAACGTCTGTTCTGCTAGGATATTTGGTATCAAATATCTATTGAGAATTTCGGTTCTGCTAGATATTATCAAAACAAGAATACTGCTGAAGCTGAGTAACTAGGATTTTAGTTTACTTAGTAGTGTCTACACGAAGTTGCAGGTTTACTTTTTGTAGCGTCTTAATTCATTGAGTATTCAAATCTGGACTAGGTCCCGTGGTTTTTCTACAAGATTGTAGTTTTCCTCATTAACAAAATTCTGGTGTATGCTTTACTTTATTTCCGCATTATAATTATTTTTGTATTATAATTAAAGTAATTACACTTGTATGTTAACTAGGCAGTTCATATTTATCTTATAAGGTTTTACTATTATCAAGTGAACACTTTGTTGTTGTATTGTCTCGATTTCACATCCATAGACGATCACACAAAGTGTATTGGATTTCTCCACTTGACTTTGATATTCTCACATTGTTAGGCTAGTCCGGACTAACCGTATTTCAAGTGGACACTGTGTTGAAATATTCCTTGAGTGATTGTATCTCCAAGAGGTTTATACACAGTGGGTCTTGTATAGGTTGTGATCAAAATAAAAGATTGTGGGGTATTTGGGTACCCTCGTCTTTTTAGTATGCTCATGATCAAAGATCTTTAACTTCCCAACAAGAGTATTTCTAGAAAGTGTTTCAAGGTTATTTCCCTCAACGATGGAATGTTTCTTAGAATCGTATCTAGCTGGTAACGATCCGAGAATTTTCATCACAATGTCCTTTTCAGGAATAGTCTTACCTAATGCAAAGGAAGCATTAACAATTTCAAACACTTTGTGATTAAACTTATCAAATGAATCTTCATATTCCATACGAAGGTTTTCCCAATCAGAATTTAGGTTTTGAAGCCAAGCTTTCATTTCAGAGGTATTCTCTTCAAATACGGTTTCTAAGATATCCCAAGCATCTTTAGACTTATTGCATGTGGTCAGATGGTGCTTAAGATCTGGAGTAATGGCATGGATGATCGCATTTAAACCATCAGAATTTTGCATTGCAGCGAGAATCTCGTCAGGTTCGTACGCACCAATATCCTTTGGATCAGTTACACCGTTTACTACAACCACTGGAGGATTATAGCCATTAACAACACGACCCATGATTGAAAATCACATGCTTGGATAAAGGCAAGCATAACAATTTTCTACCATAAGTAATTCGAGCCATCGAAGACTGGCGGTACGTTTATAGAGATAGCACTTCTGTCCATAGAGTCAGATTGCTCAAAACACATACTTATGAGGTCTTAATGTGTTTGCCTACTCTGTTACCAATTGAAAAATCGAGGGTCTAACAACCACACCCAATATTTCGTTCGCCAATCTGTATGGACTAACTCCAATATAATTCTAAGAGAATCAACTAGACAATAAGACTCAATCAAGGAAAGATATCCAAGAGTTATATTTCTTTCTCAAATCAATCAACAAATCAACAAGATGGAATCCGTGAACTGATTGGTATGAGAATTACTTGAACGGTACCAAAGACCAATATTCAAGTGTCAATCAATTTATATCAACAACCAAAGGTTGGATTTACCAATTGATTGAACTACGCACAACCTGTGATATTTCAATTATATAAACAAATATAATTCGGAAAAGAAATAACACAGACACCAGAAGTTTTCTTAACGAGGAAACCGAAAATGCAGAAAAACCCCGAGACCTAGTACAATTTTGGACACCACAATGTATTAAGCCGCTATCGACACTAGCCTACTACAAGTTAACTTCAGACTGGAATGTAGTTGACCCCTAACCAAGTCTCATACCGGTTAAGGTATAGTCGCGTTCTTTACGTCTCTGAATCCCAACATGGAATATACGCACTTGATTCCGTTGGAGGATCTCACCCACAACTAAGAGTTGCTACGACCCAAAATCGAAGACTTATAAACAAATCTGTCTCCCACAGATAATCTATTCTGATAGATAAATATGTCTCCCACAGAAGTACCTATGAATTTTTTGTTCTTTCTTTTGATAAATCAAGGTGAACATGAACCAATTGATACTCCGGTCTTATATTACCGAAGAACATCCTAGAAATAACAATCACTTCACAATAACTTAACTCTATGGTAGTAGAAGAAGTTATTGTGGAATCACAAAGAATGAAACAAAGATCTTTGTGATTGCTTTTTATATCTTGCCTGTTGGAGCATAGCTCGGTTGAATCCACCAAGTGTTGGTATGTCAAGTTTGGTTGTCATATTTTCGTGAATCAAAACTCATCTAAGAGTCACTTGATTATGTACTAGAGACAACTTCGTATAGGTTAGACCAGAAAGTCTAGGAATATGAGACATACAAGTATTACTCGAAGACCTGAAGAATGTGAAGAAGTAAAGAGCTACAACGAAGACATCATCCTTCCTCTTGAGGTTAGTAATATTGACTTGAACTGTTTCATTCCTAACGTACCTTTCAAGTCGTGCTATATTGGAAACATAACTGCGAAGCTGTGAATGATTATTTTACTCTAGTAGTTAGACATGATCATATGATCATAGTATTAAGGAATTAAACTACGAAGTATAACGCTTATCTTTTGAACTTCGTAGATATGACATCGACACAATCGTATGAATGATATTGTGATTATGTGTATGGGTAAAGTTGGAGATTTCATCCTAGGAAACAATATTTACATTTGTTTAAAGAAAGTACATTCATGAACTTGTTTTATGAATAGAAAGGGAAATCGCTAGGATTATTAGTATTGTTATTCTAGCAAACTATCCTAAGAGCCAGGCAAACTTCTATCCGGAGAGGAATGTATCCTAATTAGGCGAAATCTCTTACGACCGCTCTTTTAAAGACTTCTGCGGGATCAATAAGCTCTACGAGTACCGTTGGTGGGAAACTATATAATTGCAGTTTATTAGTTTTCGATTGACTTGATTGACTAACGGTTGTTGAACTTTTATTGCACCTAGTTTGTTTATTCTTGAGAATCTTCTCTTCTGATATAAGATTCACTCAAACTAGATCGAAGTGTCGACAGGATCTTTAGAACTGTTTGTAGATCTAAAGACATCTTGTGATAATCCATTGTTAACAGACTCCGTTCTGCGCGTAATTGATCACAAGAGATTCAAGTGGTGTTATGCAGGTTTAATTGAAGATTAAAGACGATTTGAAGACGAAGAAGATTTCTTATTAGTTTATCATATCTTTGTGTAGCACAAACCTTGATCGGCTGGGATCCAACTAGAATCAGATTATTCGATTGTTTAGTTGCGTGAGATCGGTAACACCTAATAGTTCTCTTGAGTTCTATATTGATTGTTACAAATCCGAATCTTATTACTTAGGTAATAGAGATTGGATTGATCTAACCAGGCAAAGGAGTTTATTAGTTTAAATGGAAGATCCTTTGCATATGACTTGAGATAGCTTTATCTGGAAAGAATCAATAGAGTTGTTAGCAAACATATTTGTTGTTCCTTTACTGTTTGGAATACGATCCAAAGGAATTGTTCCAGTGCGTGCACTTATTGAATGTCGGAAGCGCAGGGGACTGAAGAAATTAAGCGAACTAGGTTTAGTTGCTTGGTCTCAACTATACGAAGTTGGTTTAGATTTTGTATATCGGCTTAATTCTGAGAGTATTCAATTTTGGACTTGGTCCCGGGGTTTTTCTGCATTTGTGTATTCCTCGTTAACAAAATATTGCTGTCTTTTACTTTTCTATTTCCGTAATTATAATTGTTTATTATAATTAGAAGTAAAATACACAAACGTTAACTCCGTATTACTTGATATTGATCCTATATAGTTTGGTTAAGTACGAACCTATTATCAAGTAATCACACTTTGATTGTTGTATTGTCTCAATCTCGTATCCATAGACGATCACACAAAGTGTGAATACCGATTTGTCGTATTGTCTCGACTTTGTCCATAGACAATCACTTTCGGTAAGAGGACTTATAGGTGGATAATTTAAAGATTATGGTGTATTTGGGTATCGTCGTCTTTTCATTACCTATCGGAGATAAATCTCGAGCAAATCTTAGAGAAGATAGTACTCAATACGATAGAACAAGTAAGATCAGAATACGCAACTACAGAGAAAATAGTTGGGTCTGGCTTCACGAATCTCAAATGAAGTCTTCAAGTTGTTAACCTATAACGGTTTTGGAAAAACATAGGTTAAAGGAGAATTGACTCTAGTCGTAACTAGGACACATGAAAGTGTCGAGATTAGATTTTCCAGTTGCTAGAGTTCTCCCTTATATAATCTTTCAAATCATGGTTTTCTTACAATCAAAGCTAGGTTAGCTTAGAAACAAAGCATTCAATATTCACCGTTAGATAAAAACCTGATTTAAGATTCAAGCTAAGTTTGCTTAAAACCAAAGAAATATCTCTCCACCGTTTGATGGTCCTAGCTTGTTACACGCAAATAAAATATACCTTCATTTAGATATGGGTAACCGTACCTAAGCGTGTATATTGAGTTGGCTCAACAATAGTTAACCGGGGTTAGCCATATGAACACTTTTGTCTTAACTACATTCATCTAACACTTCTAGATCAAATATGATGATCAATCAATCATGAAAGATAATCAAATGAATTGTGTTACTCATAGAGTTGTTCAATTGTTTATATCACATAGAAGTATACGAGACACAATTAAAACAAAATCGAATTTGATTCATGATTGTACAAAGTACTTATATAAGAATCAATTCATGAACATTAAGCCACAGTTTGCAAAGATTGCATTCCTTAATGTATTTGTTCATGAGTATGAAATCATACTTAACCGATCTTAGAACTTTAACCACTAAGTTTGGAAAAACGGTTTTGGAAAAACATAGGTTAAAGGAGAATCGACTGTATGCAAACTAGGTTTCTGGACCTGAATCATACCACAACAGTTTGCATACTGTATGCATACTGTGTTATATCCAGACAAAGGTTAATTGTTCTAAACTCCCAGTTCAATCATTAAAATATCCTTAGAAGACGACAATAGCTGTCTCATACAAACTATTAGCTTATGTAATTTTCAAGTGATCAAATGATCAATACGAAACATTCCGAGTTGACATCAAATGACTGTCTCATACAAATCATGTAAGATGTTTCAAGGCAATTTTCACATGATCATCTTTTGACTTATTATTTAGTTTCCAACAAATAAATTGTTTCCAACTAAACTTGTCAAGAATAATGATGAACGTAGCTAAATCAAAAAGATTCCAACATATATTTTGAGAAATATATAAACGAGATAAACTCGGCTCGAAATATCAAATGTGTATAGTATAAAAGTCTATATAGCTATACAACTTAGTCTCATTAGGAGATAAAATATAATAAACTTCTGAGTGATAGATAAGTTTTAGTCTCCACATACCTTTTGTTGATGAAGTTCCTCCAAGCTCTACTCGGTAGATATTTGTCTTCAATCGATGAACGCCGTGAATTCTAAAGCTCAACTACACATCCTACCCTAATCCGAGACATAGCTATAAGTAGACTAGAAATCAAGACTTATAGTTTTGATCACCTAAACTTGACAAACAAGCTTTATATAGCAACGCTTGCGAGTTCGACCGAGCAGTGATCTAACAAAGCTGTTAACCGGTATGCTACCTCAACACTCATTTTGTCAAAATAAGAGGAACTAGCTCTAGTAAATGTACGACCAAGTCTCGATGAGCCTCTAGGTCAGCTGCACTAATGATTACCCAGTTTCATTTTCCGATGAGACCTCAGTTCACCCAATACGGATGAGGAGAATATCTTTGCATCCCAACCTATTAATGGAAAAGAAATCCATAGTAATACTCGTGTGGTCAAACTATTCAGATAAAGTCCCTCTACTCGACATACAACCACAACCAGATAATGTCACTGAAGTAAATAGGGAAGGATCGAAGATTGTAACTGTACATCACTCGGGCCGTAAGTTACTCATCCAGGCGGCTGTTAGTAGTTCCCGTAGCCAAAGCTTCTTCTCACGAAAAAACCAGATCTACATGTTGTCTTATGTATCAGAGTCAGACATGATAAGTGCTTAATTTACATGTTTAGATTGTCAATTCCATACTTGTTTTAGCTATAATTCTTGCATATTACTTGTTATTATGATTATTTTCCAGTTTATGTGTCATATCAGGTGAATCATTTAAAAAGAAGCTACAAAGTGCTTAAATGAGTAAGGAAGTGGAGTCTATCAATGAAGGAAGTCCAAAGTCCAAATTTAACTCATTCAAATTTAAAAATTCTTAACACCATCTTGAAGAGAAGAATACGAAGTTAACGCAAAAAGAATGAGGTCATTCCGAGTTCGTACAAAGAAGTTATAGGCAAAACAAGATCGAAATACTTGAAGTTACATAGAGAGGTTCGGCTGATAACTTCATCAGCTCGAGTCAGCCGAACCTGGAGCTTAAGAATGTTCTTCTCAAAACCAATCTAATCAAGTGAGCCGAACCTAACACTCGCCTAGAGTAATTTTCACTTGTCAGGTTCGTCCGAGAAACGTTGGCAAGTTATGAGCCGAACCGGACAACTTCCTGGGACATATTTGGACGCGAAATTGACTTGCAACTCAAGGAAATACGGTCATGGAAGGATTCTAAAGCCTAACTTTGAGAGTTCTATATAAGAAGATATCCAGAGCCTTAAGAAAATATATCATCTCATATTATACTTTTGTTCTTCATAAAGTATTTTAGGGTTTACCCCTTTAGGGGGGAACTCGGTAATTGTGTAATCATGAGTAGCTAAACCTTTCTTGATTAAGGATGAATTCAATTTTCTAGACGTGAAGTTTGATTTATTAATACAAGTTTGTTTGAAGTTTTAATCATCATGGATTGTCTTTTCTATAGTTAGGGTTTATGAATGATTCTTAGACTGATTTGGGATGCATACTAGATTAGTCTATTAATTATTCTATTCCTAGTAAAAATTTGGAGCAATCCGTAATTGTCGTGCATCTCCTACACAAGTAGAAAACGTGAGACCTTGCAGAGGGATTCTGTGAAGCAATCGTGTGTGAAGAAAACACCAGTAAGTAGACCGAGCGTACTGAGTTTAACTGCTGAGATCAAACCTAAATTCACAAAGCCTAAAGCATTCGACCGAGTTACACCTTGTAAGCGTACCTCAAGGCGGCTAAGTTGGATAGAATCTGGTGACTAAGCGTACTTGTTATCCGGTGATATGAGGAGTTTTGGGGATAGCTAAGTGTACCTGCTATTCTACGGTTGGTGATGAATGATTCTGACGGAAGATAGATAAGTATACTGATCCGATTAACGTTTGGTAACCGCGAAGGATTCCTTGATCATCTTTATTTTATTTGTTATTCTTTTTATTTTACTTTAAACCAATCCCCCTTTGTTTTATCTTATTTTGCTATCTAAATAAGCTATCAATTACACAGCTCTCTGTGGGAACGATCCTTACTACCGCTATATTACCATTTAATTAGTGGGAAATGTCTTGATTAATTTGTTGTGGTTACGACATGCATCAAGACATTATAACCAAAAGACAATATACGACGACCACTTACAACTTCCTTGAGTCACAAGAAGACTCCTTACATAAGGACATAACTAGCATATTTATCGATAACTCTCTTTTATTAATAACTTCGTAAGGGTTAGAGTTATCATCATTGGCTCCAGTATCCTCAACTTCGGTATTTAGCACCTAATACGAAGATTACATGAGGTTAGAGTCACGAAGCCAAAGGTGATTATGAAACACAGTATACCCACAAGTAAATATCATCAAAGTTCATCATACTATGTTCAAGGCACGAGCAAATAACATGAAAGTCATGAAAACACATTTTACGATGAGTCCGTCTGAAGAAACTGAACTGTTCCTTGTACTAAGAGACGAACTGGGAGAAATCTACAAGGAATATGAGTATGGGTCATATGCCATTCTCTTTGTATGAATTTTCTCTATGACATGTCAAAATTTCATAACAATCCGATGAACGAGCGAGTAGATGTGGCCAAAATATCAAGTGATGCGCAATCTGAAAAAGTTCTGGAAGTCTCCTGGAAGTTTACTATTTCGCCTTTTTCAAGCTCTGAACGTTCTCAAAACTTAAAAAGCTTCTTTGGAAAAGCTTGAAAATTTTCCGGGCTTGAATTTGCACATGCAGATCATCAAAATCCGACTCCGGACGAGGATTCTACAGCGTTTTTACTAAAAAGCTGGGTTCTGAATTTTCTGACGACGAAGTTCGACTAAGTTTTCATATATTCACATGGGTTCTCATTCATTCATTCACAAGTCAGCACTTTTATACTTCTATGAAGAATATACAGGATATACTTACTTGAGGAGTCTCCAAAGTGTCCCAGGGGTTGGAATTGTCCACATCAACGACAAGAGGAACATCACTTCCATCCGGCTCTGAATCTTGTGAATTACCTCCATTCACATTCCCAGAGGATGATTGAGTTCCAGAATTCTCCCTCTCCATGACGACATCCTCCTGTACACGTCCTTTACAATCAAAATTTTCATCTATGAAGCACCACATTTGAACAAGTGAAGAAATACTTACAGTTCCTTCGTCACTCAAATCAGCGATTGCTTGTTCAGCAGCGGAAAATTGAAGACCTTCAAGACTTGATGGAGTAAAATTATGCAACAAAATTAACAACATTGGCTTGATGATTCTAATGTTAATAGCAATGAAAGTCATTGTGAGAAATATTAGGAACTCACCAAAGAGCGAACTGGGGACTTCATGGTATTAGGTAACAGCTTATAACTTTTGTTCCTTCCTTCTCCGCCGTGAACAACTTCTCCAATATCTGAAAAATCTGCATGGATTCGAGGTATTACGCTACGACCTTCTTGTAAAGAATTCAATAACATGATCAGAGTACAGTTACCATGGTTTCATAAAAGACATGTGGAGAATCTTACTTGAGAACATCCTGGAAATAATTTTCGTTTATC